>NC_089839.1:191320458-191660041 GCF_035609145.1 Eleutherodactylus coqui
TTGAACCGGGTCGGTAAGTAACCAGAAAATTAAAACGAGAAAAGAAAAGAGCCCAACGAGCTTGTCGAGCATTCAACCTTTTAGCAGAATCTAAATATATCAGGTTCTTATGGTCTGTGAGTACCATGATCTGATGGCGTGCTCCCTCCAAAAAATGCCTCCACTCCTCGAACGTCCATTTTATAGCAAGTAACTCACGGTTGCCAATATCATAATTTTGTTCCGTGGGGGAAAATTTTCTGGAAAAGTAAGCGCACGGTCTAAGATTTGTGAGTGTAGACGGCCCCTGAGAAAGGACCACCCCTACTCCAAACTCAGAGGCATCCACCTCCACCACAAACGGGCACGACAGGTCTGGTTGGACAAGAACGGGTGCGGAGGAAAAGGCAGCTTTCAGGGTAGCAAATGCCGCCAGCGCCTCTGGAGACCAGGTACTGACCTCTGCCCCTTTCCTGGTGAGATCCGTTATGGGTTCAGCCACCACAGAAAAGTTCTTAATGAACTTCCGATAATAATTAGCGAAGCCCAAGAAGCGCTGGAGGGCCTTTAGAGTAACTGGTTGGGCCCACTCTGTGATGGCTTTCACCTTCCCAGGATCCATCTGGATATCCCATGGGGTGATGATATACCCTAAAAAGGTTATCTATTGCACCCCAAAAACACATTTATCAAGCTTAGCAAACAGCTGGTTAGCCCTGAGTCGAGTCAGGACTGTTTGAACATGTACCCGGTGTGTCTCCCAGTCAGAGGAAAAGATCAGAATATCATCTAGATACACTACGACGAACACCCCCATGATGTCCTGAAAAATAGAGTTCATGAATCCTTGAAATATAGCAGGGGCGTTACACAACCCAAAAGGCATGACCAGGTACTCAAAGTGACCGAGGGGCGTATTGAATGCTGTCTTCCACTCATCCCCCTCCTGAATACGAATGAGGTTGTAAGCTCCCCTTAGGTCGAGTTTAGAGAACCACTGGGCACCGGTGACCTGGTTGAGGAGGTCAGGAATGAGCGGAAGGGCATACTGGTTCCTGACAGTGATCTTGTTTAGCTCCCTGTAATCAATACAGGGTCTGAGACCCCCATCCTTTTTCTCCACAAAGAAGAAACCAGCCCCTACTGGAGACTCGGAGGGCCGGATGTGCCCCCGAGACAAACTATCCTGGATATACTCCTTCATAGACTCTCTCCGGAACCGTAACATTATAGATGCGACCTTTAGGAAGTTTGACCCCTGGAATCAACTCTATCTTACAATCCCATTCTCTATGGGGAGGCAAGGCTTCTGATAGCTGTTTAGAGAAGACGTCCGAAAACTCGGAGAGGTAGTCAGGTAGTTCAACTCCCTCGCAGGTGGAGACATCCACCCCCACTGGGCGCACGTGGCCGTCACAGCGAGAACCCCAATTGACCAGTTCCAACGTGTCCCAGTTAATTACAGGGTTGTGCTCCCTTAGCCAGGGTAGCCCCAGCACAACATCCACTGACAGGTTCTTCATAACTAAAAATGTACAGGACTCCGTATGTAAGGCCCCAATAGTGAACTGTAACTCCGGGGTAACCAGATTTACCAGACCAGCCTGCAAGGGGGTAGAGTCGACACCAGAGACCAGGATAGGGGAGTCTATACGGAAAAAATACTCAGACAGTTTAGCAACAAATTCAAAATTAACAAAATTAGCAGCGGCTCCAGAATCCAGAAACGCTTGCCCAGCACGGTAGAAAGACCAGAATTCTAAGGTGCAGGGCAACAACATTTTAGACTTTACAGGGAGTACCTTAGCTCCTAGATAGTCCTCCTGACAACTGCCTAGGAGCGGAAGTTTTCCTGCCGTGGCTTTTTCTTACAGGTCACAATGCGATGACCCGGCTCCCCACAGTAGAGACAGAGGTTCATCCTAAGACGATATTCCGGACATTGCTTCTGGGTCATGGTTCCCAGCTCCATGGGTTCTGTGGAGGAAGGGGTTAAGGTCGGAACCCCCGAAGGTGTAGACGTACGGAAAGGGCTGGTCCGAGTCAAGCGTCTGGCCCTCAAGCGTCGGTCAGCCCGGATGGCCAGAGACATGGCTTGCTCCAAAGTTCTAGGCTCCGGGTGTGCCACCAAGAGGTCCTTGAGGCCCTCCGACAGACCGGTCAAAAACAGATCCTTTAAGGCCGCGTCATTCCACCCAGACTCTGTGCAGTGTTGGCGAAATTGTGAGCAATAGTCCTCAGCCACCTTCCGCCCCTGTCGCAAGGCCAGGAGTTTAGAGACTGCGAAGGCTGCACGGTCAGGTTCGTCATACAGCTGGCCCAAGACAGCAAAAAAGGTGTCTAGTGACTGTTGGGTGGGGGAGTCAGCTGGTAAGGAGAAGGCCCACTTTTGGGGTTCTCCCCTCAGGCGAGTTATCACGAAACTCACTTTCTGGTATTCAGTGCCAGAGGTGTGGGGTAGAAGGTCAAAATAAAACTTGCAGCCTTCTCTGAACACAAAAAACTGTCTTCTCTCCCCGGAAAAGAAGTCAGGAGGTGTTGCTCGGGGTTCAGAAACCGTACCAGGAGTGGCAGGGAGCTGCATCATATTAGAAGCCCCTCACTGCTCCTGATGCTGCAGGCGAGCAGTCAGGTCCTGGACCAGGTCTGTCAGAACCTGTACCTGGTTGGCTAAGGCCGCCACATTCTCCATAGTGGGTTTCAAGGTTGCTGGTCGGATGTAGGGATCCGACTTCCGTTCGGCCAGTGTAACTGTCAGGACTCGGGGTCCGGGAAACTGGAGGTCCCTGAAAATACCAGCAACCCCTGTCCCTTCCTACTTGCCCCCCTGGGCTAAGCCCCAGGGCGACAACTGGGCGACGGTCCCTACACTCACTAAGGAAGGGGGACACAGGGACTAACGAACAGACAGACACTGGAACAAACAACAGCAAGGAGAGTCAGACAATCCGGGTCAGCAACAAGAGGGTACGCGGTACAAGAGGGTCAGGCAAAGGCAACGTCAGGTCCAAAGGCAGAGGGTCAGTAACAGGAGTCAGGAGTCAGAAGTATGCAGTACGCTGGTGTAGCAGGAAATCCAAAACTAACACTGGCACCGGTCAGAAGACACCAGCAGGTTTAAATGCTGTCAGAGCTCCCGCCCTAGCAGCTGATTGGGGCGGGGAGCCTGACAGCAGCTGAGTGCACCCAGCAGCACTGGGGAACCCGCCCCCAGCCCTGCAGGAGGCAGGACAGGAGACACAGGTTTAGTTGCCAGGACACCTAGGACGCGACGCGGGGCAACACCCACCGCGTCCCTAGCAACCCGGCGGCGAGGCGGGGCCCGGTGGCCAGGGGAGGTGACGAGAACCGGGGCTCCCCTGCGCCGCACAGCGGCCGCATGTGTGACCGGACCGGCGGTGCGGACACGACGGACCCGCGAACCGCCAATCCTTACAGTCAGTTAGCTATATCCACAGCCCACGTGGCTTTAATCCCCAGAGCCAGAGTGTTTTTATGGACCTTGAAATTAAAGCCTACTAACTAAAGCGGGACGTAAACAGTCTATGGGGTGGTCAATAAGAGGTTAAGGAAAAGTTAGTTAATAGAAAGAAACAAAGGAAAAACAATGAAAGAACAAAGTTTTCTTCTTTTTCCCTGTTTTTCCTTCCTTTGACTTCTCCTTATTGTTCCATCTTTTTCCTTTTTTCTCTTTTAGTGGGTTCAGCCAAGACAAACCACCCGAGGTGTTCAGGTTCTCTCCTAATAGAACTTTTTGCTGAAACAGATCGAATGCTTAGGTTTGCGCAGCACAAATGTTTAATATATATGTTTTTCTGGGCTCAGGGCTACACTAGGAATAGTACGGTATCAATGGAACCTGGAACATGGCTTTTAAAGAATGAGTCCATTTGATGTACTGGAGCAGAGGGTGTTCTTCTGAAGTGAGGCAGAGAAGTACTTTTCACAGGAGGCCTGTGATAGTTTTATAACACACTTCCATACTGATCATCTCATTAAAGAGAATTTTTAACTAAATGTATGCTATATTGTTTTAATTTTCATCTAACTGCAAATTTCATCTAACTGCATTCTTTTATTCCCCCAAGACCACAAGGAAGATCAGTTAATATTACATCTACTTTCAGAAGGAAAACTGATACAAAATAGGAATTTAAAAGTTCCGCCTTCTCAAAATAATTTTTAACCAATTCACCATTTTCATCTTGTAAGCATCCAATAGCATCTTTGACTTTTTTCTACTTTTAACATACCCCCAAAATCCTTTATTATTGCTTTTGGCCTCTGTTACAAGCCTCAATTCATTATTAGCTTTAGCTTTTCTGACACTTGCCCTACAGTTCCTGCAGATTGCATTATATTCTTCTTTAGATATTCCCCTTTCTTTCTATTTGATTAACATATTTTCTTCCTTTTTAACATGTGTGCGAGTTCCGTGTTCATCCACCCTGGTTTCTTTAAATGTTTCCACTTCTTCCTTCTTTTAGGGATTGTTAACAATTGTGCTTTGAGAATCTCATTTAGCAATATTTCCCAACCTTCTTGGACATTTCTGTCTGTAAGAACATCCAGCCATTGGATTCTTCCTACCCTTTTTCTGATCCATTAACATTTTCTACTCCAATTACTGACCTGTTACGACATCATGACCTTCTTCTATAGCTTTGATGTTGGAACAGGTCCGCCACTGTAGTGCAGGAGTGCATCTGCATCCGCTCGTTAGACACATCGGGTGCAGATGCACTCCTGCACTAGTCCTCATCGAGAACCCCCAGGGAGAAGGCAGAAAGGGTTTTCAACCCTTTCTGCCTTCTCCTTTACATATTACATAGCGCTCAATTAGCACTATGTAATGCAGAGAAAATGCATATGTAACACTTTCACATTTCACCTGGCGATCATGTGACCACTAGGTGCCTCCTGGCCTCAGCTGTCGCTCACAGCTGAGGTCTGGAGGATCATGCAACCGTCGGCACCCTCCTGATCTCGACTATCAGTCACAACCGAGTTCAGGAGGGGGAAGAGATAATGCGGAAGTATTACTTCCGCATTCCCCCGGCGATCATGTGACATCTGGCACTCTCCTGATCTCTGACAGAGATCAGGAGGGTGAAAGGAGAATGCTATTCTCCCCAGCTCCAAATACATTGGAGCTGGGGAGAATGGATGAGAAAAAATAAATGGATTGGAAAGGGTTAAAATCTGCCTTTCTGAAATCCAACCTTGAGGTCTAAGTCTTCTCATGTCTTCCTCCCCTTGTTATCCAAAATTCAAGGATAGCAAGATCACTGCCTCCTAAGGTCCCAACCTTACTTCCTCAACCATTTCCTCCCTGTTCGTAAGAATTAGATCCATGATAGCAGATCCCCTTGTTTTCACTTTTACCTTTTGGAAGATAAAGTTGTCAGCAAGAGCAGATCAGAATTTGTTGTATCCATTACTTTTGCCTAAAAGAGATTCCCAACAAATGTCAGGATAGTCAAAATCTCCCATGATCTCTATGTCATGCTTTTTTGTGATCTTGACTATCTGATGAAGAAAGAGTTCATATCTTCTGCTTGTCTAGGTGGCCTATAGTAAACACCTGCAATGGTGTTTTTTCTGTTGTTCTCTGCTTGTATTTTTACCCAAACAGTTTCTAAAGGACTACCATTACCCGAAGTTTAAATCTCTGTGCAGATCATGCTGTCCTAACATACAACACAACACCTCTTTCCCCCTTTTTAGGTCTGTTTCTTATAAATAAATTGTAGCCTTTGAGCTCTGGAAACTCAAATCTTGTGTAACATTCCACCAGGTTTCTGTGATGCCTATGACATCATATTTCTCTTCCTGTGTTAGGAGCTGCAATTTCCCATGCTCTGTGCATTTGTGTAAAAACATTTTAGTTTGTGATCGGTGTCTCTTGCGCCTCTACGTTCCTTCTGAGTTTTTTGTCTGTGTCCTTTCTTTTCACTTCTAGTAGCGAGGTTCTGAAATACATTAATTAGCTGTATATTTTCACCTGGCCTTTCACTTCTCTTACATATTGTACCTGATGAGTGTAGCAAGGTGCCTGCCAAAAATATGTTTACCTGTTTTTGTGAGGTGCAACCAGTCTCTAGCAAGCAGTCCATCAATTGGGTGGCATATTTGGCGTGCATCCAAACAGAGTCACTGTCCTCTTGGATGTGATGTCTTGTGCTGCATCCCCCATCTACAGTGTGGAGACGCCAAAAACTCAGAAATCTCGTGAGAACCTGACATCACCTGAGATGCAAAGGCGATGTTTTGCGCTCCACCTGCAATGACATCATTGTTCAATGAACTACAGGAGAAGAAAATGTTGAGAAGTGTATTATGTTATCAATTATTGTAGAAGAAGAGGTGGGAAGGCCAAAAATGTCCTTATTTGATTAATCAATAATATGTATAAGAAAAAAGCACGGATATTTAAAGAAAAGTATACAATTAAAATGAACAAAGAATGCATGACAATGACATGAACTTAAAAAGCATATAAAACAATAAATAATCACAAACCATGATTTTAAAAAAAATGACTAAATACACGTCAGAATATTAAACACCTGGTTAATAAAATATCAAACTCAGGGTATATGAATAAATAAAAAAACTATTAAAAACCTAGTGCATCAAAATTCCATAGGACATAAAAAATGGAATAAAAGTAACTGTAAAGGGACCTGTTAGTGAAATGAATATGACTCCATGTTCTATCCTATGCCTAGCCATTTTGTAAGAAAGTAGCCATCATCTGTGGCTCTTTCCACTGTATTTATTTGTCCTCTTTCTGGAGGATGTATGAATATTAAATGGTTATTTAATAAACCTTGAGTGAATCACTAAGGCTTTTGCTTAAAGAAAATAGCTCAGCAGCATTTAGACTGGCCGGTGGGTTAAACTGATATGTTCCTAGCTGTTCACATATGTTCTTAAATATTTTTTCTAAACAACTTATTATTTAGATTTACTGTTGGAAGAAATTTATCATGTATGATCATTTCTGCACCTGCGCTGCATTTGCTTGGCAATTTAGATGTTAAATTCCTTAGCTTGCAAATTCATATTTTGTTTCTTTCTTTTGACCAATAGTAAATGAATTATAATAGATTTGAATTATTGTAATTGAAGCATTTGCCCCTATAAAAACTGTTGCCTGTCAATCAATAAACAGATTACTTTGATCACGCTAAGTATTGTTGGGGTGAGACTTAATTTCCTGAGCTCAGCTTATCTCTATCTAAGAATTTGGACCCTAAAAAGCATATCGTAAAGCAAATATTGATTGCTTTAACATTTTGGCGCCCAACGTGGGGCATTGAAACGACTACAGACCCCAGGAAAGAATTTAGTGACTTTCACTCCCCCGGGAAAAAAGCAGAAAGCACACTCTACAAACAGTAAGATTTCTTAGAAAGTGTCTGTTTTTCCATGAGGTTATGATTGGCCATCTGCGCTGGAGGATGGAAGGCACACTTTTCATGTTTTAATCCAGCAGACAGAGCAGTATGCTTTTGGGTAAAGTTTGGAATCTGTATGTGAATGCTGTCCAGACAATTGAGTTAAATGTTATAGTGTTATGAACTTGCATGATTTTATTGCCCTGAGATGAGATTGTGAATGAATGCTATAGTAGCAAATTGAGTGATTACTGGTGAAAAAGTTTGTTGTGTGATAAAAATTATTGGATGGTTTAATAAGTACTGAAGCTATGTTATACGCTATGTGCTGCTTTCACTCTCCCCCTTCTTTAACCTCTGACTGACATTCCTGAGAAGACAGAGAGGTCTAATATGTAGTTACTATGTTGTAAATTTACAGATAATTGTGATGCTTTAACACTGTAGATGATAGTAATTGAATTTGGCAAATATAAATGTCTTTGAAATATTGTATCTGACCAAAAAAAGGGTTTCTTAAGACTTTCTTGTTGAGATAGAGAGAGAATATCTTAATTTGACATATACACATTAAGGTAAAGTGTTTAGTTTTTGTGTTTTTCTCTGCTCTGAAGAATGTGCCCTTCTGTGTTGACAATATAATCTGAGATTTAAGCAGGACAACAGAAGCACTTAGCAATATTTTTGAGTGTACCACCCAGGGAGGTAACGAGGTTTGTTTATGCTACCTGATTGTGTAGCAAACAAGGCATGCACATTGGAAAAATGTTTTATTTACCAATCACGGGGAGCACGACAGACTGTTAGAGAGAAAGAAAAAAAAAGGAGTCTTTCCTAGGTACAGATCTGTGCCATGAGTGGTGGATAAAAAACAAATCCAGGGGGCTTCTCTAATCAAATGGGGGGGGGGGGGTTGTAAGGGCTTGTGTGAAAGTGTAAAGTGGTGATAAGCCAGACCCGTCCTGAGAGAGAAGCTTTAGGTAAGGCTATGGGTGGTATACTAAGTTATAGCATTGAAGATTGCCGACAAATTGCCAAACAGATTGTAGGGGAGAGAGAGGGTAAAAAGACAAAGTACCCCTCTCTGCCCTCTTACAGTCAGGCAATCAGAGACTCTGGAAAAACGTATCTGTGAACATAGAAGATGTACTTTAAATGACAACTGTAACAGAGATAATCCTGATTATATGCTGATAATACTTGGACAAACAAGCATAATTGAGGGACTGTTCAGTCTCCTTATTAGTTTCTATGTTCCGGACACATTCTGACTGACATGACATGGAAAGGTGAGACAGTAGAGGAATTCATTGTCAGACTACCGATGGGCTATGGCTAACATGGCCTTTCAGATCCACATCTTCTTGCTTCAGGGTATGGGCTTGGGGAGCCATTGAGAGAGGAGCTCATCACGAGGCATCCAACATGTCATATGACAGTTCCCTTTACTTACGACAGAGATATACCTTTCCTAATTACTAACGGCTAATATTTGAAATGGTTTAAAGATTGCTTGCTTTCTAATATCTTTCGCAATATTTGAAGTATGTAGCAGTGCTGAAATAGCTATTATGTGGAAAAAAAGTTAGAAAGCTGTAGTTTCACAAAGAGAGAAAATAGTCATGTTATGTGCAGAAGCAGGAAGGTCACAGAAAAGGAGGGGTGAGTTCAGCTGTGAAAACTAACACTGATTCTTTGCAATGAATCAAATATTGTGCAGTGTGTTTTATAAATTGCAGGTTTTGAATTGATTGTGGTTTTAGAACTATGCAGTATTTGGATTGTGTACATAATATCAGAGCTGTCTAATGGCTGGTCGGAAAAATATGGTGAGACTGTCATTGCCATGTAAAAGATGTAATTTAATGCAGTATCAGCATACAGGGAGATATCGCAGTAGACAGGAAGAAATAGGCATGTTATATGGGTGGATTGTGGAGGTGAAAGAAAGTGGAGGATGTGAATTAAATAGGTTTTTGTAAACGTGTGTATAAAAGGCAAAAAGAAAGTCTAATAGGAAAGATACAAGAAAGTGATAAAAGTCTTGTCAGTGATGTGAATATGAAGATGGAAAATTTCAAATGAGAGCAAGAAGAATCGGACAACTAGCCAGAATCAAAGGAGTTGAGCTAGATGATATAAGGGTATGCAATGGGTCACCCCTCTCCTCAGCAGTGGCAGTAAACCTCTCTAGGAAACATACTTATTTGATGTTTCTGAGCTACAGGCTATAAATGTGTTGTGAAGTTCAAGAGTCAAAACCAAGTACAAAGAACCAAGAATCACATAATAACCACATGCCTCATCATCTCCAATGCAATACAATGCAACAACATCACATGAAATTTATTGTGATCTTAAAGGGGTTCTGACATGAATAATGTTTTTATGCTTTAGCAGCCATTGTTCCCTGGTCTGCCTAATGGACACAGGGAACCCATGGTCTAATGGCTGCTAAAGCATAAAAACATAATACTTACCTTGTCTCCTGTTGTTGTTGATATCGGAGGGGTCATCTCCCAGCAGGCGCCGCTCTTCCTCTTCTTCCTCCACGAGCCGCGCTGCTCCGGGATCGCGCGCATGTGCAGTGAAGAGGTGCCCTCTGACAGGAGTCAGGACGGGCCGCGTCTCCACTGCGCACGCGCAGAATCTCGGAGTTCAGCCAGGACTGACGGGCCGCCCACAGCAAGCACTGCTTGTGACGTGCTTGCTGTGGGCGGCCCGTCCGTTCAACTCGGAAGTGGCTCACGGACGGAGCAGAGCAGGAAGCGGTCATTTTGACCGCTCCTGCTCTGCTTCTACAAGCCACAGGAAAAGATGCCGGCTGGAGGGGACATGCCTGGTGATCGGTCCTAGCTAGGCAAGGTGAGTACAATTTTTTTTTTATGTCAGAACCCCTTTAACATTTTTTAACCCCTTTAGGATATGGCCTTTTTTTCATTTTTGGTTTTTCCTACCTCGATTCAAAAAGTCATCTCTTTTATTTATCAATGAACGGAGCTTTCTGAGTGCTTGTTTTGCTGATGAATATATATTTTAATGGTACTATTTAATATACCATATAATGTACTGAAAGACATTGTAAAAATTCTAAGGGGAGTGAAATGGAAAAAAACGCACTTCTATTTTTTTTGGGGGGGGGGGGTGGGACTGTTTCTACGATGTACACATTGCAGCATGATGACTTTATTCTATGGGTCAGAATGATTGTGACTGTATACAATTTCTATTTTTTTTCTTTGCTGTACTACTTTTAAAAAATAAAGTATCTTTGGAAAAAAATGAAATTATTTTCTGCCACCATAGCTTTTTTATTTGTTTGTCGACATAGTTGGGCTTGTTTTTTTGTCTTGCAGTTTCTTTTAAAGCCATTTTGAAGTGCATACAACTCTTTGACCACTTTTTTCTTGGAGACGGAGTGAACAAAAAAGCGCAAGTCTGACTTTTGTATTTTTTTTATTCTAACGATGTTCATTGCTTGGAACAAATAATACATTTGATGAATTAGACTTAATGCAGCAATACCAAATATGTTTTTTTCCCATTATAAATATGGGAAAAGGGGGATCTTAAACTACCTTTATTATTTTTTTTAAATAATGAAAAAAACTTTTTTTACTTATTTTTTTGTCCTGATAAGGGACTTGAACTTGCAATCACTCTTGCAGTACAATATAGTGATACATTATTCCACAATCTGACAGGCAGTCTATCAAGCAATGCTACAGGCATGTCGTCATAGGCCATTTGCAATCACAGCACTGGGAGCCTCCAGAAGGCCCCTGCCTACCATGACAACCGAAACAAATCGGGGCATTTAATGCCACTGTCAGAATTGACAATGTCATTTAACCCCTTAGTGACCAAGCCTGTTTGCGCCTTAATGACCAGGCCAAATTTTGCAAATCTGACATGTGTCACTTTAACATGGAAAAACACCAGAAAGGTTTTGCATATCCAAGCGATTCTGACATTGTTTTTTCGCCACATGTTGTGCTTCATTTAGGCGGAAAAAATAGACCGCTAGAAATTGTGTTTATTTATTAAAAGCGCCAAAATTGGGAAAATTTTGAAAAAATCGTCATTTTTTCACATTTCCAACTGCAATATCTTAAATATGTGCAAACATAATATAGAAATTTTTGCTAAGATTTATATTTCCACCCGTTTACTTTATTTTGGGCGCACATTGGAAAAACTTTCGGTTTTTTTTAACTATTTAGGAGACGTACAAATTTAACATTACTTTTTAGCATTTTGAGGAACACTTTGTTTTCCTATACCAAGCCGAGATTGGAAAGGCTCATGAGTGTCAGAATAATAGATACCCCCCCCCAAATGACCTCATTTTAAAAACTACACCCCTTAATGTATTCACTGAGGGGTGTCATGAGCATTTTGACCCCACAGTTTTTTTTCAGGAATTAATTCAATTTAGAGGAGAAAAAGTAAAATTTCATATTTTTGCAAATCTGTCATTTTAAAGACATATTTTTTTCCTATAGTTTACATGAAAATCAGGATTTACACCCCAAAATGGATACCCCTATTTCTCCCGTGTTCAGAAATATACCCATTGTGGCCCTATTGTTATATCTGAGTCCACAACGGGGCCCAAAATGAAAGGAGTAGTCAGTGTCTTTCAAAACAGAAATTTTGCTTGAAGTCCTTTTAGGCCCCATAGCACACATGTAGAGTTCTTGAGCGCCCAAAACCATAGAAAACCCCCACAAATGACCCCATTTTGAAAACTAGACCCCTTAAGGAATTTATCTAGGGGTGTACTGCATATTTTGACCCCACAGTTTTTGAATGAATTCAAACCAAGCAAAAGGAAAAAATTGTGATTTTCGTTTTTTCGGCAATTCTGTCATTTTAAAAACAGCTTTTTTTGTACAGCACACATATGAAGGAAGACTTGCACCCAAAAATGGATACCCCTGTTTGTCCCGTGTTCAGAGACATACCCATTGTGGCCCTAATCTTATGTCTGGATACACAACGGAGCCCAAAATGAAAGGAGCGACCGGTGGCTTTCGGAACACAAATTTTGCTTGAAGTCCTTTTAGGCCCCATTGCCCACTTGTAGAGTTCTTGAGCGCCCAAAACCATAGAGAACCCCCACAAATGACCCCATTTTGAAAACTAGACTCCTTAACGAATTTATCTAGGGGTGTACTGCGCATTTTGACCCCACAGTTTTTGAATAAATTCAAGCAAAGCAAAAGGAAAACATTTGGATTTTTGTTTTTTTGGCAATTCTGTCATTTTAAAAACAGCTTTTTTTGTACAGCACACATATGAAGGAAGACTTACACCCCAAAATGGATACCCCTGTTTGTGCTGTTTTCAGAAATATACCCATTGTGGCCCTAATCTTATGTCCGCATGCACAACGGGGCCCAAAATAAAATGAGTAATTGGTGGCTTTCAGAACATAGATTTTGCTTGAAGTCCTTTTAGGCCCCATTGCCCACTTGTAGAGTTCTTGAGCGCCCAAAACCATATAGAACCCCCACAAATGACCCCATTTTGAAAACTAGACCCCTTAATGAATTTATCTAGGGATGTACTGCATATTTTGACCCCACAGTTTTTGAATAAATTTAAGCAAAGCAAAAGGAAAAAAATAGGATTTTCATTTTTTGGGCTATTGTGTCAATTTAAAAACAGTTTTTTTTGTACAGCACACATATAAATGAAGGCTTTCACCCCAAAATGGATACCCCTGTTTGTCCCGTGTTCAGAAACATACCCATTGTGGCCCTAATAGACTTACAGGACCCATGGCTAGGCCTACAATGAAAGGAATACCCGTTGGATTTCAGGGTACCACTGAATAAATTTCAGGCCCCATTGCCCACTTATAGAGCCATTGAGCGGCCAAAACTATAAAGAACCCCCTCAAATGACCCCATTTTGAAAACTAGACCCCTTAACGAATTCATATAGGCGTGTACTGCGTATTTTGACCCCACAGTATTTGAATGAATCTAAGCAAAGCAGAAGGAAAAAGTTACGATTTTCAATTTTTTTGGCAATTTTTTCAATTTAAAAACAGTTTTTTTGTACAGTGCACATAGGAATTAAGACGTTCACCCCAAAATGGATACCCCCGTTTGTCCCGAGTTCAGAAACATACCCATTGTGGCCCTAATCTACTTACAGGACGCATGGCAAGGCCTATAAAGGACGGAACACCTGTTGGATTTTAGGGCACAACTGAATAAATTCCAGGCCCCATTGCTTATTTGTACAGAATAAAGATTGACTCCCTAAAAATTCCCCCCCTCCCCCTCCGCGCCCTTTTTGGCGTTCGCAAATCTTAGATAAAAGTAAAAATGTGAACTGTGTAGTATTTCCGAAGACAGGGGTAATTACGGAGGCTGGTTGGAATGGGCCCATGGGGCAATGAAACCGGGTATCCCCCCCCCCCCCCTCCTCTAATGCTTTTTGGGGGTATTTCATGACCTCAGTGGCGGGTATGGGGTGTAAAAAGTGGCGTTCCGTGAGTCTCCGTAAGCTTGATGAGGTGCGGCGGTCTCACACAGAAGGCGCTCAACAAGGTGCTCCTGGAACTGCAGGAAAGCGAGCGTTCCCGGGGCTTCTTGTAAAATACGTATCACAGGTAGCGGTCTGAATAACGCCGGGCTCACGCGGGTGCAGGCGGAATCCGCTTGCGGAGGCCCACAGCGGATCCCATCTGTGAGCCCGGCTGTGACCCTGCGTACGGCTGCGTAGTGTACTGCGCATAACTGCGTACTCACACAGGCGGTCATGCACAGTACACCTTTGTTTGTATTTCCCGCACCATCGCTTAGCGATGACGCGGGTACCCGCAGCCCGTATACAATGTAGTTGCGTATGGACTGCGGGTATATCCGCGACCATGGAGCACAATGGGCTCTATGTTGCCGATATCCGCAGTAAAATAGAACCTGCTGCGTTCTCTTTTCTGCGAGTGGATTACGCAATTCTGACCCGCTAATGTGAGCGGAATTGTGTAATTCAATGCGATTGATCTGCGTATTACCGCGGATCAGACGCATGCGGAATCCGTAATTCCTATCCGGTCATGTGAGACCGGCCTAAGGTAGATCGCTACCTTTTTATCACGTGACCGGGGACCACTCAACGAGGCCACCCGTCACTGCTCCAGGCTCTCTGTGACCGTTGGTCGCTAGGAGCAAGGAGATTTTAAATTTCCTGGGCTCCCCGACTCCTGCGCATGTGTCCGGCTTTTTGCCGGCAATCGCATGTGCAGAATCCTGGAAGGTCCACGGAGGAAGATCGCGTCGGGATTCAAATACGCAGGCCTCCGGTAAAAAGATTTATCTCCTCTCACCGATCGCATCAGTGAGGGGAGATGAAACTTAAAATTTTTTTTTTTACTTTTACGTGATCGCCATTATTGGATAATGGCGAACACGTGACCAGGAACCGCTCACCGCGGACCCCCATTAAATCTCCATGCTCTTGGCTACGTTTTGTAGCCAGGAGCAGGGAGAATTTAAATTATCCTGGCAATCCACAGCTTTTGCGCATGCGCCCGCCATTTTGGCGACGGGCGCGTGTGCAGAAGCTGTGGTAAGGTCCGCGGATAAATCTGGGGGCCTTAGGTACGTACTTTCATCCTCCCTCACGGATATGATCCATGAGGGGAGATGAAACGTACGCTTTTTAAACTTTTTTTAACTTTTTTTTACTTTTTTTTTTTTTTACTTTTTTACACTTTTTTCTCACTTTACATGATCACTGTCATCCATTGGATGACAGTGATCATGTCCCCGGTATAATCTCTCTGCTCCTAGCTACACATGGCAGCCAGAAGCAGAGGGATTTTAAATTTCCCGGGGCTCGAGCCCGTCTGTTCACGCGCCCGATGTCAATCATCGGGCGCGCATGCGCAGACGGGGATTCGGGTCCCGGGACATCGGGACACCGCTGAGGACTGGGGGTGAGTATTTTCACCTCCCCTCATGGATCCGATCCATGAGGGGAGGTGAAACTGACTTTTTTAAAACTTTTTTTTAACTTTTTCGCGATCGCCGCTAACCATTGGATAACGGCGATCGCGGTACCGGGGACCGCTCACCGCAGTCCCCGCTGACATCTCCTGCCTCCTGGCTACCTGCAGGAGCCGGGAGCCAGGAGATTTTAAATCTCCCGCGCCGCCGGGCCTTCTGCGCATGCGGCTGACGTAATGCCGCCTGGCGCGCATGCGCAGAAGACCGGCTTCGGGCCCCGGAGCGGCAGGAGAGCGGGGAGCAGCGTGCCAGACCTCGGTGAGTAATTTCAGCTGCTCCGATGGATCCGATCCATCAGAGCAGCTGAATCTTTAACTTTTATGTATTTTTATTTACTTTTTTTGCGATCGGCGCTATCCATTGCATAGCGCCGATCGCAATGCCGGGGGGGGCTCCGAACAGCCCGGGATGACAGCTCCATGCTGTCAGCTACCTGCGGACACCGACAGCATGGAGCTGTCACGTCCACAGCCCGAGGGGCACTATTCTCTGCAGGAAGCATGTTTTTACGTCCTCAGAGAATAGAGCCCACTTCGGGAGGACGTAAAAACACTATGGGCTGGTCGTTAAGGGGTTAAAGAGTTAACAGCTGAGATCAATGTGAGCGCTGTTCACGGCTTCAATGTGAGCGGTGTTCTTGGCTGTTGCAAGCAGCAGTCAACTTTCAAAAGTTTTCACACCATATTATTTTAGAATTGACAGGCCATAAGCCCTTGATTAATATTTGATATCCTATGCCATTCAGAGGGTCCGTTGCAGATCGGGCACTGAAAAATGGAAGAAATAACGTTGCATGCAGCACTTTTTCTTCTGATAAAATACCATGCCACTGAGAGGAAACTGAACCGACCCTATTATAGTCAATGAAGTCAGTTCAGTGCTGTTCATCCTGAGACAGATCCGTTTGGCCAAGGGATACCCCTTTCCTGCTCCCCAAATGATACCAATCACAGCCATTCAGTGAATGATATCATTGAATGGCTGTGATTAGTTCATCCAGAGCTGGCACTGATTGTCTGAGCCACGGTGCTTGTGATCCAATCACAGCAATCTCTTGCTGGAGGCGGGGTATTTAAGCCCCATTACCAGGAAGAGAATGCTCTGTCAACTCTGAGGACTACACCGAAACCTGACGAAACAAAAAACAGGCAGATTTTGAGAATGATGCTATACCACAGGGCGCTGGTGGACAAACTGATGGTAAACTTCCCATCCGAGAGCGCTAGTGGCCGAAGGCACAGTTCCGAGGGCCAGGTAGCAGGGGAGGCGCAGAGATCAGGCAGCATGTACAGCGCAGGCAGGGGACCATTATCCAAGGCCTTTGCCAGCTTTCTGGCTCCCCAGCAAGACTGTGTCACCGGTCCCCAGTCAAGGCTGAGTTGGCGGGAGCACTGTAAAAGGATGGTGAGGGAGTACGTAGCCGATCGCACGACCGTCCTCGGTGACGCCTCTGCCCCCTACAACTACTGGGTGTCGAAGCTGGACACGTGGTATGAACTCGCGCTGTATGCCCTGGAGGTGCTTGCTTGTCCTGCGGCTAGCGTCTTGTCAGAGAGGGTGTTTAGTGCGGCTGGGGGAATCCTCACAGATAAGCGTACCCGCCTGTCAACCGACAGTGCCGACAGGCTTACACTCATCAAGATGAACAAAGCCTGGATTTCCCCAGACTTCTCTTCTCCACCAGCGGACAGCAGCGATACCTAAACAATACGTAGGCTGCACCCGCGGATGGAAGCATCGTTCTCTATCACCATAAAAAAACGTGGACCTTTTAGCTTTATCAATCTGTGTATTCTATTCATCCTCCTCCTCCTGCTCCTCCTCCTGAAACCTCACGTAATCACGCCGAACGGGCAATTTTTCTTAGGCCCACAAGGCTCAGTCATATAATTTTTGTAAACAATTTTTATACGTTTCAATGCTCATTAAAGCGTTGAAACTTGCACCTGAACCAATTTTTATTTTAACTGGGCTGCCTCCAGGCCCAGTTACAAATTAAGCCACATTAACCAAAGTGATTAATGGGTTTCACCTGCCCTCTTGGTTGGGCATGGGCAATTTTTCTGACGTACATTAGTACTGTTGGTACACCAATTTTTTTGGGCCCTCGCCTACAGTGTAATCCAATTAATTTTTTGCCCACCTGCATTAAAGCTGACGTTACATCAGCTGTGCTGGGCACTGCAATGGGATATATTTATGTACCGCCGGTGGCTTCCTGGCACCCACCCATGCTGTCGGTCCACACGGAGTTGTAACTGCATGTGTCCACTTCTAAAGAACCCCAGTCTGACTGGGGCATGCAGTGTGGGCCGAAGCCCACCTGCATTAAACATGACATTACCTCAGCTGTGCTGGGCACTGCAATGGGATATATTTATGTACCGCCGGTGGCTTCCTGGCACCCACCCATGCTGTGGATCCACAGGGACTTCACAAAAGGGAATTGTACCTGCCTGTGTCTATGAGTTAAAAACCCCAGTCTGGTTGGGGCATGCAGTGTGGGCCGAAGCCCACCTGCAGTTAATCTGACGTTAGCTCTGCTGTCCAGGACACTGCAAAGTATACATTTATGTATAGCCGGTGGGTTCCAGGGAGCCACCCATGCTGTGGGTGCACACGGAATTCCCATTGCGGAGTTGTACCTGCTTGTGACTATTTATAAAAAACCGCGGTCTGACTGGGGCATGCAGACACCTTGACAGAATGAATACTGTGTGGCACATAGGTTCCCCATTGCTATGCCCACGTCTGCAGCTCCTGATGGAGGTGGCACAGGATTGGATTTCTCATTGTTTCTGTACAGCATTGTGGGCTATCGCCCCGCCCCTTTTAAAGAGGGTCGCTGCCTAGCCGTGCCAACCCTCTGCAGTGTGTGCCTGCGGTTCCTCCTCATGGCAGACGCACTTATAAATAGACATGAGGGTGGTGTGGCATGAGGGCAGCTGAAGGCTGCGCAGGGACAATTTGGTGTGCGCTGTGGACACTGGGTCGTGCGGGGGGGGGGGGTTGGGCAGCATGTAACCCAGGAGAAGTGGCAGCGGAGTGTCATGCAGGCGGTGATTGTGCTTTGTTGGAGGTAGTGTGGTGCTTAGCTAAGGTATGCATTGCTAATGAGGGCTTTTCAGAAGTAAAAATTGTTGGGAGGGGGGGGGGCACTCTTGCCGCTATTGTGGCTTAATAGTGGGACCTGTGAACTTGAGATGCAGCCCAACATGTAGCCCCTCGCCTGCCCTATCCGTTGCTGTGTCGTTCCCATCACTTTCTTGAATTGCCCAGATTTTCACAAATGGAAACCTTAGCGAGCATCGGCAATATACAAAAATGCTCGGGTCGCCCATTGACTCGAAACGAACCCTCAAGCATCGCGAAAATTTCGTCCCGAGTAACGAGCACCCGAGCATTTTGGTGCTCGCTCATCTCTAAAACCAATGTATCAGATAGGTAGCATATATTAGCTGGCCGTAAAAATGCGGCTGATATACACTTGTGTAAAAGAGCCCTCAGCCGAGAACAGACAGAGCAACAGAGCTGAAGTGCTGTAAGCTGGAGGTCCAGTGCGACCAGTAAAGGCTCAAGTCAGACAGGGGTGACAACCCTTGACTCACACCCAGGTGGTGTGCTGATGGACTTTATGATATGCTGTATTTACTTTGTTGTGACATGAAATACAACATCAGGCCATTCTCCACTTAGAAGGATGCGCTTTTGTCTCTGGTCTGCAGTGTGGCTCTTTGCAAATGAGCAGATCTCAGTACATAATTCTCAGTACACTCATTTTATGGAGTTTAACACATTAGTTCCCGCTCCGCTCCGCCCCTTCCCTTTGCCGGCTGCCGGTAAGGGGTGGAGAGTGGGAGACAGTTTCGCAGAGCCGCTGCTAAAATACTTCCCATTTCCCTTTTTACCAGAGCTAAACTCTCTTTCCCTGCCCGACAGTATTCTGGGCTACGGCGTATACACACCGCAGCCCGGCAGTCTGAATGGGGGTTAAATCGGGAGATGCAGCCGTGACTTGGTCGTGGCTGCTTCTTGTTTATGCGATTTCCGGTCATGATGCAGCGACGTGGGCAGACGAAAATTGCAGCACCCGTGTGAAGAAGCCCAAAGATATAGCACGTCCTTTTTTTTGTGCGTGAAACAAATCTTTAATGAGAACGAACCCGTCGACATCAATAGGTTCTATTCTATGCGAACTGCGTGCAAATACGTCCGCCTAAAGAAGCCTTGAAAATGGCAAAATTCTGCCCACAATCCTACATGAAAAACCACATTCAGCCCTGCGGATTTTGGTGTGCAATTTTTCAGTATGCCAAATTCCACTGGTTGTCGCGGAAATATTCAGCCCATGTAAAAGGTCGCTGTGACGAGCCGCGTCCTCGAACCGTTATGACAAGCACTGATTGACACGCTTGTCGATCGGAGTTCGCTTAGTTGTCCTTTACACGGGCTGAGAATCAGCTTCTGGGGATGGAGGGCTGCTACTCCGGTCGCTCATCACCACAGGCTGCCTGTATATCTCCTTGGTTACACATACTTGCCGAAACTAAACGATCAACCAACAAACGAGCTTTCACTCACTCCTCGGCTAATTACTGGTCCCATCTTATGGTTTGATTTCCGGGAGAACAAGCACTCAGAGGAACATTCGGCCATGATAATTGGCAAGTATAAAGGGCACAGTGGACGACCGTCGGGCACTTCAGTGATAATCACTCCATTGCTTTCACACAGCAGCGGGGATTGCTCAGTGAATGGAGGCGGAGCCAGACGGAGATTGTTCTGGTTGCTCACGTCTATTCACAGTAAACAGTCAGTCATCCATAGATGATCAACTGCCTGTTTACACAGGCCGATCAGCATTTGATGCAGAGTGCTAAGGCAGCAGAAAGGCAGTCCTAAGCTCTCGCTCATGACCTGAAAGTTGAAGGTTTAATCCCTGCTTGTTTCAGGTAGCTGGCTCAAGGTTTATTCAGCCTCCCATCATTCCGAGGCCAGCAAAATGCGTACCCAGCTTGCTGGAGGGTAATAAGTAAATTACATGAAAGTGCTCCAGAATAAGTTGGCGCTATACAAATAACAGGATTTATTTTATTTTCCATGCTGAAGCTGAACAACTAATGAATTATCATTCGTCATTCATTTGGTGCCGGCATTTAGACTCAACAATTATTCTAGCAATCAAATGAGAATCTGAATGATGATCATCCCGTGTAAAAGGGCCCTTAAACTAGTGAACAAGCAAGTGACATCACCACTAACCTGTTCGCTTTCGTGCAGACTGTTTATACAGGCAAATGCTTCGTTGGCTCGTTCAAATGAGAATCGTTTAGTCGCTGTATAAGTGAATGAGAACAACTGAGCGAGCGCTGATTAAACCGTACGATAAGCGAATGAGCCAACAATGATTTTATGCCTATTCGGATGGAACGATTATGGTTCACTTTTGCTCGTTTGAACAATAATCGTTACGTCTAAAAGCCCCCTTAGATCTCATTGGTTCGTACAGTAATTCTATCTACTCTTCCTATGCAGGGCAGCTGAATGCAGTTTATTGTTCCTTGTTATTAGCTATGCCAGGCAGAAGAGAGCCTGAAAATAGTGGGATCACAGACACAAAGTCCAGAAAAGTTCCTGCCCTCATGATTACTACTAGAGATGAGCGAACACCAAAATGTTCGGGTGTTCGTTATTCGAAACGAACTTCCCGCGATGTTCGAGGGTTCGTTTCGAATAACGAACCCCATTGAAGTCAATGGGCGACCAGAACATTTTTGTATTTCGCCGATGCTCGCTAAGGTTTTAATGTGTGAAAATCTGGGCAATTCAAGAAAGTGATGGGAACGACACAGCAACGGATAGGGCAGGCGAGGGGCTACATGTTGGGCTGCATCTCAAGTTCACAGGTCCCACTATTAAGCCAGAATACCGGCAAGAGTGGGCCCCCCCCCTCCCAACAACTTTTACTTCTGAAAAGCCATCATTAGCATGGCATACCTTTGCTAAGCACCACACTACCTCCAACAAAGCACAATCACCGCCTGCATGACACTCCACTGCCACTTCTACTGGGTTACATGCTGCCCAACCGCCCCCCCCTCCCCCCCACAGCGCACACCAAAGTGTCCCTGCGCAGCCTTCAGCTGCCCTCATGCCACACCACCCTCATGTCTATTTAGAAGTGCGTCTGCCATGACGAGGGATCGCAGGCACACACTGCACAGGGTTGGCACGGCTAGGCAGCGACCCTCTTTAAAAGGGGCGGGGCGATAGCCCACAATGCTGTACAGAAGCAATGAGAAATAGAATCCTGTGCCACCGCCATCAGGAGCTGCACACGTGGGCATAGCAATGGGGAACCTATGTGCCACACACTATTCATTCTGTCAAGGTGTCTGCATGCCCCAGTTAGACCGGGCTTTTTAATTCATAGACACAGGCAGGTACAACTCCCTATTGTGAAGTCCCTGTCGACCGACAGCATGGGTGGCTCCCTGGAACCCACCGGCGGTACACAAAAATATCCCATTGCATTGCCCAACACAGCTGAGGTAGTAATGTCGTGCGTAATACAGGTGGGCTTCGGCCCACACTGCATGCCCCAGTCTGACTGGGGTTCTTTAGAAGTGGACACATGTAGGTTAAACTCCCTGTGGACCCACAGCATGGGTGGGTGCCAGGAAGCCACCGGCGGTACATAGAAATATCCCATTGCATTGCCCAACACAGCTGAGGTAGTAATGTTGTGCGTAATACAGGTGGGCTTCGGCCCACACTGCATGCCCCAGTCAGACTGGGGTTCTTTACAAGTGGACACATGTAGGTTACACTCCGTGTGCACCTACAGCATGGGTGGCTCCCTGGAACCCACCGGCGGTACACAGAAATATCCCATTGCATTGCCCAACACAGCTGAGGTAGTAATGTCGTGCGTAATACAGGTGGGCTTCGGCCCACACTGCATGCCCCAGTCAGACTGGGGCTCTTTACAAGTGGAAACAGATGCATTTATAATTCCCTGTGGACCCACTGCCTGGGTGGGTGCCAGGAAGCCACCGGCGGTACATAGAAATATCCCATTGCATTGCCCAACACAGCTGAGGTAGTAATGTCGTGCGTAATACAGGTGGGCTTCGGCCCACACTGCATGCCCCAGTCAGACTGGGGTTCTTTACAAGTGGACACATGTAGGTTACACTCCGTGTGCACCTACAGCATGGGTGGCTCCCTGGAACCCACCGGCGGTACACAGAAATATCCCATTGCATTGCCCAACACAGCTGAGGTAGTAATGTCGTGCTTAATGCAGGTGGGCTAAAAATTTATTTGATTACACTGTAGGCGAGGGCCCACAAAAATTGCTGTATCAACAGTACTAATGTACATCCCAAAAATTGGCCATGGCCAACCAAGAGGGCAGGTAAAACCCATTAATCGCTTTGGTTAATGTGGCTTAAGTGGTAACTAGGCCTGGAGGCAGCCCAGTGTAACGAAAAATTGGTTCAAGTTACAGTTCCAACGCTTTTAAGCGCATTGAAACTTTTAAAAATTGTTTAGAAAAATTATTTGAGTGAGCCTTGTGGCCCTAAGAAAAATTGCCCGTTCAGCGTGATTACGTGAGGTTTCAGGAGGAGTAGCAGGAGGAGGAGGAGGAGGAATATTAGACACAGATTGATGAAGCAGAAATGTCCCCGTTTTGGATGGTGAGAGAGAACGTAGCTTCCATCCGCGGGTGCAGCCTACGTATTGCTTACGTATCGCTGCTGTCCGCTGGTGGAGAAGAGAAGTCTGGGGAAATCCAGGCTTTGTTCATCTTGATGAGTGTTAGCCTGTCGGCACTGTCGGTTGACAGGCGGGTACGCTTATCTGTGATGATTCCCCCAGCCGCACTAAACACCCTCTCCGACAAGACGCTAGCCGCAGGACAAGCAAGCACCTCCAGGGCATACAGCGCTAGTTCAGGCCATGTGTCCAGCTTCGACACCCAGTAGTTGTAGGTGGCAGAGGCGTCACGGAGGACGGTCGTGCGATCGGCTACGTACTCCCTCACCATCCTTTTACAGTGCTCCCGCCGACTCAGCCTTGACTGGGGAGCGGTGACACAGTCTTGGTGGGGAGCCATAAAGCTGTCCAGGCCCTTAAAGACTGTTGCACTGCCTGGGATGTACATGCTGCTCGATCTCCGCACCTCCCCTGCTACCTTGCCCTCGGTACTGCGCCTTCTGCCACTAGCGCTGTCGGCTGGGAATTTTACCATCAGCTTGTCCGCAAGGGTCCTGTGGTATAGCAACACTCTCGAACCCCTTTCCTCTTCGGGAATGAGTGGGCAGGTTCTCCTTATAGCGTGGGTCGAGCAGTGTGTACACCCAGTAATCCGTTGTGGCCAGAATGCGTGCAACGCGAGGGTCACGAGAAAGGCATCCTAACATGAAGTCAGCCATGTGTGCCAGGGTACCAGTACGCAACACATGGCTGTCTTCACTAGGAAGATCACTTTCAGGATCCTCCTCCTCCTCCTCCTCCTCAGGCCATACACGCTGAAAGGATGACAGGCAATCAGCCGGTGTACCGTCAGCAGCGGGCCAAGCTGTCTCTTCCCCCTCCTCCTCATCCTCCTCATGCTCCTCCTCCTCCTCCTGTACGCGCTGAGAAATAGACAGGAGGGTGCCCTGACTATCCAGCGGCATACTGTCTTCCACCGCCCCCGTTTCCGAGCGCAAAGCAGCTGCCTTTATGGTTTGCAGGGAATTTCTCAAGATGCATAGCAGAGGAATGGTGACGCTAATGATTGTAGCATCGCCGCTCACCACCTGGGTAGACTCCTCAAAATTACCAAGGACATGGCAGATGTCTGCCAACCAGGCCCACTCTTCTGAAAGGAATTGAGGAGGCTGACTCCCACTGCGCCGCCCATGTTGGAGTTGGTATTCGACTATAGCTCTACGCTGTTCATAGAGCCTGGCCAACATGTGGAGCGTAGAGTTCCACCGTGTGGGCACGTCGCACAGCAGTCGGTGCACTGGCAGCTTAAAGTGATGTTGCAGGGTGCGCAGGGTGGCAGCGTCCGTGTGGGACTTGCGGAAATGTGCGCAGAGCCGGCGCGCCTTTACGAGCAGGTCGACAAGCGTGGGTAGCTTTTCAGAAAGCGCTGAACCACCAAATTAAAGACGTGGGCCAGGCATGGCACGTGCATGAGGCTGCCGAGCTGCAGAGCCGCCACCAGGTTACGGCCGTTGTCACACACGACCATGCCCGGTTGGAGGCTCAGCGGCGCAAGCCAGCGGTCGGTCTGCTGTGTCAGACCCTGCAGCAGTTCGTGGGCCGTGTGCCTCTTATCGCCTAAGCTGAGTAGTTTCAGCACGGCCTGCTGACGCTTGCCCACCGCTGTGCTGCCACACCGCGCGACACCGACTGCTGGCGACATGCTGCTGCTAACACATCTTGATTGCGAGACAGAGGAGGAGGAGGAGGAGGAGGGTGCTTTAGTGGAGGAAGCATACACCTCTGCACATACCAGCACCGAGCTGGGGCCCGCAATTCTGGGGGTGGGTAGGACGTGAGCGGTCCCAGGCTCTGACTCTGTCCCAGCCTCCACTAAATTCACCCAATGTGCCGTCAGGGAGATGTAGTGGCCCTGCCCGCCTGTGCTTGTCCACGTGTCCGTTGTTAAGTGGACCGTGGCAGTAACCGCGTTGGTGAGGGCGCGTACAATGTTGCGGGAGACGGTCGTGCAGGGCTGGGACGGCACATCGGGAAAAGTAGTGGCGACTGGGAACTGAGTAGCGTGGGGCCGCCGCCTCCATGATACTTTTGAAGGACTCAGTTTCCACAACCCTATACGGCAGCATCTCAAGGCTGATGAATTTTGCTATGCGGACGGTTAACGTTTGAGCGTGCGGGTGCGTGGCGGCGTTCTTGCGCTTGCGCTCCAACAGTTGCGCAAGCGACGGCTGGACGGTGCGCTGAACTACACTGCTGGATGGGGCCGAGGACAGCGGAGATGAGGGTGTGGGTGCAGGCCATGAGGCGGTAGTGCCTGTGTCCTGAGAGGGGGGTTGCATCTCAGTGGCAGGTTGGGGCACAGGAGGAGAGGCAGGGGTGCAAACCGGAGGCGCTGAACGGCTTTCGTCCCACCTTGTGGGGTGCTTGGCCATCATATGTCTGCGCATGGTGGTGGTGGTGAGGCTGTTGGTGTTGGCTCCCCGGCTGAGCTTTGCGCGACAAAGGTTGCACACCACTGTTCGTCGGTCGTCAGGCGTCTCTGTGAAAAACTGCCAGACCTTAGAGCACCTCAGCCTCTGCAGGGTGGCATGGCGCGAGGGGGCGCTTTGGGAAACACTTGGTGGATTATTCGGTCTGGCCCTGCCTCTACCCCTGGCCACCGCACTGCCTCTTGCAACCTGCCCTGCTGATACCCTTGCCCCCCCTCTGAAGACCTGTCCTCCTGAGTAAGCGTTGCACACCAGGTGGGGTCAGTCACCTCATCGTCCTGCTGCTCTTCCTCCGAATCCTCTGTGCGCTGCTCCCTCGGACTTACTGCCCTTACTACTACCTCACTGCAAGACAACTGTGTCTGATCGTCATCGTCCTCCTCACCCACAGAAAGTTGTTGAGACAGTTGGCGGAAGTCCCCAGCCTCTTCCCCCGGACCCCGGGAACTTTCGAATGGTTGGGCATCAGTGACGATAAACTCCTCTGGTGGGAGAGGAACCGCTGCTGCCCAATCTAAGCAGGGGCCCGAGAACAGTTCCTGGGAGTGTTCCCGCTCCTGAGCAGGTGTCATTGTAGTGGAGTGAGGAGGCTGGGAGGAAGGAGGAGCAGCAGACAGAGGATTCGGATTTGCAGCAGTGGACGGCGCAGAACTGCGTGTTGACGATAGGTTGCTCGAAGCACTTTCTGCCATCCAGGACAGGACCTGCTCACACTGCTCATTTTCTAATAACCGTCTCCCGCGTGGACCCATTAATTAGGCGATGAATGTGGGGACGCCAGAAACGTGCCTCTCTCCTAATCGCGCAGCAGTCGGCTGCGACACACCTGGATCAGGAGCTCGGCCTGTGCCCACACTCTGACTTGGCCCTCCGCGTCCTCGGCCACGTCCACGTCCTCTAGGCCTACCCCTACCCCTCAGCATGCTGTATTACCAGTGATTTGATTTCACAGGCAGGAAATAAATTGGCGCAAGACTGCAGGCCAAATATAATTTTTTCCCTTTTTTGAAAACGAAAGGCCCCACTGCCTCTAGTGAATGAATAATCTAAGTTTAATAACTGTGCTGTGGCCCTGCTAATGTGTCACAGAACGTGAGGGTAGCAGAGTTATTATAACTCTGGCAGAGCAGGTATTTTTTTTCCAAATTAAGGAAAGCAAATGGCGAAGCCAGCAGTAAAACGTAGCTGGGTGCGTCTGATTTTTAAACGTTGCACACGCAGCCGACACGTGTCCACCGCCCTTAGGACGGACAGAGGCAGGACAAATAGAAATTTTTTCAGTTTTTTTCCACCAAAAGGCAGCACTGCGTATATTCAATGAACATGAGAAGTTTAATAACTGTGCTGTGGCCCTGCTAATGTGGCACAGAACTTGAGGGTAGCAGAGTTATTATAACTCTGGCAGAGCAGGTATTTTTTTTCCAAATTAAGGAAAGCAAATGGCGAAGCCAGCAGTAAAACGTAGCTGGGTGCGTCTGATTTTTAAACGTTCCACACGCAGCCGACACGTGTCCACAGCCCTTAGGACGGACAGAGGCAGGTCAAATAGAATTTTTTTCACTTGTTTTACAAGCAAAAGGCCGCACTGCGTATATTCAATGAATAATAACTGTGTTGTGGCCCTGCCTACACAATTCTTTCCCTGCAGTATCAATGGAGGGTGCAATGCTCTGCAGAGGCGATTTTGAGAAGAAAAAAAATATGCAGCACAGCTAACAGCAGCCAGCACACTACTGCACACGGTTAAATATGGCCCTAGAAAGGACCGTTGAGGTTCTTGAAGGCTACACTCACTCCTAACACTCTCCCTGCCTATGCAACACTTCTGTCCCTAATGCCGGGTGCAACGCTCTGCAGAGGCGATTTTGAGAAGAAAAAAAATTTGCCACTGCTAACAGCAGCCAACACACAGCTATCAGTGGCCCTAATAAGGACCTTTGGGGGTCTTGAAGCCTACACTAACTACCAATTCTTTCCCTACAGCAGCTCCGGTACAAACAGCACTGTCCCTCATCTAACTCACAAGGCATCTGAGGCGAGCCGCGGGAGGGGCCGACTTTTATATTAGGCGGACACCTGATCTCGCCAGCCACTCACAGCAGGGGGGTGGTATAGGGCTTAAACGTTGCAGGGGGAAGTTGTAATGCCTTCCCTGTCTTTCAATTGGCCAGAAAAGCGCGCAAACGTCTCAGGGAAGGAAGTGAAAGTAACCCGAACACCGCATGGTGTTCGTTACGAATAACGAACATCCCGAACACCCTAATATCCGCACGGATATCAAGTTCGGACGAACACGTTCGCTCATCTCTAATTACTACTGATTCTCAGTCCTGAGAACCTACAGGGACACTTCCATATATAGAGAGACGTTATATTAGCAGCTTGTATGATTTTAAGGTTACTGCCTCTTTAAAAAAGAACAGCAAAACACCAACTATATGTATCTACATGTAATCTCATTGTCACAAAAGAATTATAGCTGGTGTAAGACTATGCAAAGACAATAAACATAAACTCATAGTTCGAGTGTCTTCAGCATGTCATTCTGGCTTGAGACCAGTTATCTTCAGTCGTCACATGACCGACGTCAAGAGGGGAAATTTCAGCATTGCGTCAAACTTATAAATTCTGCATTATGTAATTATTGTTTACACTTATTATCAAAAATATGATGGAGACGATGGGGGTCATTGTGAAGTGGCCTGAAATGCATATGTCTGGCCCCTCCATAATTGTCTTAATTGTCATGTCTTCAGTCTGGATGCTCTGTGCAATTTGTCTTATCACTAGTTATGTGTATTGCACAGCTGCAGCCTGGAAGAGGTTAATAGCTATGAATGTCTGGGATATGTCTGGAAGTGTAACAATTTATGCTGTCACGTGAGCATGATTGATATATGTGACTGCAAGGTGCAAATGGGGGGTCCATCTTCTCTGATCTGGTAGAGCAGCAGTTGGAGTGTGCGTGCCAACCACATGGGGGTACCTTCAACCCTCATGCGGTGAAGAATAGAAGCTGAAGAGCGGTACCCTGGAAGTCCATGCCTACCCCTACCCTAAAGAGAGTGGTGAGAAGTGGAGAGAGAGACCGCCGTGCAGTGTTCAAAGTCTTCAGTAACGAGTAAGCGTTCAGTGGAGAGTTCTTGTCCTCTTTTGGAGTGTGTGTGTCCAGGAGCAGAGTCATACAGATAGCTAGGACTGTAGGCTTGGTTTCATTCTGAGTTTTTCCTCCCTGACCTCCTCAATTGTTTTCCTGCACTGGCGTGTGAATTTATCTACGGACTGTAATCCCGTGTCAAAGTATCTTCTATAAGTAAAGTTCTGGTTGCTGACTGTACCCGGCAACTGAGCGTTTTCAAGTTATTCCATGTGTGTAGACTCTATCATTTCACGTCGCATACACCACGGAGTAAGGAATGGTGGCGTCACCCGTAACAAAAATCCGAAGTTCAGTTACTCAAGTTTATTCAGGTAACCGCTATACCAGTGTTACCTGTAGAGGCCTGTCAGTGCCTTGTCAAAGGGTTACCCGCATCCCTCAGGGGAGGAGATGGTAGTGCCACCATGACATCCCTAACAGCTACTCCGCCCTCTTCTCAATGGTGTGTCTCGTGTCTTCCACCTCGGTCGCTGCAATTGTTCTTATCCCTCTACAAATCTCTCCAAAACACACTCCAGTTACTCTGCTCTAAAAAGCAGAACATACGATTTCTCACAACAAGGAGATGATTTTTGATGTTGCTTTACATTTTATCTTTTGTTTGTAGTTTTGTTGGATGAAAAAAATTCTAAAGGTTCTACACTGAATGGCAAGTTTACTAGACCCCCCCCCCCCCCAATCCAGTTGCAATTGTACCTCATTTGGTCTTCAGAACTGCAGATATTGCAGGATATAAATATTAGGTGACCAGCCGGGTTGTTGTTCTGGTTCTTGGGGTTAGGTAGGAACTCAAATGTTGATCCAGGGATTATTCTGACTGCCATATAGAGTCAGGAAGGATTTTTTTTCTTACAGATAAGACCATTGGCTCGTTAGGGTTTATTTTTTTGCCTTCCTCTAGACCCACGGGGGAGGGGGTTTGAAAGAGGCTGAACTTGAAGGACAATGTCTTCATTCAGCCTGACATACTATGTATCATGGCATAGATTTTACCAGGTTTTGAAATCGCTGTACAGGAATATTGGCCCATGCGGACAGGAAGCTTCTTGTAGTTGCTGCTTATTAAATTTGAATGAGTGGAGACATGGGTTAGCCTGGTGGAGTGGTAGGGGAGGGCTTGTTAATGCCCACACTAGCGCTCCCATCTCCCCTGCCAAAGACGCTGCTGTCAGTGTCTCACCTCCCATCTGCAATGCCAACCCCACATCACTCCGCTGCTGTGAGTCTCCCATGCCGAACCCACTGCCTGTGCTCCCTTGGGCCGCTGTGACTGTCAACCGCCATCGGCTGTCTATCGGCTTCCTCTGCCATGGCATCCCCGCTTGCATCTCCGCTGTCATTCTGCTCTTCCACACCCCTCTCCCTGCCATCCTCCGCTCAAAGCCCCGCTGTCACTGTGTCCCCCGTGCCGCGCCATATGATAGAACTGCACTCCTTCACTCTCCCCCGACGCTGTCCTCTCCTCCGTGCTTCCGGCTGCGCTGTCAGTGTCCTTCCCGGCTGCCTCCTCACTCTTCCCGGCGCTCTGTGCTTCTGTCTGCCGCCCACTGTCAGTCTCCTCGCCAGGCAGCTGCGATCCCTGACTCTCCCCCAGTACTCTGTACTCATGGCTTCCACCCGCTGTCAGTCTTCTCCCCGGCAACTGCGATAAGACAGAGAGCGGGGCTGCCATATTGCAGGGAGCCTGGCGGCAACACAATTACAGCTGGGACTATCGCAGGCTGGCGGAGAAGCCGCTTGACACAGAGACAGGAGGGTGTTGCACAGCCCAACCAATCAGCAGCTGTGGGCGTACCCTATACCTCCCACAGCAGAATCCCAGGTCTACAGCAATTTTTGTGGTGGAGACAAGATACCGCAGTACCCATATGTGGTTCTAGGGTTCTGTATTCTTCCAGCATCATGTTAAAAATCTGCTCTAAATTCTTGATAGCATTTCAGAAAGTAGTAGAGCAAGAAATACAAGCCTGCATTATAAGCAGTCTGCAGGCCTGACCTGATCGAGGATATAGACTGATATTCTTCTACTTGCAGGAGAAAGGCTGCTTTATAGAGGGAATCATTTAAGGAGTGATAAGCGGCTTTCTGGGCTAAAGAATGCCAATTCTAGTCACAGCCTTGTCATCATTGTGTACTATTGAACTCATCATCCTCATACTAGAGGTATACAGCGTATAACACCATATATTGCTTTCTGCACAGCTGTAGATACAGGGGGTGGACACAAATATGGAAACAATATACAAAATGCATAGGATTTAAATCATTAGCACTGAGCTGCCCTTTTGACCCCGGCTGAGAGCTTTTTCCGCCAAATTTGTCTTTACTTTACCTCTTGCCCTACTCTGGGTGGTTTTGGGAGCCAGATGGTAACAGAAGCTGAGTGGCTCAAACCCCTGACTAAGGCCCAATGTCCACATGCAGATTTTAATTACGAAATCCGCGCGGCAGATCCGCAGCTCTAGAAACTTATAGGAATGCATTAGCATTCGCAGGGCAAATAAATGAGGATCGCACGCACGAGAAAAAAAATCGTAGCATGCGCCATTTTTCTGCAGATCTCCCACACGGACAGCTCCCGTGGCTTCCATTGAAGTCAATGGAAGCCGTCTGGATCCACGGTGCAATCACAGCTGTCATTGTGCTGTGGTGCGGATTCACGGGAGAGCAGGAGATTATTTTTAAAAAAGCGTGAGCGGCACACTGCTGGACAGAAGGATGAAGATCCGGCCGTGACAGAGGGGAGACCCGCAGGGTCCAGACAGGTGAGTATATAACAACATTTTTGGCCCTCATGGCCGCTGGCACAGGTGGAAACCGCTGCAGTATTCCACCTTGCGTGCCCATGGACATGAAGCCCAATGGAACCCTGTTGCCCAGCACCATCTGCGTCATACTACCTCCACTTAAAATCGGTCTCTACATGTCTTATTGAAATAGGATTTATAATTCCATGTCACTTACGGCATGCACTTTATACGGTGTTTCCATATTTTGTATATTGCACATGTGAATCTTTATATCCAAGCTACAGGGGTGCAGAGTTTGCATTTGGATTTGGCAGCAGGAGGGAAAGCAAATGATCCCTTTATCCCATATGAGACTACTATCATAAATGACACAGCTGGGAGCCTTGTTACAGATTTTGCATTGGGGCCTAGAAGTTTTATGTTACGCATGCAAGGTGACCAGATTATCCCAGGGTCAAAGTGAGACAAGGGGGTGTGGCCAGGGGCATGGTTTATCCCGATGTATAATTTTTTTTTTAACCTCCGTCATTGTAAAAATTACAGGGCCATTTAAAAAGACAGGGAGCAAAATCTGCAGCATTTCTGCATTCAAAAAACAGTCAAAATCTGGAAATTAGCCGCGTACCCGCAGCTAATCTCGTTCTGTGCGGCACTCCCTCTTCCTTCCTCCGAAGGCATCCCGCTGTCAGCTGTCTCCGAATGTCAGGGGAGGCAGAGAAGAGGATCTTGGATGCACACGCTGCCATCACTGTATGTATCTGGCAGTGGCACCAGTGAGGGATTACCTGCCAGGGAGCTGCAGCACCCTGGCTGCTAATCACTTTAATGGTGATCCCACTTCCCCTAAGTGGAAGAAATGACTCTCCCGCTTGGGACCCTGGTAAGGCAGGACAAAAGGTCCCAAAGCGGGACTATCCGACCTATATCAGAATGTCTGGTCACCTTATGCACTTTAACAGATGAGTGGGATACGCGGCTTCATTATCACTGGGTCCATTACCACTTTTTTTTGTGTCCATTTTTTTCAGCAGGTGCAAAACAGTAGGACCGGCCCTATCTTGTGCATGTTTGGGCACCAAAGAGCCCCATAGAGGTCTATGGGAGGTGCGGAAGCATGCACATCTGCCTGTGTGAAAATGCACGAAGCGCAGCGCATTCCTGCAATCACCGTCACCATGTTAGGCAAATTAGCCTTTTATATCAGGGCTCGGTGATTCCCCCGCTTGTGTGAACAAGTGGTGCCTGCGCAAATATGCTCCGTTTTTGCACAGACATGAGCGTTAAATACACTCATTCACTGTGCAGGAGTAAACATATTCCGTTACACGCTCGTCTGTCGAGGCCCTAAACCTGGCTATATCCTGTACACAACCTCTCCTTCTCCCAAACTTCAGATTGGACTCACAAACTTGTCTAATAAAATAGTCTTTATTGGCTCAGTCTAAATAAAGTCTTATAATGCCGTATGTACATTACTGCGCCAATTTACAGCCCCCAACAGTAACTCGCACCATGACTGCTTGTTTATAAGACCCCCCTAACATTTCTATATGACCCCTTTCTAACATTTCACACCTCACTGTAAACCCCTATTGTGGATGAATCCCTCTATGACCTCTAGCATCTCCACCCGGTACACCCAGATCTGCGCTGGCGAGGGCGCTGCCCATTCTAACCTATGGAGATACACATCATGTATTTGGATGATGGACACTTATTGAATGGAGCAGAAAATGACCCTCACAGGCTTTATTATTCCTGTCATCAGTACAATTTATGGGTTATTCCTCCACCGGCTTCATTTCAATTTCAACGCAATTGCAAGTTTTCTAAAAGTCCAGAAGTTTCTGATGAACTATGGGCACCGCTGCCAACCCAGACATGAAGTGCCATCCCTGTCCCATTTACTAATAATGTGGCACTAGAAGAGCCAGCCATGAACTTCCCCATTTTTTTGGGCTCTAAACCATCACTCATGGTGCCCACATCACTGTGTATATGGCAGAGCAGGGTACTGGCAAGAATGGTGCTGGCAAGCAAAGTACTGGCAGCTTCCCTGACCTTTGACCTTCACTCGGCCAACTGCCATTTCCTTTCAACTGACAACGGCAGCGGTTGGATTGAAGACGACAAGATTGTGTAAAATGGCGTCCAATGGACACGGAGGAGAAAGCAAAAAGAGAAAGAGAGATGATGACAGCGTGAGCGGACTCACGGAATTAAAGAAGAGGAGGAGTGGAGAGGATGAGCCTGAGGATGAGGGGCCAAGACCGGGCACCAGCCAGGACCTCGTACCACCACACCACAGCTTTGACATCAGTCGCTTCACCGCCCTACAGATCTTGGGCAGAGGAAGCTTCAGCAAGGTGAGTTCTAAAACTTTATATTTTCGGGTTTGGGGCGCAGCGAGGGCTCCTTCACACATGCGGGGGCGGGGGGGGGGGGGGGGGTATTTTTTTATTAGTATTTTTTAAGCCAAAATGTAAATCTTTCCATTTTATTTCCTCTCTGTACTTTCCACTTTTGCTAAGTATGACTACTGGGGGCAGTGTTGGAGGTGGGTGGTGTCACCATTACTACTGGGGGTAGTAGTGGGGGGGGGGGGGCGGGTGGTGTCACTATTACTACTGGTGCAACTATTGTGGGTCACTATCACTAGCTGAGCAAATATTGGGGGTCACTCTTACTGCTGAGGCAATTATTAAGGGGCACTTTCTCTGCTGGGACAATTAGTGGGATCACTATCACTGCTGGGGCAATTATTGGGGGACACTATTACTCCAGAGGCAATTATTGGGGGTCACTATCATTTCTGGGACAATTAGTGGGGTCACTGTCACTGCTGGAGCAATTATTGGGGGTTACTATCTCTGCTGGGGCAATTATTGGGGGTCACTATTACTTCTGGGGCAATTATTGGGGGCCACTATCACTGATGGGGAATTTATTGGGGGTCACTATTTTTGCTGGGGCAATTATTGGGGCACACTCTCACTGCTGGGGTAGCTATTCGGGGGCACTATCACTGCTGGGGTAATTATTGGGGGTCACTATTACTGCTGGGGTTATTATAGGGGGTCACTATGTTTCCTGGGGCAACTATTGGGGGTCACTAGCACTGCTAAGGCAATTAGTGGGGGTCACTATCTCTGCTGGGGATATTATTGGGTGCCATTATCTCTGCTAGGGGCAACTATTGGGGGTCGTTATCACTGATGGGGCAAATAATAAAGGTCACTCTTACTGCTAGGGCAATTATTCGGAATCAGTATCTCTGCCTGGGGCACCTATTGGAGGTCACTGTTACTGATGGGGCAATTATTGGGGGTCACTATCTCTGCTGGGGCAATTTTTGGGGGTCACTATTTCTGCTAGGTCAAATATTGTGGGTCACTATATCTGCTGGGGCATTTATTGGGGTCACTCCTACTGCTGGGGCAATTATTTGGAGTCACTATCACTGATGGGGCAAATATTGGTGGTCGCTTTTACTGCTGGGGCAATTATTGAGGGTCACTATCACTGCTGGGACTATTAGTTGGGTCACTGTTACTGCTGGGGCACTTATTGGGGGTCACTATCTCTGCTGGGGCAATTATTGGGGGTCACTATTACTGCTGGGGCAATTATTGGGGGTGACTATATCTGCTGGGGCAATTATTGGAGGTCACTCTTACTGCTGGGGCAGTTATAGGGGGTCACTATCACTGATGGGGAATTTATTGGGGGTCACTATTATGGCTGAGGCAATTATTGGGGGACACTATCACTGCTGGGGTAATTATTGGGGGTCACCATTACTACTAAGGCAATTATTGGGGTCACTATCTCTCCTGGGGCACTTATTGGGGGTCACTATCACTGTTAGGGCAATTAGTGGGGGTCAATATCTCTGCTGGGGCAATTATTGGGTATCATTATCTAGGCTGGGACAACTATTGGTGGTCACTATCACTAATGGGCAAATATTAAAGGTCACTGTTACTGCTGGGGCAATTATTGGGGGTCACTATCTGCTGGGGCAATTTTTGGGGGGTCAATATCTCTGCTGGGATAACTATTGGGGGTCACTTTTACTGATGGGGCAAATATTAATGGTCACTCTTTCAGCTGGGGCAATTATTGGTGGTCACTATCTCCACTGGGGCAAATATTGGGGGTCACTCTTACTGCTGGGGCAAACATTTGGGGTCAATATCTCTGCTGGGGCAACTTTTCAGGGTCACTATTACTGCTGGGGCAATTATTGTGGGTCACTATTACTGCTTGGGCAATTATTTGAGGTCACTATCTCTGCTCGGGGCAACTATTGGGGTCACTCTTACTGCTGGGGCAACTATGGGGGGGGTCACTCTTATTGCTATGGCAATTATTGTGGGTCACTAGCTCTGCATAGGCAACTATTGGTCGCTATTAGAGATGAGCGAGCGTACTTGGATAAGCACTACTCGCTCGAGTAATTGGCTTTATCCGAGTATCGCTGTGCTCGGGGCTAAAGATTCGGGTGCCGGCACGGAGCGGGGAGCTGCAGGGGAGAGCGGGGTGGAACGGAGGTAAGTTCTTTCTCTCCTTCTCTCCCGCCCGCTCTCCCCTGCTCCCCGCTGCGACTCACCTGTCAGCAGCAGCGGCACCCGAATCTTTAGACCCGAGCACAGCGATACTCAGATAAAGCCAATTACTCGAGCGAGTAGTGCTTATCCGAGTACGCTCGCTCATCTCTAGTCGCTATCACTGCTGGGGCAATTATTGGAAACACTATCATTAACAATTTTTTGGCAAAAAATTTCTACATCGCTGCATTGAAAGTCATTTTCTATTTTTCTGTGGACGGAGCTCTGTGAGAGTTTTTTGTATGACGAGCTGTAGTTTTTGTTTGGACCATTTTGGGGTACACACATTTTTTTGATCAATTTTATTGCGATTTTTGGGAGGCAAAATAAAGAAAATAAGCATTTTGCCTCAGTGTTTTATTTATTTATATTTTTTGGCTGTGCAGGATAAATAATGTATTCAATTTATTGTACGGGTTGTTACAGATGCAATGATACCAAATATGTAGGAGTTTCTTATTTTATTTTTTTACAAATAGGGAAAATAGCACAAAAAGGTTAGTTTGTTTTTCTTTTACATTTTTTTAAAAAATGTTTTCTTTTTTTTAAACTTTTTACATCCCTGTAGGGTCTTGTACCATAGCTGCTATGATAAAGCATTGCAGGACTTCTGTACTGCAATGCCTTATTGCTTGTAATAGCGGTCACAGCCAAGTGGCAAGCCGTGATACCAGTATCTGGAGTCCTGTTGCCCTGGCAACTGATCGGCCCTCCGCAATTATATCGAGGGGGTCTGATGACAGCACAGAGGGAGCGCGCTTCCTCTGTAAACCCTTTACATGCCACAATGTATTTTGATCGCGGCATGCAATGGGTTAAAAGCAGAAATCAATGTTCTCATTTTTGCAGCAGGAGGCCAGCTATCGGTAACATCCGGCTGTTCGGTAACATCCGAACATGACAAGCTTTGGAAGTGTCTGAAGCAAATGGGCGTCCCAGAACATACAAAGCAGCATGTAAGGTCGCTTTACAACAACCAAGAAGCAACAGTCTTCACTCAAGACTGTGGCTCTTATTTGTGTGTCTCGCAATGCACAAATCTTGCACAATTTGAAAGCGGCCTATTGATAAATCCCTCATGCAATAAATGTATATGATTTTCCCCTTTGGCCGCTGTCAGTGATTATTTCCTATTTGTGTTCTTGAGGTGGTCCTGGCATCATTCCCCGAAAGAAACACCTTCATGGCCATCAAGATAGTCAACAAAGCAAGAAGCGAACCACACATCTTAATGAGAGAGCAGCGGATACTCCTGAAGGCCCAAAACTGCCCTTTCATCTGTCACCTGTATGCCGCACAGCAGTCTGCAGATCGAGTCTACTTTATCACAGAGTATCTGCTTGGAGGAAGCCTAGGAGCCATGATCAAAATGTGCGGCAGCTTGGACATCAACCATGTGAGGTGAGTAAATGACTAATCAGGGGTTGGGGGGGACTGAGGGTGACATGACAGATATAGAAGAGTGGAGGGCATACAGGCTGCCATAAACAGCGCCTCTTCTCTTCTGGTGGTGACCGACACTTTGATGGTGACATGATGTCAGCGGACTGATTTCATGTCATTGATACTACACTCTTCTCTCAGATTCTACACAGCGGAGATAGCATGCAGCCTCCAGTTCCTGCACCAACGCAGCATCGTCCATCGGTAAGCAGAAATTGTCCACATTTCTCTTTTTCCTTGCAATGGGTTCCAGATTTTCCTAGAGTCCTGAATTAGGACTGGTTTTGCTGCGGTACATGCCTAAGACCTCTGTATCGCTGAACAGATTAACATCTCTCTTTTTTTCATTGTAGTGACATAAAGCCAGACAACATCATGCTGGACAGATCTGGACACATCCGCCTGATAGACCTGGGGCTGGCCCAAGACGGTGTCACCTCGTCTAACAAGATCAGTGGAGTGACGGGCACACTTCAATTCATGGCCCCGGAGGTGCTTCTTGAAGAGAACTATGACACAGCAGTCGACTGGTGGAGCCTGGGGATTGTCGTATGCTGGATGGCGGCAGGACAGTCCCCTTTCTATCATGGCTCCATCAGGAGAAAAGTCATCAAAGCCATCACCAGAAAGGAGCCAAAATTCCCACCTTGGCTTGATGCTGATGTGAAGCATCTTCTGGAGAGACTGCTATGTAAGAAGCCTGAGGAGAGGTTGGGTGTCTACAGGAACATCCGAGGTCACCGTTTCTTCGACACCATAGATTGGGAGGTGCTGGAACTGAAAAAAGCACGGCCGCCGTTCAAACCATTCAGGGAGATTCTGGAAAATCGAGACATGCTGTGGCTGGAGGATAAGACACCCCTTCACCCAATGGACGGATTCTCGTACACTTCACCAAGCTGGACCCGGTAAGATCTTCCTTCTCTAGGGATGATGTTCTTCAGGCAGACTTCTGCGTTCATCATCATTGTTCCTCTGGTGTCAGACAGCACAGGAGGTCATATAATAACCCTGCTTCAGGTCACCATGTCTGGTCCGCAGTCTCCTCCCTCCTCGGCTACATTATTATTGCTTCTGTAATAACTATGTCTCTGCTTCTTAGGATGACGAGAAGAATCCGATTGTGAAGGAAGCCACAACCATCTGGTAAGTACCTTCTATACCCACCTACACATACATATCTCTACACCTATACACACAGGACACCGACCATTATAGTCATACACTGTAGCAGAACTTACATACTGTAAAAAGTCTAATATATAAAACATTTCCTCTAAAATAGCAAAAGTCTTTGGGGAAAATATATTAACACCAGCATTTATCTGTGTGCCTACACAGCCATGTGCACCAGGCCTGATCCGGCATAAATTTCTTCCTTGCACCAAATGTTTTGATTTTTTATGCCAGAATCTGGCATAAAATGTTCTGTAATTTTCCTCCTTTGAGTCATCCCCATTCTGAGATTTTGATATATTTTGTTGACAAGCAATATGGCCTCCATTATGGCTTCAACAATCACAGAACTTCTAATAACTCATAGTAAAGACATAGTTGCAGAAAATAACTTTTCTTGTGTATCAGATACAAATCCGATCCTGATACAAGTCGTCATGTTACAGTAGTTCACTTGTTTGTATCCACAACTGGTAAAACTAACAATTCTCTCTCTTATGTCCTGTAGGCTCAGCCCGCTCCAACTGTCTACTGAACCCGCGACTGCTGCTGTAGAAGAGCTCGGCTTAGCAACAACATCCTCTCTCCACCATCTGTATCTTGCATGCTACTATCAGCAACCTGAACGTTGACCTCCTCCGGCTGACATTGGACATCATCCTCTCCTGAAGACCTTCTACACCCCCAGGAGCGGCCTGTGCTTGATTGGTAGCTGGCGAGTTCAGGAAAAATAGCCCGAGTGACTATTATCCCTGAACTCCTGGTTACTAGTAAGACCTCGGCACAGGCCGGGTAAGTAGAACACACCACATACATTAATATTAGACACAAGTGTAGGCACAAACACATACATAGACACAAGAACACACACAGATAGGTATAGATGTTGGCTTTGATCCTGGGACTTGCTCTGATCGCCATATTTGGGGTCAGGAAGGAATTTTTCCAACTTGAGGACAATTGGCTCATACCTCAAGGTGGTTTTTGCCTTCCTCTGGATCTATTCACAGCCTTAAATAGGGTTAGCTTTTATTTATAAGGAAACCGCCACATAAATAATATAATATAAACATAAAGAAACACAAACTATAGCTGACATCACATACACTAGGGAGGTGAGCTGCTGGCGTTTGATCCTGAGATTTATTCTGATCGCCATATTTGGGGTCAGGAAGGAATTTTCCCCCCTTGAAACAGGATGATTGGCTCTTTCCTCAAGGGGGTTTTCGCCTTCCTCTTGATCAACACAGTCTATAAATAGGTTTAGGTCAACACACTTTATATTTCCCACAAAGAAATGGTAAGAGATTCATGAAAACAATAATATATTTTAAAAAGTCAGGTCAGTAGTTGGCTTTGATCCTGGGACTTGTTCTGATTACCATATTTGGGGTCAGGAAGGAATTTTTCCCCTTTATACAAGGATAATTGGCTTTTTCCTAAAAGGGTTTTCGCCTTCCTCTGGATCAACTTAGCCTCAAAATTCCCCATAATAAAATCTACCATTTCCTACAGCTAGAAATAAAATGTTCTTTCTCTATAAATCTTTGTGTCTGTGTCTTTATTTCCATTGAATGTCTTACATAATGTTCTGTCAATGTCACTGGGGATGGTATATCCAAGAAATGTAGTGATGGGTCGGGGCTTTGTAGTTACGCCCTTGCCTTCAACCTTTAGATCATGTCTTATTGAGTTCTAAAGCTCCATTTAGATGGGACGAATGTCGGGCAAATGATGCCCGACTCCCGTCCCCACACATACTAGCTCCTACATACCTGCACGAGAGCTAGTATCGCTGGCACTGGCGTACGGTGGGGGGAAGCAGGGGTCGCAACGGCGACCTGGCCCTTGAGCTGAGGGGGCCCAGGGGACCGGCGCTGTCGGCCGCATGATGGCTGAGAAGGGAGAGGGGAGGAGGGAGGGGAGAGGAGAGAGACGGGAGGCAGCGCCGCAGGTCGGCAAGAGCAGAGGGGAGGGCTGTTAGACTGGATTCGGCAGCCAATTACAGGCTGCAGACTCCCACGGCGCGGCCCTGCAACTGATAGGCTGCATCTGTGATTGGTCACAGCTGCAGTCCATCAGTCTCTGCCGGCCAGCGATTACCAGGGGGAGGGGCTAGTGCGGCTCTACTCACCTCCGGAGTGCTGGATGCACAGGACCTGGGAGAGGACCTGTGGCTGCAGATCACATGACCAGGCTCTGGTCATGTGATCAAACGACGTGGGACTTTCCATTACAGGCTGCCCAGAGACTGCTACAGAGGTGAGTAGAGAAGGAATTGTAATTATATATGTATAGCTGGTATAAGTTATACCAGCTGTATATATAAAATTATATACAGGAGATACACAGGTTACACCAGCATGGGACATACCACTATATACAGGGATATAGGGGGATATACATCCTGTATATAGTGATATGTACCATGCTGGTGTAACCTGGAGATCTCCTGTATATAATTATATATGTGTAGCTGGTATAACTTATACCTCTCTTTTATATATATATATATATATATATATATATATATATATATATATATATATATATATATATATATATATAAATATAAAAGAGAGGTATAAGTTATATAGACTTATACAGGAGATACACAGGTTATACCAGCATGGGACATACCACTATATACAGGGGGATATACATCCTGTATATAGTGATATGGACCATGCTGGTGTAACCTGGAGATCTCCTGTATATAATTATTTATGTACAGCTGGTATAGGTTATACCTCTCCTGTATATAATTATATATGTACAGCTGGTATAACCTGGGTATATACTGTATACAGAATCTGCACTAAAATAGAGCACGCCATGATTTTTCCTCCGTGAGTGGAAAACTGCAATTGCTTTCCGCTCGTGTAGAGAAAAAAAAACGCTTTCCCATAGCATGCTATAGGGGGTACATGCTGTGGAATCTGTAGGCGGATGCCAGCTCCATATTCTGGAATGCAAATCCAGCCGTGTGCAGCCGGACTTAGGCTAAGTTCACACTAGTGAGTCTGATATTGGGACCTGAAACTATGCCCCATATCACACTCGCCAACGTGTGCTGTGCCCACGGATGTGAGGGGTTGTTGTGTTAAAACCAGCTCACATCACATCATCATATTCTCGTGCGATGCAGAGAAAAACAAAAAAAAACACTGCTCCTGTGTATGATCGCATTCAAAACAATTGGGCTCATATTCATGTGCAATTTGTACGTCTTGCAACACACAAATCTCGCACAATTTTTGCGGCCATGTGAAAGCAGCCTAAGACATTACCAACAGGTTTTTACGTAGTCAAGGAAAGGATTCCTGATAAGAAGGCTTACACCAAGGGGCTCGATCATGTTTGTAAACTAGCACAGTATAGGTACGGGTACAGATGGAGGGGGGGGCCCAGCTGAACTTTTGCACCCGGGCCCCTTAGCCTTTAGGTACGCCCCTGATCGCTGGCTCACATCGGGGAGGCTGGAGGAAATTTCTCTCCTCGCTCTCACCTGCCCTTCTCCATTTACTTAACATAGCGGCATTCAGTAGTGAACGGCTGCGATTTACATTCAGTGATCAGCTCATTGTCCATCACTTATGCAGCATAAGCGATGGACGATGAGCTGATCGCTCAGTATAAATAGCAGCCGTTCAGTTCTGAATGGCCGCTATGTTAAGTCAATGGAGAGGGGCAGGTGAGAGCGAGGAGAGAAATTTCCTCCAGCCTCCCCGCTGTGAGCCAGTGATACTAGCTCCCGTGCAACAGCACGGGAGCGAAGGACACCCAGAGACAAGTGTCGGGCATCGTTTGCCTGAGATTTATCACGTCTTAATTCAGTTTAAAAAGAGTAGTTTGATCATCAAGATTGCATTAAACACTTATCGCATACGTAGGAGACAACACAGTTGATTAAAAGAAGAAGCCATTAGAGTGCGATAGAGTCCGAGTTTTTCAGATAAAAAAAGGAAAAACAAGCAGAGTGTCCCCAGAGAGGAATAGATCAGATTGGTGTACTGGTTGGCTGGGGGAGATAAGGTGCAAAAGAGATTTAAGAGAGGTGCTGCTGGTCTAGTACACACCAATGGTCGAATAAGTGTTTTTATAATTGGTAAAGTAGTAAAAAGCTAGGCCCCACCTATAAGAAGTAGTTGGTCAAAGTTCTTGTAACACATTTTGAGGTTGGCAGACTTCTTCATCAGACAGCTGGAAACATACTAGTGCTAACAGTGCAAGGAAATATGTGTTTTGTTCTTTTCTTGTCTTAATCTGCATTTTTCCTTGCACTATTATTTTCCCAGCTGTCTGATGAAGAGATCTGCCAATCTCGAAACGTGCTACATTCCTGGTTTTAATTAGACAAATAAAGCATCTTTGGGTTCTACACTACTGTACTTGATTGACAACAAGACCTTTGAGCAATTACTACTTATAGAGTTCTAACTTTTAACTTCCTCACCAACTATGAAATTCAGACATAGTTCAGATGCTGATTGACCCCTATTTTCAGTATTTGCTATGGCAGCTTTGGAGTTCTGGTTCCCCCACCCCCATCATCGTTACGGCCTGTTCACATCAGCATTGGACGTCACTAAAAAACAGGACAACATATTGCTGTATGCAGCGCTAATCATCCTGTAAGGTGCCGGATGGACGGAAAGAAATCAAACGGACTTCATTATAGTCAGTGAGGTCTGTTCGGCGCCATTTTGTTCCGTCATATCACAGCTCCGTTCGCCCAGTGGGGGCTGTTTTCCAATTTGCACTCGGACTGGTCATTGTTTCAATCAACAAGTCCAGGTGGCAGCTGACAATCAGCAGGGATCTGCAGCATATATGGGCACCAATACAAAGTCTTATCCTGTACTGGTGTATCTTGACGCAGCTAGGGGTGTGACAGCTGTCAGCAGGAGTGAACGCCCCTGTCACACCCCTAGCTTAGGATTGGCTGCCAACATACAGTAGTAAAGGGCAAAGGAGCGAGGAGACAAATGCTCCATCACAGGCACCTTGGCGCCCGTGTGCCCTGCAGTAAATAAGGCAGCCCCCATACCCCAGTGCCGCTGGCGACAGGAGCTTACCGGCCGTGTCCCCTGCTGTCACAACCACAGTCCCCCGTCCGGCTGCGCTGCTGATGGCGTCAGGACCTTGCGGCCCGCTCAGCTAATGTCCCGTGCAGTGTGAACCCCCCCCCCCCATCCCCGCGGCCGCCACAAACAGCCGAGAACGTAAGGGCAGACATCTGTAGCCCATGGCACAAAGGGGAGAGAGCGGAAGCTGAGGGGAGACAGCAGTGCCGGCCTTAGCAGGAGCTGAGGGGAGACAGCAGTGCTGGCCTTAGCAGGAGCTGAGGGGAGACAGTAGCGCCAGGATTACTTACAGAGAGGGCAGAGACCGCAGGAGCTGAGGGGAGACAGTAGCGCCAGGATTACTTACAGAGAGGGCAGAGACCGCAGGAGCCGAGAGGAGACTGCAGCGCTGCGCTTACTTGCTGAAAGGGCAGAGAGCACAGGAGCCGAGGGAAGACAGCAACGCAGAGGTTACTGACAGAAAGGGAAGACAGCAGGAGCCCAGGCAATACAGCAGCGCACAAAGGACAGAGAGCGCTGGAGCCGAGGGGAGACTTCTCTGCTGTGGTTCCTTACAGAAAGAGCAGGAGCCACGGGGATACAGTAGCGCCGGGGTTACTGACAGAAAGGGGAGACAGCAGAAGCCGGCGGAGGGGTGAGCCAGGCTGTTAAGCTCCCTAACAGTTAGCTACACCCACCACATCCGGTGGCGTCAAGGTACACCAGTACCGACTTATCCTTCTATCCATGGAACTACCAATCACCTAATTGAGGTTCATATACTCCCTGACATAAATGTATGTATAATAGTGAACAAGTGGATTCTGCACAAGCTTTATCTGTCTTATGCTGACATCTGCTGGTAGAACAGGGAAATGCTGCTTTTACAAAATGCTATGCACTGGAGAATAGACAAAATTATAAAATGTATCCCTATGCTGACATGATTACATACACTGACAGAAAGTGAAAGTGTTACAACCAGACGTACATAGTTGCAGAAAATGTATGAAACTTGAATCAAATTCTATGAGGGGTATCAAATACGCATCTCCTTAGGGCTTATTCCCATGAGCGTATATCGCCCAGCTTTTCCACGACCACCCGATATACGCTTCCATCTAAGCAGTCCCCCCTTCCCTCCCTCTTACTGGTTCTCTGCCTTTCTCCTTCACTCCTGCATCCCGCCAACTCCCATTGCAAACCGCTCGGAGGGGAGAAGAGAAGCAGAGAGCCAGTGAGTGGGATTGACAGTGTATATCGGCCGGGTGTCAAAACCCAGCCAATATACGCACATCTGAATAAGTCCTTAAGGTCATGGCCTATATTGGCCCGAAGGCCGCAGAAATTTGGGGGGATTTTCATCTCTACTTTTCAAAAGCCATAACTTTTTTATTTTTCGGTCGACATGGCTGTATGAGGGCTTGTTTTTTGCGTATAATGTATTGTAGAACTTTTATAAAAAATTTTTTTTTGGGGGGGGGGGGAGAAAGAAAATAACACAAAAATTTTGACATTTTTAAAAATTCTCTTTACAGTGTTAATACAGCAAAAAGGACACAATACATTTTTTTTTGTGGGCTGGTATGATTACGACGATACCCCAATTTTTTTTTGGCCTTTCCACTTTTGAACAATAAAACCTTTTTTTCGGGAAATGTAGTATTTATTTTTACATTGTTGAATTTAAAGTCCTGTAAATTTTTTATTTTTCTGATTGGAGCTTTGTGAGAGCTTGTTTTTTTGGTAGCATTTTAGGTTATATATGGCTTTTTTTATCACTTTAATTGCATTTTTTGGAGGACAAATGAATAAAATAAGCATTAAACCTCCATTTTTTATTTAGTTTTTTTTTTTTTTGCCATGCAGGATAAATAGGGTGTTCAATTTAATGTATAAGTCATAACAGATACAATGATACCAAATATCTGGTATTTAAATATATATAATTTTTTTCATACAAACGGGCAAGTGTGTAAATGTTTTTTTTAACAAAGTTTTTTTTCACATTTTCTATATCCCTTTTGGGGACTTGAATCAGAAAATCTGTGATTGCTAAGATAATGCTTTGCAGGACTTCTGTACTGCAATGCTTTATCACTTACAACAGCGATCACAGGCTATGGCGGGGTGGGACACCAGTGCCTTGCATCTGGTTGCCATGTCAACCCAACGGCCAATGACGCTTCTTCTGTTAAAGGGGTTGTCCTGCGAAACAAAGTGGGTCTATACACTTCTGTATGGCCATATTAACGCACTTTGTAATGTACATTGTGCATTAATTATGAGCCATACAGAGGTTATCAGAAATTTTTCACTTACCTGTTCCGTTGCTAGCGTCCTCGTTTCCATGGAGCCGTCTAATTTTCAGCGTCTAATCGCCAGATTAGACGCGCTTGCGCAGTCCGGGTCTTCTTCTTTTCTGAATGGGGCCGCTCGTGCCGGAGAGCGACTCCTTGTAGCTCCGCCCCGTCACGTGCCGATTCCAGCCAATCAGGAGGCTGGAATCGGCAATGGACCGCACAGAAGCCCTGCGGTCCACCGAGGGAGAAGATCCCGGCGGCCATCTTCAGCAGGTAAGTAAGAAGTCACCGGAGCGCGGGGATTCAGGTAAGCGCTGTCCGGTGTTCTTGTTTAACCCCTGCATCGGGGTTGTCTCGCGCCAAACGGGCGGGCTGTTGAAAAAAAAAAAACCCGTTTCGGCGCGGGACAACCCCTTTAACACTTTACATGCCATGATGTACATTGATTCCATCATGTAGGGGGATAACAATCAGGATCGCTGTGGTCATAGATCCCCACTGTTGCAGCGGGAGTCCGGCTATCAGTCACAGCCGATTTCCACTGTGGCCTCACTTCCACAAAAAAGAAACTTACGTCCTGTGGCATTGAAGTCAGTGTATTAGTATACAATTTATCGGGCCCTTGGTTATGCAAAATAAAAACATTAGAAAAATCTCAGTGATAATCATTCTTGTGCTTCAACATAGGAGCAATCATCGCTCAGTGACTGGAGGAACGGTCGGGGATCATTCCTGACCACCCCCCTCCATTCACAGTAAACAGGCATTTGTTCATAGATGAACGATTGCCTGTTCACATGGGCTGAACCATTATTCAGTTTTCTGCATGCGTAAACTAAATGATGAACGAGCAGCGAACAGATTCTCATGTGTCGCCCAGTCAGGGCGTGTATTTACACCGAACAGTAATAATTTAGATTACTATTGGATGCAGGTTTCTGAATGATTTATCAGCCCTTTGTAAAAGGACCCCTAACTAATTCTGCAAAGTGGGAGTTACCACCACAAGTGTTAAACCCTACTTCACTCTAGACCACCAGGGATATTACCAGGAATGCTGTCACTAACCCCTGAACCAGCTGGTGTAAAAATGAGTGATGTACATGTATAAAGTTGTCAAAGTGAATAAAACAGACACTTTTTACCATATCTTTCATGGGTAACAACATTTTGGAAACTCCTATTACAAAATCCTCACTTTACTCTTTATAGCATAGCTAAGCAAAAATTGGGGTTCCCTATTGCTGCTGAATGCTACTGCCTTAGCTGTAATGGTGCATATTGGCACCAACGACAAAGTTAGTGGTCAATGGAGGACCCTCAAAAACGATTTCAGGGACCTAGGATCTAAACTTAGGGCGAGGACCATCTAGGTAGTTTTCTCAATAATACTACCTGTACTAGGAAACACACCAGAAAGGCAGTGGGAGCTCAGGGAGGTAAACAAGTGGCTCCAGAGTTGGTGGAAAAAGAAGGGATTGGGTTCCCTGAGAACTGGGCTAACTTTGCTGTTGACTACAGGCTCTAGAGTAGGGATGGGCTGCATCTCAATGGGAAGGGTGCAGCTGTGCTGGGGGAGAAGATGGCTAGAAGGTTGGAGGAGTGTTTAAACTAGGGAGTAAAGGGAGGGCAAAAAGAGTAATAGGGGGGAAGACAGTGAAACCGTGAGAAACAGAAAGGGGGAGGGGTATGTCTGGATGCTAAATCCTACTTAATGCCAAAGGTACGGGAAGATATAGGTGTAGGTCTCTGTGGGTAGAAATACAGCGAGGGAAAAATAACAAAATCCTCTTACAGGTTTTCTTTAGGACACCAAAAATAAAAGAATCTGAAAAAACGTATTAATAAAGCAAATAGAAGAGGTGTCAAACCGCAATGAAGTAATTACTATGGGAGACTTTAATTATCCAGATATAATATAGGAAGATAAAACCTGTGAATCTCACAGGGGTGGTAAGTTTTGGAGAACAATTAAAGATAACTGCCTTACCCAACCTATATGGGAGCCAACTAGAGGGAGGGACACTCTGGACTTATTATAAACTAACAAACCAGACAGAATCAAGGGGGTGCAGGTGCTGGGAAACGTGGGAAATAGTGACCACCATATAATTAATTTCCAGCTGTCATTCAATAAGAAGCCCTATCAGGGAGCGACAAAAAAACTAGACTTTAGTAAAACAAAATTTGAACAGCTTAGAACTACTATTGGCAACGTTAATTGGGACAACATCCTCAAAAATAACACTGGTCAACAAATCAAAATAAAAATTTGTATCTGGTTTGGAAACAGGTTGATTTAACTAATTTTGGGGTGCTGAATTCAGTGGAAGAATCAGATTCTATCTATCACGTCACATTTCTGTAGCATATTGTCTGGTTTTCATGTCGATCATGTCACAGCAACTTAATCAGCTTCTACGATGAAGCAGGTTCTATGCTGGACCTGGGAGAGTTTATTCATCTCGTATATCTGGATTTTTCTAAAGCATTTGACACCGTGCCGCATAATAGGCTGATATATAAAATGAGACAGCTCGGACTGGGTGAAAACGTGTGTATCTGGGTAAAGAACTGGCTCAGACATAGAAAGCAGGGGGTGGTAATAAATGGTTCATACTCTGATTGCTAGTGGGGTTCCACAAGGTTCAGTATTAGGCCCCATCCTATTCAATATATTTATTAACGACCTGATAGAGGGACTGCACAGTAAAATATCAATATTTGCAGATGATACAAAATTATGCAAGATAATTAATGCAACAAAGGACAATGTGCGGCTACAAAAGGACCTAGATAAGCTGGGGGCTTGGGTAGAAAAATGGCAAATGAAGTTCAATGTTGATAAATGTAAGGTTATGCACATGGGCAGGAGAAACGGATGTCACCAATACACACTAAATGGAGTACAGCTAGGGAAAAGCGATATGGAAAAAGACCTGGGGATACTAGTGGATTGTAGACTAAACTAGAGTAACCAATGCCAGTCAGCTGCTGCAAAAGCAAATAAAGTCTTGGGGTGCATTAAAAGAGGTATAGGGGCGAGGGACGCGAACATTATTCTTCCACTATATAAGTCACTTGTCAGGCCTCACATGGAATACTGTGTACAGTTCTGGACACTGGTGCTCAGAAAAGATGTTGCAGTACTTGAGGGGGTCCAAACCAGAGCAACTAAACTACCCTGTTTCCCTGAAAATAAGACATACCCTGAAAATAAGACATAGCATGATTTTCCAGAATTTTTAAGGATGCAAAATGATTTTTCAGGCTTTTTGAGGATGCTTGAAATATATAAGCCCTACTCCAAAATTACGCCCTGCTAACAGTTAATTAAAAAAGTCAATTTAAATAGTGTCCAGGCAGCTATACATGTAAAAAAGTTAAACCTTTTTGAACAAAAATTAATATAAGACACTGTCTTATTTTTGGGGAAACACGGTAATAAACAGAATGGGAGGACTAGAATACCCAGAGAGGCCATGAAAATTGGGATTATTCACCCTGGGAAAAAAGACGGCTAAGGGGCGACCAAATAAGTATGTATAAATACATGAGGGGACAATACAAGGATCTCTGCCATGATTTGTTTATACCCAGGACTGCGATGGTATTGGTAACTAGAGGGCATCCTCTACGTACAGAAGAACGAAGGTTCCATCACCAACATAGAATGGGGTTCTTTACTGTAAGAGCAGTGAGACTGTGGAACTCTCTGCCTGATTATGTGGTGATGGAAAAATCCATAGAGGAGTTTAAGAGGGAACTATATGCCTTTCTAGAGCGATATGATATTACGGATATAAACTTTAAATAACCAGCGGGGTTGTTGATCCGGCTCTTGGAGTCAGGTAGGAATTTTCAAATGTTGATCCAGGGATTATTCTCACTGCCATTATGGAGTTGAGAAGGAATTTTTTCCCCCAAAAGCGCTAAGTGGCTTCTTCCTCATGGGGGATTTTTTGCCTTAGGCCACCTGTCCACGGCAGTTTACTCGCCGGCTGTAAACCGCCGGTGAATCACGCCGGCTGACGCTTCCCATAGCATTGCTATTGAAAGCGCCGGCACCTGTCCCCAAGCGGAGAATCATTGTGATTTTCTGCTCACGGCGGGCAATTCGCAGCATGCTGTGAATTGCCCCAATTCTCTGCGGTCAGCCTATCTATTAGATAGGGCTGACCGGCAGAGATTCGCCGGCGGCTCCCGCGGACAGCCGGCCTTACTCTGGATCAACAAGGTCTGAAACAGGCTGAACTAGATGGATGTTGTCTCACTTCAGCCTAACATACTATGTTACTATGTAGAAGAGGAGGGCAGCATGACACTCATATAGGAGGAGAATGGGGTCTACTTAGGCTGCTGCTCACCCATATTAGCTCCCATGGACCACACTTTGAGTATATGGTAATACACTTGTGACTAACTGTAGACTAGTCTGGATGGATCATCCCTATGGGACAGTACAAGTAAATCATAGGGGAAGTGGGGAGGGTTCAAAGTTTCTGCGGCACTTATTAACTAACATAGGTCAGGATTTGTATCACAGGAGGAACTTGATTTCTATAATTATGTAACTTGTTGATTAGCATATACTCACTTTCATGAGATTGCCTTTTTTTGCAAAATCGCACATAGTTCCAAAGACAGAAAGTATAATGGAGTAACCTGTGTCGCAGTCATTGTAGTAAAGCGCAAAAAGTTATTCTATAGATGGTGGTGCAACGCAGGATTCTGTATACGACGCAGCCGATGGAGTAGCCAAGGTTTATTTATTGATAGAAAAAAAGGAAAGGAATTTTATAAACCAGGTCAATAACTGTGGCTTTCTGCCGTGGTTTTTGGCGTGGATCCGCACATAAAATTTGCCCTGTTAATGGGCAAAATCTGCTTGTGGAATTCTTAAGCGGGAAATCACGTTTCAGCGAATTTCCACGGCTGGAAGCGACATGTCACTTCTTGATCCGGAAACTCCGTAATTTAGAGTGGTATGAGAGAACAAATTCCGCATTCAGATCCGCGCCAAAGTCGGGTATTTGACGCAGTTTTCAGATGCAGAATTTTCCACCTAAAATTCTGTGGCGAGTCTGTGGCTAGTCTGTAATATGAACTTACACTAATAATATAGCAATAATGGTTACATAATTAAATGAAGTCTGTCAGCTAATTGTTGTCTATTAAACTCAATATACCGACACAGTGCGGCATAGTGCTTTATTCATAGTACTGGGATCCCTATATGGAAAGAGAAGGCTTGCAAGTCCAGAACAGAGTAGACAGACAAGACCCCTTTGCAATCACATATATACAATGATGTCCCATGACAAACAAAAGATACATTTCCAGATATAACCCAGACAGTAACCCATTCAGTGCTGCAGCTAGGCAATACACATCATATTCATACACATAGAAAACACAATACAGTAAGCAACAGACAAATACATTCACACAGATGGAGGGGCCCCACTAAATCTGGACCACTACATACACATGATCACATGGGAGGGTACGTACATGGTGAACTTAATTCCCACTTAGATAAATACCAGAGACAGGATAAAAAGGCGCAGATGTTTTGTGATTAATAGCACTTAGATAAATACCAGGGAGGGATGAGCATGCCAGTAAATAATTAGTCCAGTGACAAGCAATGTCAAAGTTTATCGTCTCTACATTGATGTTAGGGGGGTCACCAAAAAGTTAACGTGTTACCTCTGCTCTGGGTTTCTCATATCTTATATTGAGTTTAATATGCGCAAATTAGCTGCCAGGCTTCCCTTAAACCTTTTACTTAGAACCACTTGTCACTAACTACAACGAACAAGCCGGCTCTCTATCACTCTCCTCTCCCACCGGCTGTTTTCAATGGGAGTGGGCGGGATGGGACAGAGCTAAGCTCCGGCACCTTGTCCCTAGCCAGCAATGGAAGGGGACAGAACAGAGCGGAGCTTAGTTCGGCCCCAGTCCCACCTCCTCCCATTACAAGTGCCGGAGTGGAGGAGAGAGGCAGAAAGTCAGTGAGGGGGAAGGAAGGGGAGAACTGCTCAGATGGAAGCATATATCGGTCGGCCGTAAAAACGCCGTCTGATATACGCTCGTGTAAATAAGCCCTAAGGGTGACTACCCACTACAGTTTTTTTTCACTGCGAAATTCACAGCCTTTTTTTATCTGCAGGGGTCTATGGGACTTGTAATGTTAAAATCGCGATCGCGCAAAATCGCTATTTCGCGGTAAATTGCGATTTTGCGCAATCGCGATTTCAACATTACAAGTCCCATAGACCCCTGCAGGAAAAAAAACGCTGCGAATTTCGCAGTGAAAAAAAAAACTGTAGTGGGTAGTCACCCTAAAGGTGTTGTACAAGATTTTAAAAAGTTTCTGATTTCCAGAAACAGCGCCGCACCTGTCCATGGGTTGAATCTGATACTGCAGCTCAGCTTGGTTGGTAAAGTTGCAATTCTAGAATACAACCTGCGAACGGGCGCAGAATATAATGGAATGCTTCATGGAGTGAAAAACTAACAATGTCCACCAGATGGTGCAGCGGTGTCTTGTTTAATCAGCCAGCATCTCCAGGAGGCATATATCCCTATTCCACACCACCTCTGCTCGAGCCAACCTAAACAACCAATCACCGTGAATCAGCCAAACCAAATAACCAATCACCGTGAATCAGCCAACCCAAATAACCAATCACCATGAATCAGCCAACCCAATTAACCAATCACCGTGAATGAGTTAATCCAAACAACCAATTAGGTTGCGAATGGTGTGGAATTTAGTTATACGCCTCCAGGAGAGGCTGGTAGTAGCAGTCATGATGTATTGCTACCAATCATGGTGCACCAACCTGGAGAGCACACAGGAGTTTATAAAGTCCTCTTCTGGGTATTTGTCTCCTGTCTATAATACAAAATAAAAAGGGATTCCTAATACTTGTGATGCCGCTGATTATCCCTCACTTGGATTTGGGAAACGTTGTGTGTATTCATCATAAAAGTGATTATCAAGTGCAGTGACCATGAGAATAATTACAAGGTGTAGTGAAAGTCCAGATCTGGCGCTATATCTGTCACTCTACTTGCTCAGAATATGGGCCTCAGAATATGGATTTCAATCTTGTGGCCCTTGTAAGGGTTTATTTACATGAGCGTATATCGGCCAGCGTCTTCACGGCCAGCCAATATACGCTTCCATCTTAGCAGTCCCCCCTTTCCCTCCCCCTACCACCTCTCTGCCCCTCTCTTCCCCTCCGAGCGGTTTGCAATGGGAGTGGACGGGACAGGGGCAGAGCTAAGCTCCCACCCTTGCCCTTGTCCATAGCAAGCAAAGGGAGTGGGCGGGGACAGAGTGGAGCTTAGCTCCGCCCCCTCCCATTGCAAACGCCAGAGTGGAGGAGAGAGGCAGAGAGCCAATGAGGGAAGGGGGGAACTGATTAGATGGAAGTGTATATCAGCTGGGCGTGTAAATAAGCCCTAAGAGAGAGGAAAACACAATTGCAAAGTTGAAGAGTAACATGTGAGAAGCAGAAATCCACTTACCGTGTCTCTCTAAGGCTTCATTCACATAAGTTTTTTTTACGTGGCTGTTTAGCCGCGTTTTAGTGTTGGCCGAAAATGACTACTATCTGAAGCATTGACTTCCAATGTATTTGTTCAGATGACCGATTTTTAACCGCATAGAAACGTAGCGCTGGAAAAAATAGCACATACGCGACTGAAATCGGCTCATAGACTCCTATGAGCAGTGATGAGGGGGAGGAAGTTTAGCTGCATCCAATGCAGGGAAAAGCTTACAGGGGCCTCTATTTCGACATTAGAAGTCATTCCGAGGATTTATGACGAGCGAGGGATTTCCAGGCTGCGACGTATTTTTTTGCCAATACGTCACACCCAGAAATGGAAAACGCTAATTAATCACGTGACTTGATTGCGTCTTTTCTTCATTCACACGATTTTACGGCGCATGCGGGTGACCATAAAAATGCATACGCTTGTGTGAAGGAGCCCTAGGGGCGCAGAATACACGTGCTCCTGCACAGGCACCACTAATTTACATAAGCAGGGAAATTACCCTACCCTGAATTAAATGGCTATTAAGCCAAACGAGGTGCCGGTGTTCGTGAGTATGAGCAGTGTTTTGTGCATACATATGTGCACATTTGCGCACCTCCCATAGACCCCTAAGGGCTTCTTTGGCGTGCGAATGCGTACAACATAGAGCAGGACCTATTTCTTTGTGCCCGTGAGAAACGCGCACGCAAAAAAGAGAAATGAGAATGAATCCATTGAAATTAATGGTTTTGTGCTCCGTGTTTTGCAGGCGGGACTTTTCCATGCAAAAGTGCGCTAAATTACGATCGTCTGAAGGAGCCATAAGTCCGGTGGGACCGCGGCTATGACTGAAGTAAGGGAAGTCTACTAGAAGTGGTCTCACCAGGTACGTTTAGGTACATTTCACGTGTGGATGTTTCTACAAGACCATGTGGGAAACTCCACACTAATATTGGCACAGCTCCATGCTGATTTTGATGTGGAATTGACGGCTTATTCAGACGAGCGTATGTACAAACATATTTATGCACGTATCAAAGTTGTTTTGCCCATGCAGAACCTGTTCACATATGCGCACGCTGAAAGGGTTCCTTAACACAAGTGTTTTATCATGGCTATTTTGCTGCAATAACACGCCAACCGAAAATAGTGACCATCTGGAGCATAGAGTTCCAATTAGAGATGAGCGAGCATACTCGCTAAGGGCAATTGCTCGAGCGAGCATTGCCCTTAGCGAGTACCTGCCCGCTCGAGAGAAAAGGTTCGGGTGCCGGCGCGGGGGAGCGGTGAGTAGCGGCAGTCAGCAGGGAGGAGCGGGGGGGAGAGAGGGAGAGAGAGATCTCCCCTCTGTTTCTCCCTGCTCTCCCTCGCAGCTCCCTTCCCACCGCCGGTACCCGGACCTTTTCTCTCGAGCAGGCAGGTACTCGCTAAGGGCAATGCTTGCTCAAGCAATTGCCCTTAGGGAGTATGCTAGCTTATCATTAGTTCCAATGCATTTGTTTTGATGGGCAATTTTTATTTTGGTACATAAAATTGACCGGCCAGAAAAGATAGCGCACATGGTGCGCATTCCGGATGGCCGCTTTTACACTGACCGGAAAAGACAGGTCTGGACCTATCTTATGCCAGAATATACCGACCAGTCCCATAGACTCCAGGGAGATGGGAGGCAGTTTAGCAGCAGCTCTGCTAAACTCCCTCCCCCTTACCTCCTCCTCTCTGCCCCTTGCTGGCAGTCCGCAAATGGAGAGAACGGGGTGGGTGATTAGCACGCTAGCTCTGCTAGGCTCCGGCAGCTGGCAAGGGGCAGAGAAAGGATGGGAGTTTCACACACTAGCTCCCACACCATCCCTTTGCCAGAAGCAGAGAGGGGGAGGGAGTTGAGCAGGGCTAAATTTTCTCCCCCCACCCAATGGTATTCCGGGCTACAGCCTATACACGCCACAGCACAGCTGTCTGAATGGACATTATAACAGGAGATGCAGCCGTGACTTGGCTGCCTCTCGTTCATGTGTTTTTCGGCCATGATGCGGCTGCGATGCGGGTGGCCAAAAATCGCAGCGCCCGTGCGAAGGAGCCTAAAGATAGAGCATGTTGTTTGTTTTGTGCACACACAAAAAACTTTAATGAGAACAAACCCATTGACATCAAGAAGTTCTATTCCCTGCGAATTGCGTGCAAATATGTCCATCTAAAGAAGGCTTGAAAATGGCAAAATTCGGCCTACAATCGCACATCAAAAAAAAACATATCAGCCCTGTGGATTTTGGTGCAGAATTTTCTGCATGCTAAATTGTATTGGCATCAGAAATGCTATATTTTTTTCTTTAGGGAGAGCAACTAGACGGTGATTGAGTGAGGAGACTCAAAAGGCCATTCATGCTTCTCTGGGTAATATGCAAATAAAGGGGATGGAATAATACCTCCACAGTGCCACCTATTGTAAGGCTGCATTCCTTCAACTCAATGTTAGATTCTTTATACAAGGCTTGTATAAAGAGTCTAATATTGACCTGAAGGAATGCTGCCTTCCACTAGGTGGCACTGTGAAGGTATTGTTCCATCTCCCTTATTTGCAAATTCCACTGGGTGTTGTGGAAATATTCTGCCTGTGTTAAAGGTCCTATGATGAGCCGAGTTCTCGAACCGTTATGACAAGTACTGACTGACAGGCTTGTCGATCGGAGCTCGTTTAATTGTCTTTTACACAGGCTGAGATTCAGGTTGCCTGTATATCTCCCCGTTCACACATACTAGCCAAAATTGAACAATCAACTAACAAGTGAGCTTTCACTCACTTCTTGGCTAATTACCGATCCCATCTTATGGCTTAATTTTCGGGAGAACAAGTGTTCAGAGGAACATTCGGCCATGATATTTGTCAAGTATAAAGGGCCTTTTGGGTTCGTTGTACACTGGACGACCGTCGGACACTTCAGTGATAATCACCCCTGTGCTTTCACACAGCAACGAGGATCGGTCAGTGAATGGAGACGGAGCCAGGCGGAGATTGTTACTCGAGTCCATTCACAGTAAACAGTCAGTCATCCACAGATGACTGACTGCCTGTTTACGCAGGCCGATTGTCGTTTGATGCAGAGGGGTAAGGCAGCAGAAATGCAGTCTTAAACTCTCACTCACAACCTGAAGATTTGCGGGTTCGCATGGGTCAGGTAGCTGGCTCAAGGTTGACTCAGCCTCCCATCCTTCTGAGGCTGGTAAAAGGAGTACCCAACTTGATGATGATTATCCGTTCAGTCGCATCCGACCTTTGGTCATTCCATGGACCAATGTTCTCCACGCATTTCTATCTTTCACGGCTTCTCTCAGTTTTGTGATTGACATGTTCGTTGTGCCTTGATTGTATCTAGCCATCTTGTTCTTTGTCGTCCTGATCTTCTCTTTCCACTGACTTTGCCAAGTATCAGTACTGTTTCCAGTGAGTTTGCGCGCATCATGTGGCCAAAAAAAGAGAGCCGCTGTTTGATGATATTGGTTGAATTACCTGAAAGCGCTGCAGAATAAGTTGACGCTATACAAATAACAGAATTAATTTTTATTTATTTTCCATGCTGAAGCTGAACAACTAATGAATTATCATTCCTCATTCAGTCGCTGCCGGCATTTAGACTCAACGATTATCGTACAGATTCTAGCAATCAAATGAGAATCTGAATGATGATCATCCCGTGTAAAAGGGCCCTTAAACTAGTGAACAAGCAAGTGACGTCATTGCTAACCTGTTCGCTTTCGTGCAGAGTGTTTATACAGGCAGATGCTTCCTTGGCTCGTTCAAATGAGAATTGTTTAGTCGCTGTATAAGTGAATGAGAACGACTGAACGAGCGCTGATTAAACCGTACGATAAGCGAATGAGCCCACAATGATTTTTATGCCTGTTTGGATGGATAGATTATGGTTCACTTGTGCTCATTTGAACAATAATCATTAAGTATAAAAGCCCCCTTAGATCTCATTGGTTCGTACAGTAATTCTATCTACTCTTCCTATGCAGGGCAGCTGAATGCAGTTTATTGTTCCTTGTTATTAGCTATGCCAGGCTGAAGAGAGTCTGAAAATAGTGGGATCACAGACACAAAGTCCAGAAAAGTTCCTGCCCTCATGATTACTACTAATTCCCAGTCCTGAGAATTTCCAGGGACACTTTCATTTATAGAGATACATTATATTAGCAGCTTGCATGATTTTAAGATTACTGGCCCTTTAAAAAAAAAAAAAAAAAAGCAACTATATGTATCTACATGTAATCTCATTGTCACGTAAGAAGTATAGCTTGTGTAAGACTATGCAAAAACAATAAACATAAACTCATAGTTCGAGTGTCTTCAGCATGTCATTCTGACTTGAGACCAGTTATCTTCAGTCATCACATGACCGACGTCAAGAGGGGAAATTTCAGCATCGTGTCAAACTCATGATTTCTGCATTATGTAATTGTTGTTTATACTTATTATCAAAAATACGATGGAGACAGTGGGGGTTATTGTTCTTTTCCCTTCTACAAATCTCTCCAAAACACACTCCAATTACTTTGCTCTAAAAAGTAGAACATAAGATTTCTCATAACAAGGAAATGATTTAGATGTTGCTTTACATTTTATGTTTTGTTTGTAGTTTTGCTGGATGAAAAACATTCAAAAAGTTCTACACTGAATGGCAACTTTATTAGAGTCCCCCTTCCCCATCCAGTTGCAATTGGACCTCATTTGGTCTTCAGAACTGCAGCAATTCATCATGGCATAGATTCTACCAGGTATTAAAATCGCTGTACAGGAATATCGGCCCATGTGGACAGGAAGCTTCTTGTAATTGTAATTGCATCAGATGTGGGGGCTGTCACAAATGCAAACACATTTGCAAATATATGTATGCCCATGCAAATGATTATTCAGACTGTCGAATATTTTCGCACCAAAATTAAGCTCCGTCCTCAGAACGTCTAAGTAATAGAGAAGTGCGCCATGTATAGGACATGGCAAAGAGAGTCGCTGAGGACTGTGTGTAGTGTTCAAGATAGTTGAGAAACTCTTAAAGCAAATGAGGGTCAGCAGCACTTCCAAGTAGACCATAAGTGGGAGGTGTAATGATATGCAGAGCTCATACACAGGACTTGACTCCACAGTCCACAAAAACCGTCCAAGAAATGCAAACTCGGGCTGCTAGCTGTGGCCAGAGCAGAGTTGGGCTATTCTACAGATGAATACTTTGGGGACCAACAATTCTGTACCCCCATCACCGTGAGAAGGGCACTGGAGTTCGTAAGTGAAGAAAGTGCCTCTGTGAAAATAAAGTGTGTGCATACAAGGAAATAGAAATAGACCGTAAGCAGGCCTGCTAGGTAGAGACTTTGATATACATCATTTTATTCATCATTGGAGCTTTGAGTTGGAAGAAACTTTTCTTTTCTCAGGTTGTGCATCGCTTTCTCAGAAACCCGTTTAGTAAATATTGACTGTGTGCATCAACTGTATGTTGTTTACCATATCTGACACAGATTACAATCATTAGGTAGGGATAGTCAGGCCTTATCACTAATTGTTAAGGTGTTGCATTACTGTTATCAATATCTTGTTCAAGCATATCTATCTGTTACCAGCTATAATAAAAGTTATATTTTTGTAGACCAGTGTCCGCATTAAAACCTGTTGTTGTTGTTGTTAATTGTTTGTAACCCTCGGCGACCCTACAGGCCATCTCCCTCCATGTTTTTCGGTTTTGCACTGCTTCTTTATTGTGTGATATCCATGCCAGTATCAGCTTTGACAGTATCAGCCATCGTGTTCTTTGGCGGCCGGGTCTTCTTTTGCCACTGATCTGTCAGAGCATTACAGATGTTTCTAGTGAATCTGCTCCCATTACATAGCATCAAATCCTGTATCCTGTGTCATCTACCAATGCTACAAAGGGAGGCGGGGGCGCCCCGTCAATGAAACGAGTTGAGTCCTCTACCTCAGACGGTGTCTCTTCCCAAGTGTAAGGCCTCCTTCCCACGAACGGATTTCCGCCGCGTAATTCGCGGCGAAAATCCGCTGCGTTGCCCGCAGCTATTAGGTTCTATTGAACCTAATAGCTCCATGCTCACGATGCGTAATTCCACCGCGGAATTACGCACCGCGATTTCTCCCGTCCTCACCCGCAGCATGCTCTATTTTCTGCGGGTGAGGACGGGCTGTACGCACTGACGGCTTCCATTGCAGTCAATGGAAGCCGTCCATTCACGCTATCTCCCGCTGTAACCAGCGGGAGATAGCGTGAAAAAACGCTTTCCCGCCCACCGCCGAGCGTCATATGACGGCATATGACACGGCCGGCCTTGCACGTGACACGGCTGGTGACGCGGCGGCGGTGGGCGGTGACGGGCGGTGACGCGGCGGCGGTGGGCGGGGAAGCGATTTCACGCTATCTCCCGCAGGTAAGTATAGGGGCTCTGGGGGGCGCCGTGACGGGCTTCGCAGCGGAATATTACGCGGCGGAGCCCGTCACGCTCGTGGGAAGGAGGCCTAAGGGGCGTCAATTCACAGAAGAGACGCTATCTGCATGCTAGTTAATTAAATTCGCATCTTTAAGACCCCCTCATTGAGAAGATGTAAATTCCACAGGAGAAAAGCTGATAAAATTGACATACTGGGATTTTAGCACTGCACTGCATGTCACTTTCTGCACGGGTTATGTGGATTTTTTCCGCAGCTTGTGGACCAGGTTTTCAAAACCCTCTTTGCTGCTACTGTAAAGGCCACACATTTTCTGAGCAGAGCTTCTGCACGGAAATTCTGTGGCCAATCTGCCCCGTCTGGACTGTGCTGAATGCAATATAAGTGAGATTACAGTACAAGTGTCATTCTATTAGCTGACCTGTAGTCCGTCATCTGTGGCTCTCCAACTGCTGTCAAACTAAAACTCCCAGCATGCCTCAACAGCCAGATGTCAAGAATGCAAAAAATATATAGATTTTTTTACTTTTTTTTTTGGTGTGCGATGTATTCTTCCAGTAAGAAACATGTTAAAGCCGTTATTCACAAGCAAATAGTAAGGTGATATGTTTTTCGTATTCGCCATAAGATGTGACAGCAGCACAATTCATGATATCCTCAGGTTTTCCCTGCAGCGCACAGTAAATAATCATTGCGTTCTGACTGTAAATCTTATTTATAGTGAATGCTAAAAAATGCCATGTCATGTTCTTCATCGTTTCTTGGGATGATGCATAAATTTCACATTCTTCTTACCTGAGCTCAATTTTTTTGTTGTCAAGTGAATAAAATTGGCAAGCTTCATCGGCAGAAGTCTGACTGGCGGAAGTGAATACCCTGGATCTCCTCTCTTGTGTCAAGCCCTCTGTGGTCACCACCTATATTACAGAATTGCTGGCGCCTATATGGTCCATTTTCCACCAGTACTTCTGTCCCCTTTGGCGGTAGATGCTTGCAGTAAAACTGTAACAGTTAAAGTAAAATTCCCTTAATCCGGCATCAATGTAACCTGATAGGTACCAATTATCATACATACTGGACAGTCGAAGGAAAAGCATACAAAACATATATAAATGGGTGGAGAATAGAGATGAGCGAGCATACTCGCTAAGGGCAATTACTCGAGCAAGCATTGCCCTTAGCGAGTACCTGCCCGCTCGGAAGAAAGGATTCGGCTGCCGACGCAGGTGAGCGGTGAGTTGCGGGAGTGATCGGGGGGGGGCAGGGGGGAGAGAGAGATCTCCCCCCCCCCCCCCCGCTCCCCGCTGGCAGCCGAATCTTTTCTTCCGAGTGGGCAGGTACTCGCTAAGGGCAATGCTCGCTCGAGAAATTGCCCTTAGCGAGTATGCTCGCTCATTTCTAGTGGAGAACCTCCGGGAAAAGGCCATAATAAAATGGGCAGATTTTCGGTCCACGTGTTGTTCATATGTGTAACTGACATCGTGTCGCGGGAGCTGGTGTGACAAGAGGTTCAGGTTGGTGCAGCAGTGGACAGATGAATATGGAGGACAGATTTTTTTTTTACAAAAAAAAATTTTAGGTGAACGAAAACCGGTATATATTTCCGCTCTAGAAGAGGACTCGGTACGGGGAGGTTGTATACATTTTAACAAGCGTTACAAGTTAATAAAATGTCTGAATTCTCAGAACAGCAAGGCACATCCATCTTTCTGGTTATTCTCCTTCAAACTAGTGCTGCATATTTAATTTCCATAAGCACTAACATCGCGGTCTCTAGACACTGTAGGTGCTGTCTCCACATCCTACTGACCATCTTCAGAGCTCTGCCTACTCAAACTTAACGCACCTTGGTTAGAGAGGTGGTAAATACACTAAGTGCAGTAATCACTTCTATATTACAGCTCCTCTATTGCGTGTAGCGCCTCCACAATGTGCCCTGCCATACCGCTACATGCACAGCATTAACCCCACATAACCAGTACACCATGTTAACCCCCACATCACTAGTGTACATACCAACACCCAATCACTAGTCACAGCTGTCCTTCACAATCCATCAAGCCTGTCAAGTGTGCGCACATTCAGCCGCTGTAGGCCGCCTCACATATCTGGTAGTTTTCGATGTTCTGAATCCATTTCGCCATCATCTATTTCGAGATTTAGTCCCTGCAGGAAGGGAACCTCCCTCTTGTAACCCTGTTTAGGTGGGGCTGAGGGAGGGTATATATAGTAACCCTTCACAGTAGGCCATGGCACTAACCCGTATGGCACACGGAGACCTGGAACCTTCGCTAATTGAAAGAATGGGCATAATAGTGAGTTTTCTCTAGTCAGCGCCTCCACTCAGGATAGAGTCTTAGACGAACAAGGGTCTCTGCCTGAGAATTACCTATGCATTTATAGGAACAGGCATATATTGGTGAATCCAACCTATCCAATATAAATCAGTATACAGTGGTAACCATAAAGGATATTATACTTCACACATCCAATTTTCTGTAAGACAGACTGATGTTCCATGTACAAAATGACATAAGGAAACATGATTCTCATAGTACAGCCTATACAAAAACATACTCAAAAGGGGCCAAATGTGGATATCCTTTTCTGAGGCTCCTACAGATGGCGGTGAATGACTTCTTGGATGATCTGTTGCTATCATGGCAGAAGGAGGCCCCTTCAAAGACGTTTTCCTTACTTCAGTCATAGCAGCAGTCCCACAAGACATAGAGGGACACGGAGGGTGATTTCCTGTTTCTCACATGCTACTCTTCAACTTTGCAACTAGGTTTTATTCTGTCTTACAGGGGCCACAACACCAAATTAAACTCCATGTTCCAGCCCCCAGCCCCCCCCCCCCCCCCACACACACACACACACAAAGCACAGCCATGCTATTTGAGTACACTACTGTTATCTAACACCAGTACTGAGATATAGCGCTGGATCAGTCTTTTTGACTACATCCTGTCCACATGGACATTTTTTCATGTGAACTGATGGTCCACATGAAAAAAAGCTCATGGTATGTTCTCCCACCCGATGGGAGTTATGCCTTAGTCTCTCAGGTGCAATTCTCACAAATAGCTAGTGAGCACCTAGCCTATCTTTGGTCTTTTGAAATTCAACATTACATGGCTATTCTCTACCAGATTATCAGATTTTCTGGACTAACTAATATTGGATTAAAAGAATTTTAGATATATAGGTAATTGGGTTTATGGTGCCTCAGTGTGTAGCATTAGCGTTGTTGCCAAATCTAAAAAGAGCATTTCTGATAACAGGTAGCTGTTGAATGATTTATGCAGGATCAGACTACACAGAGTCTGTAGTCTGTTACCATGGAAACATATAAGTATGCTAAAGAGTTGTAGACACAAAAACCAATAGGAGATTGCTTCATTTTTCATTTCCACTACATTGGACCTTCTCTTTAAAGTAAGAATTAACATGGAAAATAGTGTTAAGCAAAGTGAAAAGGTCTAACCCTGTTTCTAGAAGCTTGGTCCAATGTGAAGCCAAACCTTCTTCGTCCTCTTCGTCTCACCCCTGTTTTTGGAGTATTGGTGAAGGTTTAAATAATTTAAATTGCACCAAACTCTTGGCCAAAGTTTGGAGAAGCGACTGACCCAAACTTTTGAAAAGTTTGCTCAACACTAATGGGAAACTTTTGAGTTTTCCTAGTTCCAGACGGTTGTAATGCATTTTATACTGGGGTCTGTATTACAGCTGTAATGTCCACAGAACCCAACGGTGATCTAAGGTTTTAGTAATACCGTGGAAGATCCGGTACTAAAAGTTCAACTGTATTATTGCTATCTGACATTGTATCACCTGCATGGGTTTGGGGTATCTTTATATTTCCTCAATATGACCTATTTAGGATCAGTAATAACTTGCTGTAACTTTGACTTGAATGATCAGGAGTTCTCACAGTCCTTGTCATGTTGCTGATACATTTGCTTGCCGGCAGCGATAATTTGTAGTGATAATCTAACTCATAAGAACGAGAGCAGCTCAATTTCCTCCTAATACGATTGTCATGCAGAGGAACTGAGAGCGCTGATGACTTGTGTCACATGATTCATGTAAAGGGCAAACATCTGCCATAAGGAAGCCATATACGTCTGATCATGCTTTATGTTGAAAGAGGAAACCCAGGAGATCCACAACATTGACTTAAAGGGACACAACACCAATGTATTAAGCACTCTAAATAAAGAGGAGATTCAATTATGCCATTATCTAAAATCAATGCAACTATTGTGTATTTTACCTGTTATGCCACTTGGGGTGCTGTTTCATCTTTGTACAAGCCTACTACTTCACTTAAGAAACTACTAATAATTGTTATTCGTGCACTTACATTCTCATCATGGCTGTCTGCAGAAACTTTCTTGCAGCATTTCTCACATACCACATATAGTCTTAAAGGGAATGTGTCAAGAGAAAGTTGCCTAATGTATAAATGATGCTTTGCTATTACAAATACTGTATCTTAAGAATTTTGGTGATTCTTTTCTTTAATTCTTGATGTCAAGCTCTAGATTAAAAGTGTCATATTTGGTTGCATGGCTGATTTAAGCTATGTGTTACACATGCGGCTGGCCACCAGCTTGTAGGATGTGCAGAAGGTGGATGTAGGCTATTGCCCCCTTAGGTCCACCAGGCCAGATGATCTTCTTTCTCTATGTGGCAATGTGTTGTTGAGCTACTTGAATCATCCTCATCCTTTCTCTGTTTAATCCCCTCTGATTTCCTGAGGTGCGCTGTCAGCCAATTGGCACCCCCATAAGACAATTTTTTGTTCTGCTGCTGTATGCATCTGATTAGCTTTGTCTTGATGTCATATTTATTTTAGGAGTTTAGTTCTGTTGCTGTATTTATGCTGTGAGCATGGTTCTGGTATTGTATCTATATATGATCTTCTTTCTGGGGCTGTATTTATGTAATGAGCTGGTTCGGAAATTGTATCTATGTACTAAGGTTAGTGTGTTCTGTATATATGTTATGAGCCTGGTTCTGGTGCTGTATTTATGTTACAAGCTTGGTTCTGGTGCTGTATTTATGTACTGAGCCTGGTTCTTGTGCTGAATTTATTTTAGGAGGTTGGTTCTGATACTGTATTCATATTATGAGCTTGGTTTTGGTGCTGTATATAGGTTATGAGCTTGGTTCTGTAAAATACTTATGTATTTACCCCCTAAGCTGTTCTGGTGTGGGTATGCTGCTGTCTTGTTGCTCTCTGTACAAGCAGAATACAATCAGACTGCCTACCAGTGCAATATATATATATATATATATATATATATATATTAGAGATGAGCGAACGTACTCGTCCGAGCTTGATACTCGTTCGAGTATTAGCGTGTTCGAGATGCTCGTTACTCGAGGCGAGCACCACGCGATGTTCGAGTTACTTTCACTTTCATCTCTGAGACGTTAGCGCGCTTTTCTGGCCAATAGAAAGACAGGGAAGACATTACAACTTCCTCCTGTGATGTTCCAGCCCTATACCACCCCCCTGCAGTGAGTGGCTGGCGAGATCAGGTGTCACCCGAGTATTTAAATCGGCCCCTCCTGCGGCTCGCCACAAATGCATTCTGACATAGATCAGGGAAAGTGCTGCTGATGCTGGAGCTGCTATAGGGAGAGTGTTAGGAGTTATTTTAGGCTTCAAGAACCCCAACAGTCCTTCTTAGGGCCACATCTGACCGTGTGCAGTACTGTTGAGGCTGCTGTGAGCAGTGTTGCACTTTTTTTTTTTTTTTTTGTATATCGGCCGTGCAGAGCATTGCGTCCTCAGTCTGCAGTAATTTTACATAGTATAGGGCCAGTAGTGGTTAGGCAGGGACAGTGAAAAAGGTGAAAGAGATATACTATCTATATAGGCAGTGGGCTTTTTCCAAAAAATTTGGGAAAAAAAAATCTATTTGGGCTGCCTGCGACCGTCCTCAGTGTACTGCGTCTCTGCTGGGGGTAGTGGTCCTAATTAATACGCAGCTAAGTGTTACAGCAGGCTTGCGCAAAAGTGTTTCCTGGCTCTGCGTTGCCCGTTACATCACCGCTGTCATCCTGTCCAGAGGGAAACAGTCTGCAGTAATTTTACATAGTATAGGGCCAGTAGTGGTGAGGCAGGGACAGTGAAAAAGGTGAAAGAGATATACTGTCTATATAGGCAGTGGGCTTTTTCCAAAAAATTTGGGGAAAGAAAATCTATTTGGGCTGCCTGTGACCGTCCTCAGTGTACTGCGTCTCTGCTGGGGGTAGTAGTCCTAATTAATACGCAGCTAAGTGTTACAGCAGGCTTGCGCAAAAGTGTTTCCTGGCTCTGCGTTGCCCGTTACATCACCGCCGTCATCCCGTCCAGAGGGAAACAGTATACATATATACGCTGCTTACAGTATCTGTCTGCTGTCTCAGCTCAGCCTTTAAAAAAATAGAAGCAAAACACTTAAGGCCAACAAGTGGCCTTTGGACACTTGACTGCTTCTGCGCTGTGAATTCCACTAGCTCAGTCATACGCACCTACGTCTCACTACAGGCTTGCGCAAAATTCTTTCCTGGCTCTGCTGTGCGTTCCGTAAGCGAAGTCAGCCTCCAACCACAGGCCAATAAGCGGCACATGTAATTACAGCGTTCTGTTTCTGCACTACTGGTAATACACCATGCTGAGGGGTAGGGGTAGGCCTAGAGGACGTGGACGCAGGTGAGGACGTGGAGGCCCAAGTCAGGGTGTGGGCACAGGCCGAGCTCCTGATCCAGGTGTATCGCAGCCGACTGCTGCGGGATTAGGAGAGAGGCACATTTCTGGCGTCCCCACATTCATCTCACAATTAATGGGTCCACGCGGTAGACCTTTATTAGAAAATGAGCAGCGTGAGCAGGTCCTGTCGTGGATGGCAGAAAGTGCATCCAGAGTTCTGCGCCGTCCACTGCTGCAACTCTGAATCCTCTGGCTGCTGCTCCTCCTTCCTTCCAGCCTCCTCACTCCATTACAATGACACATTCTGAGGAGCAGGCAGACTCCCAGGAACTGTTCTCGGGCCCCTGCCCAGAATGGGCAGCAATGGTTCCTATCCCACCGGAGGAGTTTGTCGTGACCGATGCCCAACCTTTGGAAAGTTCCCGGGGTCCTGGGGATGAAGCTGAGGACTTCCGGCAACTGTCTCAAGAGCTTTCAGTGTGTGAGGAGGACGACGACAATGAGACACAGTTGTCTATCAGTCAGGTAGTAGTAATTGCAGTAAGTCCGAGGGAGGAGCACACAGAGGATTCGGAGGAAGAGCAGCAGGACGATGAGGTGACTGACCCCACCTGGTTTGCTAAGCCTACTGAGGACAGGTGATCAGAGGGGGAGACAAGTGCAGCAGCAGGGCAGGTTTGAAGAGCCAGTGCGGCGGCCAGGGGTAGAGGCAGGGCCAGACCGAATAATCCACCAACTGTTTCCCAAAGCGCCCACTCGCGCCATGCCACCCTGCAGAGGCCGAGGTGCTCAAAGGTCTGGCAGTTTTTCACTGAGAGTGCAGACGACCGACGAACAGTGGTGTGCAACCTTTGTCGCGCCAAGATCAGCCGGGGAGCCACCACCACCAGCCTCACCACCACCAGCATACGCAGACATATGATGGCCAAGCACCCCACAAGGTGGGACGAAGGCCGTTCAGCGCCTCCGGTTTGCACCACTGCCTCTCCCCCTGTGTCCCAACCTGCCACTGAGATCCAACACCCCTCACAGGACACAGGCACTACCGTCTCCTGGCCTGCACCCACACCCTCACCTCCACTGTCCTCGGCCCCATCCATCAATGTCTCTCAGCGCACCGTCCAGCCGTTGCTAGCGCAAGTGTTTGAGCGCAAGCGCAAGTACGCCGCCACACATCCGCACGCTCAAGCGTTAAACGTGCACATAGCCAAATTGATCAGCCTGGAGATGCTGCCGTATAGGCTTGTGGAAACGGAGGCTTTCAAAAGCATGATGGCGGCGGCGGCCCCGCGCTACTCGGTTCCCAGTCGCCACTACGTTTCCCGATGTGCCGTCCCAGCCCTGCACGACCACGTCTCCCGCAACATTGTACGCGCCCTCACCAACGCGGTTACTGCCAAGGTCCACTTAACAACGGACACGTGGACAAGCACAGGCAGGCAGGGCCACTATATCTCCCTGACAGCACATTGGGTGAATTTAGTGGAGGCTGGGACCGAGTCAGAGCCTGGGACCACTCAAGTCCTACCCACCCCCAGAATTGCGGGCTCCAGCTCGGTGGTGGTATCTGCGGCGGTGTATGCTTCCTCCACTAAACCACCCTCCTCCTCCTCCTACGCAACCTCTGTCTCGCAATCAAGATGTGTCAGCAGCAGCACGTCGCCAGCAGTCGGTGTCGCGCGGCGTGGCAGCACAGCGGTGGGCAAGCGTCAGCAGGCCGTGCTGAAACTACTCAGCTTAGGAGAAAAGAGGCACACGGCCCACGAACTGCTGCAGGGTCTGACAGAGCAGACCGACCGCTGGCTTGCGCCGCTGAGCCTCCAACCGGGCATGGTCGTGTGTGACAACGACCGTAACCTGGTGGCGGCTCTGCAGCTCGGCAGCCTCACGCACGGGCCATGCCTGGTCCACGTCTTTAATTTGGTGGTTCAGCACTTTCTGAAAAGCTACCCACGCTTGTCAGACCTGCTCGGAAAGGTGCGCCGGCTCAGCGCACCTTTCCGCAAGTCCCACACGGACGCTGCCACCCTGCGCACCCTGCAACATCGGTTTCATCTGCCAGTGCACCGACTGCTGTGCGACGTGCCGACACGGTGGAACTCTACGCTCCACATGTTGGCCAGGCTCTATGAGCAGCGTAGAGCTATAGTGGAATACCAACTCCAACATGGGCGGCGTAGTGGGAGTCAGCCTCCTCAATTCTTTACAGAAGAGTGGGCCTGGTTGGCAGACATCTGCCAGGTCCTTGGAAACTTTGAGGAGTCTACCCAGATGGTGAGCGGCGATGCTGCAATCATTAGCGTCACCATTCCTCTGCTATGCCTCTTGAGAAGTTCCCTGCAAAGCATAAAGGCAGACGCTTTGCGCTCGGAAACGGAGGCGGGGGAAGACAGTATGTCGCTGGATAGTCAGAGCACCCTCCTGTCTATATCTCAGCGCGTTGAGGAGGAGGAGGTGGAGGAGCATGAGGAGGAGGGGGAAGAGACAGCTTGGCCCACTGCTGAGGGTACCCATGCTGCCTGCCTGTCATCCTTTCAGCGTGTATGGCCGGAGGAGGAGGAGGATCCTGAAAGTGATCTTCCTAGTGAGGACAGCCATGTGTTGCATACAGGTACCCTGGCACACATGGCGGACTTCATGTTAGGATGCCTTTCTCGTGACCCTCGCGTTACATGCATTCTGGCCACTACGGATTACTGGGTGTACACACTGCTCGACCCACGGTATAAGGAGAACCTTTCCACACTCATACCCGAAGCGGAAAGGGGTTCGAGAGTGATGCTATACCACAGGACCCTGGCAGACAAACTGATGGTAAAATTCCCATCCGACAGTGCTAGTGGCCGAAGGCGCAGTTCCGATGGCCAGGTAGCAGGGGAGGCGCGGAGATCAGGCAGCATGTACAGCACAGGCAGGGGAACACTCTCTAAGGCCTTTGACAGCTTTCTGGCTCCCCAGCAAGACTGTGTCACCGCTCCCCAGTCAAGTCTGAGTCAGCGGGAGCACTGTAAAAGTATGGTGAGGGAGTACATAGCCGATCACACGACCGTCCTCCGTGACGCCTCTGCCCCCTACAACTACTGGGTGTCGAAGCTGGACACGTGGCCTGAACTAGCGCTGTATGCCCTGGAGGTGCTTGCTTGTCCTGCGGCTAGCGTCTTGTCGGAGAGGGTGTTTAGTGCGGCTGGGGGAATCATCACAGATAAGCGTACCCGCCTGTCAACCGACAGTGCCGACAGGCTTACACTCATCAAGATGAACAAAGCCTGGATTTCCCCAGACTTCTCTTCTCCACCAGCGGACAGCAGCGGTACCTAAACAATACGTAGGCTGCACCCACGGATGGAAGAATCGTGCTCTATCACCATAAAAAACGGGGACCTTTTAGCTTCATCAATCTGTGTATTATATTTATCCTCCTCCTCCTGCTCCTCCTCCTGAAACCTCACGTAATCACGCCGAACGGGCAATTTTTCTTAGGCCCACAAGGCTCAGTCATATAATTTTTGTAAACAATTTTTATACGTTTCAATGCTCATTAAAGCGTTGAAACTTGCACCTGAACCAATTTTTATTTTAACTGGGCTGCCTCCAGGCCTAGTTACAAATTAAGCCACATTAACCAAAGCGATTAATGGGTTTCACCTGCCCTCTTGGTTGGGCATGGGCAATTTTTCTGAGGTACATTAGTACTGTTGGTACACCAATTTTTTGGGGCCCTCACCTACAGTGTAATCTAATTAAATTTTTGCCCACCTGCATTAAAGCAGACGTTACATCAGCTGTGCTGGGCACTGCAATGGGATATATTTATGTACCGCCGGTGGGTTCCAGGGAGCCACCCATGCTGTCGGTCCACACGGAGTTGTAACTGCATGTGTCCACTTCTAAAGAACCCCAGTCTGACTGGGGCATGCAGTGTGGGCCGAAGCCCACCTGCATTAAACATGACATTACCTCAGCTGTGATGGGCACTGCAATGGGATATATTTATGTACCGCCGGTGGCTTCCTGGCACCCACCCATGCTGTCGGTCCACACGGAGTTGTAACTGCATGTGTCCACTTCTAAAGAACCCCAGTCTGACTGGGGCATGCAGTGTGGGCCGAAGCCCACCTGCATTAAACATGACATTACCTCAGCTGTGATGGGCACTGCAATGGGATATATTTATGTACAGCCGGTGGGTTCAAGGGAGCCACCCATGCTGTGGGTCCACAGGGCCTTCACAAAAGGGAGTTGTTCCTGCCTGTGTCTATGAATTAAGAACCCCGGTCAGGTTGGGGCATGCAGTGTGGGCCGAAGCCCACCTGCATTTAATCTGACATTAGCTCTGCTGTCCAGGGCACTGCAATGGGATACATTTATGTACAGCCGGTGGGTTCCAGGGAGCCACCTATGCTGTGGGTGCACACGGAATTCCCATTGCGGAGTTGTACCTGCCTGTGACTATTTATAAAAAAACGCGGTCTGACTGGGGCATGCAGACACCTTGACAGAATGAATAGTGTGTGGCACATAGGTTCCCCATTGCTATGCCCACGTGTGCAGCTCCTGATGGAGGTGGCACAGGATTGGATTTCTCATTGCTTCTGTACAGCATTTTGGGCTATCACCCCGCCCCTTTTAAAGAAGGTCGCTGCCTAGCCATGCCAACCCTCTGCAGTGTGTGCCTGCGGTTCCTCCTCATGGCAGACGCACTTATAAATAGACATGAGGGTGGTGTGGCATGAGGGCAGCTGAAGGCTGCGCAGGGACAATTTAGTGTGCGCTGTGGACACTGGGTCGTGCAGGGGGGGTCGGGGGGGGTTGGGCAGCATGTAACCCAGGAGAAGTGGCAGCGGAGTGTCATGCAGGCAGTGATTGTGCTTTGTTGGAGGTAGTGTGGTGCTTAGCTAAGGTATGCATTGCTAATGAGGGCTTTTTAGAAGTAAAAATTGTTGGGGGGGGGGCACTCTTGCCGCTATTGTGGCTTAATAGTGGGACCTGGGAACTTGAGATGCAGCCCAACATGTAGCCCCTCGCCTGCCCTATCCGTTGCTGTGTCGTTCCCATCACTTTCTTGAATTGCCCAGATTTTCACAAATGAAAACCTTAGCGAGCATCGGCGAAATACAAAAATGCTCGAGTCGCCCATTGACTTCAATGGGGTTCGTTACTCGAAACGAACCCTCGAGCATCGCGAAATTTTCGTCCCGAGTAACGAGCACCCGAGCATTTTGGTGCTCGCTCATCTCTAATATATATATATATATATATATATATATATATTTTTTTTTTTTTTTTTTTTTTTTTATTTTTTTATTTTTTCTTTTCTTTTCTTAAGACTGGGGTGGGGTGGGGAGTACTTTCAATACAAAGAAGTTCCAATCATGCAAGGGCCGCAGTCTATAATAGAGCGGCTATTCAGTACACATCAAAATAATTCTTGACATCAGTGAGGAGGGGAAAGGTCGTTAGTTGTAAGAAGGATTTATCATTTTAAACGGATGAGTGAGAACAGATTCCATTTTACACCCATTAAACACAGTTTGAACCTTTCCACCCCTACCCCGTTCATGTCTACCTGGCAACATGCTGCAGTGCATTGTGGGCCCGTCAGCCATCTATAGAGTTAAATACTGCATGGTGTGGATGCTCTTGCTTTCTGAAAAAATAATTTAAGTGTTAGAGATACAATGTAAACAGACAACAGCTGCGATGTGAGGGAACAAATGGCTCGTGTGTGACTCAGCACAATGCAGAAAAACCTGTGAAAAATATAGCTTCCTCCATTTCTGTGACAGAAAGTGGATATAAACAATTAAAAGCTGGTAAACAGAACAGTATGGTGCACGTTTTCTGGCTGTTTGTCAATTATCACAATTTTGCTTTTTAAAAAAAATATTCAAAAATATTTTTTTATATGAGAATTTTTAAACCATGTGCGGCACTATTAATATAGGATTAACGGATATGAAAAATTAATGAGACAAAGAATGGCTGGGCATGTCACAAATTGGGCTAGCAACACCCCTTTTATGGAAATTCACATAAACCCACTCCTATTAAATATCCTGCAAAGGTGCTTTCACACATGGCGAAAAAAAACATGTCTTACACACGGATTTTGACAGATTTGCTGCACTATTGTGTGTCATTGGTGAATTTTCTACCAAATTGATGTCTTGTGAGAGTTGCAATAATATGGCAATTTTACATTGCTTTACTGTGTCTTGACTATTTGGAAGGGTTTGAATGGATGATCAGCATGGCAACCAAAGGGACTGGAAGAGAGAGGCGTAAGGTGGGTTCTAATTCAAAATTGTTAGGGCCCCCCTTCCTCCGTGCCATTTATATTGAACGAACTCTGCACTGCGAACAGTTGTCATGTAATGTCTCATGGTCGGGAATGCGGTGCTACGTTATGGTCATATTATGATCTGCTCTCTGATAATGTGCTGACCTCTCCTCTGCACCGCAGAAGGCAACATTCAGCAGTCACGGGTAAATGGGGTGACTTGAGAGACTTTACCCATGGGCAGATTGTTGGTGCCCAGATATGTGGTGCCAGTATTTCTAAAACAGTCACACTTGTTGGTTGTTCCTAAACCATGTTATCAAGAGTTTACCAAGACTGGTTGAACCATGGACAGACATCTGATATAAGATCACACAGCAGCAGGCCATGTGGGGTTGATCCTAATGGCGAGAGTCGGATGGAACATCTGGTATCTTAGCAGTGATGTGCTACAGTAGACCAACTGGCCCAGCAGTACAACAGCGGGGAAGTTGGAAAAATTTCCATGATAACCATGCAGCATACCTTGTATTAACTGAGGTTCAACAGCTGAAGACCAACGAGGATGCCCCTGGTGACCCCACATTATTGCTAACAACCACTCACATGGAACGAGGAAAGACATCAATGGACCTTGAATACATGGCGGAAGGTCATCTGGAGAGAAGAGTCAGAACTACACAGACGGGCAGATCCGCATCTGGTGTGAACTGCATGAAGCCATATCCCATGGTTGTGCAAATGGGGTTTAACATGCCATGATGTTGATGTTATGGTCTGGGGAGTGTTTTCCTGGCATGGCCTAGGACCATTGGTCATCAGACCACAGTCCTTGAATGATGAATGCTACAGGGACCTGTTAGCTGATGATCTGCACCCATATCAGGACGTCTTCCCAAATCACAATGCCATCTTTCAACAGGACAACACACCAGGTCATCGAGCTCGGATCACTAGATGTTTGCATTTTTCTTAACCTGTGACCTGGTGTACAAATATACAGTAAAGTCATCATCATTGTGGTCACTTGTAGAATAATGTCTCATTTTACAATAGCGCAGCCATGATAAAGGACGCCATTGGGTAAGGCTTCTTTCACATTACATTTCCCTTCTCTGGCAGCGGTTTCATGCTGGGTTCCCTCCTCCATGCAGAAAATTACATGGGAATGCACCCAGAATGTGAGTAAATAATAAAGTCAACAGCAGCACTCACATGGATTTTCTCCAGACTAGTCCCAGTCGTTCTGCCGCAAATGCAGCGAGGAGCAGGTAGATGCAACAGCCCAGCTTGGTCCGGATCACGACCCAATAACCAGTAGAAATATAAAGCAAGGACCAGGCAGCATCAGATGAATTTTCAAGACAACTTCCAAATCTTTATTCCTCCATCAAAGGAAAACCTGCGACGTTTCGGTCACTATCGTGACCTTTCTCAATGCTTGAGGAAGGTCACGATAGTGACCGAAACGTCGCAGGTTTTCCTTTGATGGAGGAATAAAGATTTGGAAGTTGTCTTGAAAATTCATCTGATGCTGCCTGGTCCTTGCTTTATATTGCACCCAGAATGTGGACTGCACATTAGGGAAGAATATGTGAAGACCTCTTTGTCAGCGTAAAAGACTGACAGGAATGGAAAATTAGTGAGACAAAGACCAAAGAGTTCTCACATATGCCCCTCTATGGTCTCATCCAAGCCCCCTCTTGGATTCTGTCTCCATGCAGTTTTCTGGAGAGGGGAACCAAAGAAGCCTAGTTTGACTGCGCCCATGAATTTTGAATACTGGTAGATGACTTCAAATGCCAAGTTTATTTAATCATGTTGCTTGTATAGCGCCAACATATTCCGCAGCAATGTTTAGGCTAATTATATTTTACCATTTTTATCTCACATCTGGGTTTTAATCTATCTATCCCATATCCATCTCAATGACCTACACTCAAAAAGGAGATCCTTCTGTAACTAGACGCCAATGGAGAGGGATGTGCACAAGCCTGGCCACCTATTAAGTATATGCAGAATGCTGTGGTGGGGAATCAGCATATATTCTCCCAGTCGGTTGGGGCTTCAGAGTTGGGACCTGCACCTATCAGACATTTATGGTGTATCTAATGTCTTTGATGAAAATATCCTTTTAAGGTCTCACTGCTGATTTTTGGTGGCTTTTCCTCTTTCCTCACGGAGAAACACAAGCTATGAGATCTGCCACCTTTGATGATATAAATAGTCAAAATCAAACTTACAGCTGTATTGGCACAAGCTAAAAGCAGAGAACTTTTGTCACTTGTGGATGAAGGTGGGACTAAGTTCTCGAACTAATAATAGTGGGGTAACTTACGCATTCTGGGGTCCTCCTGGGACACTCAATTGTCGTACTAATAATAGTGGGGTAACTTACGCATTCTGGGGTCCACTGCAAGGAGTATACATTTTCCATATGTTAAACTGCTTTATGATGTTGCAGGCCTGGGATGCAGAGAAAACCATTAGGTGGCATATAGGACCAACTCAATAAATGCAACTCATTGGATTTCCCAGTATGGAAATAAAGCTGTGACCCTGGAGTGCAGCATAAAATCACGTGAAAAGTTTCTACAGATCAGTTTCAGTGTGAATCTATCTTAAATGTAAAAATTCTGTTTTCTGATCATTGGTGCTGGACTAGCGGGGGAAAGGATTTCACCATCGACCTTGTCGGGATTTCTCATACAGCAGTGTGGAGATTACACAGAGAATGGTATGATCGAGAAAGAACATCCAGCGAAAGGGGACCATGTGGACGGAAACAAATCGTCGATGAAAGGGGTCAGAGGAGGATGCCAAGAATCATTCTAATGTAATAGGCACTTCACACTTAGGCAAATTACAGATGAATACAACATTGGTACTCTTACTAATGTATCTGAATGGAAAACTCATCATTCCTCAGATGGGATAGATGATCAGTTCCAGCGCCATTGTGTCCAAGAGAAACAGAAAGGTGAATAGCTACCGTAGTAGGGAAAAGAGTATTATAATTGTATCACTGAGCAGTGGAAAATCATCACCTGGTCAGATGAATCCAGATTTCTGCACCATGCTGATGGGAGCTCAGAATTTTGCACAAGCAGCATAAATCCTTCCTGTCAGCTGATAAGAGCCTTTCAACGCCTCCATATAATTTGCAGCAACTCAAAAAGCTTCCTGTCCGCAGGGGCGAACATTCTTACTGAACAATTTGCTGTGGTTCTGAAGGCTAAAGGATGTCCAATACACTACTCGATGGGTGTCTCTAATAAACTGACCATTCAGTCTAGATATTGGCATGTCCGTATGGCACTAGAGCACCACGCCCAGCATGGACGCGGGCGGCATTCACACAGAAACACAAAAGTACACACAATACTAATGCTGAGACAGACTATACCACTCCAGGTAATGGAAGATAGAAAATCCTGTCCCCTACTAATCAGGGGGAAGGGGAACCCATGCGTACGCATGGAGTAAGCATCCTGGTAAGGAAGGCCCCACGGTCTTTACCTAGGACCTGATTATCCCTGAGAAGCCACCTAGAGAGAAGCACAAAACTTCATAAAGCAACTGTAAAAACTCAGGGCTCCCACCCACTGGCGTTTTTTTCTCCATTGTGATGCGATTCTAAAGTTAAAGTCTCGCATCGCAGTGCGAGAAAAACGCAGGCAGATATCCCAAAATCGCTGGGATATCGCTGCGACATCGCCAGTCTTTTCAATGGGGCCAGCGGCACCAGCGCTAGCCCCATTGAAAAGATATGGATAATGCCTCGGACTTCTGCCACAGCTGTGACAGCTGTCACAGCTATGGCAGGAGTTTCCTTCATTCCCGCGGGGACCGCGGGGATGAAGGAACCCTCTGTCACAGCTGTGGCAGCTGTGGCAGAAGTCCGCGGCATGCTATCCTATTGCTTTAAATGGGATCGGCACTGCTGCCGATCCCATTGAAAGCAGTGGTTTCTGACAAGCCCTGCAGAATGATTATCGGAGAAGGGCTTGAAATATAAGCCCTTCCCCGATAATCATAAAAAAGTGGTTAAAAAAATAAGAAAAAAGTTACTCACCTCTACTGCTGTCAGCCGCGTCCTCCGGCTGGCTCCCCTGCACTGCTACTGAGCTCTTTCAGCAGACGGGGATTTAAAAATCCCCGCCTACTGAAAGGGCTGTGCAGATTGGCTGAGGGCTCAGCTAATAGCAGCTACTGCTTAGCTATTGGCTGAGCGCTCAGCCAATGACAAATAGCTTTTAGCTATTCATTCATGAATAGCTAAGATATTGCTATTCATGAATGAATAGCTTAGAGCTATCTGCCGCTGGCCCCATTGAAAAGACTGTCGCTGCGATATCGCAGCGATTTTCTCGCACTGCTCTGCGAGAGTTTTCACTTACTCTCGCAGCGCAGTGGAGAAAAATACGCTAGTGGGTGGGAGCCCTTAGAAAGTAAAAGGAAAGAATACCAGCACTTAACTGTATGTAGATGTCTTTCACCCTGGGAGAGGCTCCAATCTGCTCTAACTACTACCTCCAACTTGAACTGAACAGCTGCAAATGGAATTCGCAGACACACATAAACCAAACACGCAAAACACTTACCAAGCATACCAGCACACATAGATAGATGGAAATACTACCGAACATATGAGGTATTGGTTTGTGTCTTGATCACAAGAGTCCTCGTTGTCTCGTGTGTCTCTACTCTTACCAATAAATTCTGCTTACTCAATAGCCATCTTTTGAGCGATAATCGTTGTGCACCCGTCGTGCACTTACCATGCGCTTTTCATCCATCACTGACTTCAGGTCCGCATGAAATCCTCGTTCCTGGGACGATAAGAGAAGACGGACCACACGCTGTCTTCTCCGTGGTCAGCGCTGATAACATTCTTTAACAGCTGTCCCGCTAGAGAACAATAGCGATGTATTTAGAGAACAGCCCACCAGCTGTTCTCTAAATACATGCAATGAAGCACTGAAGGGCTGATTAGCCCATTAGTACCTATGCAAAATGATCGCTGAAAACTGTCAGTTTCTGACAAATTTTAAGCGATCATCTGTGTGTGTAAATACACCTTAACTCAGCTCAGCCACTAGCAAGGGAGATAAGATTGCGTAAACTTGGTTACCACAGGATAGTTCTAGATTGTCATCGTGACGCCAGTGTCCCTAAACCAGTGACAAGTCACTCGCCCTGAATAAAGACAAGTCCACAAACAAAATTATTTTCAAAACCAGGGACACGCAGTTTCCTTTTACTAACAATTTAACCGTGTTGCTTTTCCCATTACAGACAGATGCTTGTACTTCTCAAATACAGCAATAAGTACTTTTGAACAACTTCTAGTTTCACATTTCTTGACACACTTAAAAAACACAGTCCTGTTCCCCTTGGCACACATACCCTCAGTCGCTGTTATCTGATCGACACTTCTCTTGGGACAGTCACTCTTAGATTGTATAGCTTTTCAAACACGTTCACATCTGCTGTTAGCGGTAACAAGTTCCTTACAGTTTTCCTTGGGTAGCGGTTCAGCGGGGGAGTGTGTGGCACTTGTACTACCACACCAACTCCTTCCCAGCATCTCCGGCACTCCAGTCCCTGGAGGGGACAGAACTCCTAGAGGAAGAGACATCATCCTGGCTCAGTCGCAGCAGGAGCTGCAGTCCATCTCTCCTCCATCTCCATTCTCTACACCTTCCACCTCCAACAACAACTCCGACTCCCTTCACATCTCTCTCCCGACTCTCTCTTCACTGTCTAACTCCTCCCCCTAACACCTGGTGCGCACCCCAACACGTTCACCCAGAAGTTAGGATATACAATACACATAACCAGACTATACTGATACAATTTCCAGACATTAACTCTTTCATGACCTGTTGGCATCCATACAGACAACACTGTACCGTACTCTCAACAGTGACATGAAACAAACGTGAAACACACAGATTCAATGTTGGATGGACCCTAACTCTGGGCCACTGCAGGGGCAAACACCAGGGTGTTGGGAAACCAGCATCCTCTAGTCAAAGGGGTTGGTGTATATATATACAGGGAACCAGTGGGGATAGGCTGGCTAGAGAACACCATACCCAGCACAATTATCCCACACGTGTGAAGGTGCGCTCCTGGAAACCCTTAGAACTACAGGTCCCAGTAGCACAACCTAACACATATGAGATAATGTACATGTAATAACTTACATTGACAGATATATATATATATATATATATATATATATATATATATATATATATATAGGGCAGACTCATATGAGCATAAGCGCAGAAACACATGTGATATTGCGACTTTTTGCACAGTTTGTCAGGCTATCGCATATGCTTTTACGCATTTGGCTGCAATTTTTGCGCTGCCGGGAACCATTCACATTGGTGCGAGACACCTGTGCCGCGATGTAAAAGGCCATTCAGCCTAATTAGTGTCAGGTGTTTTCGATTCCCCATTAAATTGTGCAACATATTGTGTAATTAGGCAGGTATCGGTTGCAAGACCACTTTAGACTTCTATGGGGTCTTGGGGGTGTGCAAGTACGTACCAAAATAGAGCATGGTGTCTTTTTTTGCAAATGCGAAATACACTCACAAAAGTGAAAATGAGAATGAGCACATCGAAAACAATGGGCTCTATTCCTTGCAAATTGCAGATGCAATTTTTGCTCACATATATACGTCCGTGTGAGTCTGCTGTAATGAATATACGCAAGTGTATCAATGTCCATTCATTGACTCCATTCACCGTGCATTATGCACACGTAATACACAATTAAATTATGCTCATGTGAGCCCGGCCATACACTGAACAAGTCATTGTTCACACCTGAAGTCTGTACCTCACAGGCAGAAGGAAAACCCACTCAGAACCTCATGCTTGCATAGATAAACAGGAGCCAGTTCAGGAGTCCACACACTAAGAAAGGGGAAAGAGAATCAGGCACCAACCTAACGTAAAAAGGAACATTATCAGATATTACCTACCTGACAGAACAAAGGACATAAGATGTCTCTAGGCCCGACCTGATAAAAGGGAAGGGAAAGGGGGCCCACATAACACACAGACAGGGAGATCAGGTGTCCAGACCATCTTCAGGGAAGGCGGGGAAAGCAACTCAAACTTTCAGCATGCATAACACTAAGTACTAAGTGGGAAAGGGATAATTGATAAATGGCAAAATGACCAGAACCCTCTACTAAGAGGGGCTGGTATTTATGTGCACAAGACGGATAGTGACTGGCTGGCTGGAGAACTCCAAACCATCATCCAGCCAAATCACTCACACCTGCAGTAGTGTGCTGGAAATCCATAGAACTACAGGTTCCAGGAGGACAACGTGACACTATGGTGTCCATGTAAGTTGTTACATGTAGGTGAGACCATCTGCAAGTTGATTGTATAATCACTGCTATACTTTAAGGAAAAAGAGGAAGGACTTGCCTTTCTCAAAACACTTCTTGGAGATGAGCCAGACTGAAAAAAAATGAGACTCATCATGAGCTTAGATCACATTCTAGCCGAAAAGCCAAATTAAAAAATCGTGAGATTGAGCAGATTTTCCATTTACATACATTAAAGCCAAATGAGTTGAATGCAGACGTTAAAATCAAATAGGTATGTTGTAATGATGTGTGACCTAGACTGTTCGGTTTATCTTTGTCACCTACATTATAGGTTATTGTGGGTATGAAACTGATGAGCATTTCATTCTATTGATTTTACTTTTAGCTCCGCAGGTATATAAAGAGGGATTGGTGGCCATAATTCCAACTTCTATCTAGCCAGATATACTTTAAATGGACTAACTTGCTCTGGATGAGCAAGGATACCAAGATCCTTTTATGAGAATTGACCCTTTGCTGCCTGTGATGCTACTGAAGTGGTGATTGGCCAGCAGAATCTGCTTACATAGGAATTGATAAAATTGGAAAAAATTGATAGAATTTATATTTGTATGCATTGAATGCTTTATTATGTTCTATAAACACCAACATGCTTTATAGGTCACTGTTACTGCATGCAACATGGAAGGTTCAATAAACTTTGCAAACTTTGTACGTAAAAAAGAATAAGGGCTTAAACAAATGGCCGTATTTTCTTAATGTTTTGCAGGCATGAAAATCACGCCTGCAAAAAATGATGAAACTGTTAATTCTCGCGCGATTTTACTACGTACCAGAAAAGATAGGCATTGCCCTATCTTTCTTGCACATATAAAAACTATAGGTAAGTCCTATTTTTCTCCTTTTTCCCCCTGCATGCAATATAGTGTAGGGGGGAAAGACCATTGACAGGTTCATGTGCAAATACACTCCATAGCAGCGAGCGTATTTGCGAATGCGCCTGTCTGTAGAAGCCCCAAGTTGTATAATTTACCCCAATTAATGCAGTTGCACATTGATGCTTATGCCTTAATATACATGACTTCCACATGTAACACACTGCTTGATAAAAGCCCCAGTGTACGGGCCGAGAGTCTTCTACTACTGTACTTAAATAGCTGAATAAAATAATTTGGCTTAGGGCTCCTGCAGGCGAGCAATAGCATAACATAATAGCACTGTGAAGTGAGTACTATTGCGCATGAAATGGCGCATTCTACTGTACTTCTCTACGTTGTTGAAACTGTTCACATCAGTGCAGGAAACACCTGCACTATGATTGAAATGGCTGTTATCGATTAGCTCCACAAAATTGTGCTGTTCGGTGTACGCTTTCGTGAAAGTGGTGTGTGCATTTGCACACCCCCATAGACTTTTATGGTGCCTTGGGTAGGCAAATGTGCACAGTAAAAAGAGAGCATGTCACGTATAGTTTTGTGTGCCCAAAAATTGAGAGCAAAAACGCATAATGTGAGGGAACCTATTGAAATCAATGGGTTCTACTCTCTGCGGATTGCACAAGCGATTTTGTGTACACAAAATTGCCCATCTGCAGAAGCCCTTAAAGGGGTTGTCCCGCGCCGAAACGGGTTTTTTTTTTTTTCAACCCCCCCCCCGGTCGGCGCGAGACAACCCCGATGCAGGGAGGTAAAGGAAGTTTACCGGAGCGCTTACCTTAATCCCCGCGCTCCGGTGACTTCAATACTTACCGCTGAAGATGGCCGCCGGGATCCTCTGTCTTCGTGGACCGCAGCTCTTCTGTGCGGTCCATTGCCGATTCCAGCCTCCTGATTGGCTGGAATCGGCACGTGACGGGGCGGAGCTACACGGAGCCGCTCTCTGGCACGAGCGGCTCCATAGAAGATTGCAGAAGACCCGGACTGCGCAAGCGCGGCTAATTTGGCCATCGGAGGGCGAAAATTAGTCGGCACCATGGAGACGAGGACGCCAGCAACGGAGCAGGTAAGTATAAAACTTTTTATAACTTCTGTATGGCTCATAATTAATGCACAATGTACATTACAAAGTGCATTATTATGGCCATACAGAAGTGTATAGACCCACTTGCTGCCGCGGGACAACCCCTTTAATAGGAGTGCTGCAAAATTCTTGGAAAAGATAGAAGGAAAGTTGACTACATAGATATGAGGTAAATAGAGAGATAGATATGAGATAGATAGATAGATAGATAGATAGATAGATAGATAGATAGATAGATAGATAGATAGATAGATAGATAGATAGATAGATAGATAGATATGAGATAAATAAGATAGATATGAGATAGATAGGTGAATAGATAAATGAATAGATACAGTAGATAGATATGATATAAATAAGAGAGATATAAGATGGATAGATAGATAGATAGATAGATAGATAGATAGATAGATAGATAGATAGATAGATAGATAGATAGATAGATAATAGATAGATAAATAGATGAATAAGATAGATATGAGATAGATAGATGAATAGATACAGTAGATATATAGATATGAGATAGATAGATAGATAGATAGATAGATAGATAGATAGATAGATAGATAGATAGATAGATAGATAGATAGATAGATAGATAGATAGATAGAAGTAAAGAAGAAAGAAGGAAGTTAATTAGCTGGCTAGATAGACATACAAAACGTTTATAGAAAGTTCATTGAATTGGAGTATTCTCCCACTGTAGTCCAAACGTCTATATAAAAGCAGCCGCTAGATGGCAGAGCTAGGGCACATTCGGCAGCAGTGTAGTTAGTACAGGAGCTGGCTGTCCCTAGTAAGTGCACAGTGCAGGCAGGACAGAGCTCGGGGCTGTCGCTACTGAGACCCAGAGAGAGGGAGCAGTCTGCACTCTGCTGATCTGCACTGCGCTCCGCTGACAGCTGGAGACATGCAGGCTGAATCAGGGATAGTAGCGGACTATGAGGTTGGAGAAGACTTTCACGAAGAGCCGAAGACCTACTACGAGCTGAAGAGTCAGCCTCTGCACTACAGGTCAGTGACATCTGCCGGGACTGAGCGGCTGCTGCACATTATATCATAGTAGACTTTGTTGCACGTTGTGTTATGATTTCTTTCCTTTGCAACATTGTAACTTTGTATTGAGGATTGCAACATTGTATCATGCTAGCTGTATGCTCTCCATGTGACATGTATTCCATATTAGGCATGGGAGCATTTAACTCAGCGCAGTCTGGATTGTTCTGTAGGACTTTGCAGTTGGAGTTCTCTGCTGGTCCACACAGTGTGGGCTGAATTGTATTTTGGAGGCGGTGGTACTGAATATAAATGACCGCCACATCATAGAATGTTCTGCTGTGTACAGTGATAATGAGTGCTGCTCAGTGCTTGCCCCTGCCATACAATAAGGGGTTGTATGCAGAATGTATTTCTTTGTTGGGTGGGAAAAAAGTTTGCAAATTAATGGCTGCATAATGTCTATTGAGCCCCTGCTGCTGCAGAATCTCTTGGAACGCAGAGGTGGTAGTCACATTCGTATATTTAACTTATTCTGCCTTTAAAGGGGGAGTGCACATTTTTCAATACATGCATCTGGACCTTACTGGATACTTCGTTGCAGTGGCGTATATAGCAAAGATTTGGCCCCATAGTAAAAACTTAAATGGGCATCCCAATATGGTGTTCAATTTTGCCATCCAGGACAGGAGGGCCCGGTGTTTGTCTTCTGTTCCTTGCCCTTTAATGTGACACTTGGCCCAAACCTCCTTGCTAATTGTGCAGTTCCTCTTTGGTCTTGCTAACTAGTAGCAAAAACGATGTTGTAATCAGAGCTGAAGCCCCCTCTTTCCAAGGGCCACATAGCAGCTGTATGGTCTGCCTCTATGGTATGTACATCTTTGCTCCTTTGCCAGAGTGGGTCGGAAGGGGCCATTATTGACCATTTATTGGTTTCATTTACCACCAGCATCCATGGAATGTATGAATAAATAACTATGATCACATTTTTAATGATCAAGATGTTTGTCATTCATTAAAGGATTGTCAACTTGTAAATTATAGATGGCGTATCCTTAGGAAACACCATCAATAGTAGATCGGCAACGGGCTGCTGCCTTGGACACCATTGATCAGCTGTTCATTAGGTGGATGCACTCGTGCTGATCTCTGCAGGAAGCAGACAGCGCTGTTCTCATTGCAGTGGCCAGGATTGGTATTGCGGGCCAAACTTCCATTCACTTCAGTCTGGTGCATGAGCACAAAGACCCAGCAAACAGCTGATCAATGGGGGTCCCAGGCAGCAGACCCACGCTAATCTACTATTGATGGCCTGTCCTAAAATTTACAACTGGACAACCCCTTTAAGTTTATCACGTGATTACTCTTCCCATCAGTACACACTTACACTCTAAAGGGTAAGATGGTTATACTTATTTATAGGCAGAGGTGTTGATTGGATTATTTGATGGGGTTTGTTAATGGAAAACACTGCTTAAATGTTTGTTTGCCCTTTTTATATTAGTCTGGCCTTAGTTGATAATTATTGGCGCCCCTGTGAGCTTAAGGCTGGGCTCACATGAGTGTAAAATTACCATGTATTACGATGTACACACCGCCTGTGTGATACGCAGTAATTCGCAGGCAATCAACTACATTGCCTTACGTAGTTCTGTCCACATTAGCGTGTAGGAATCGCATAACATAAGAGTGCAAAAAAATGCAGCATGTTCTATTTTTTTGCGTACTCGGCCCGAGAGAACCCATTGTTCTCTATGCGTATACGTGCAAAGCAACGGCATGGGAAGTATAAACAAAAAACCAAGTGGACTGCGCATGACAGCGTACGTGAGATACACTGTCATGCGCAGTACAATTTAGCTTCCATATGTGAACCCACAGCAGTAAAAGGCTGCGTTACCCACAATTTACGCTTACGGCCGTGTGAGCCATACTGATGTGCACACTGAATGAAGCCTTTAAGTATACACCTTAAATTTCTGCAGGCAGTCGTATTATGGGAGGTTCTGACTTCATCAAATTATAATCAGTTGCAAGGTCTGTTGAATCTACTGAGGTAGCAGGGCTCAATTTGTCGTTCAACTCTATGGGACTGTATTCAAGTGCAGTCCTATGTAAAATCATAGGCAGCACATGGGATATGATGATGAGCTCGGTTCTACCACCTCGGTGACAGGTGCGTTTCAACTTGCAATATCCATAGTGCTGTGGCATCTGCTAGTTAACTACAAACAATGGAGATCTATATCCAGAACATGTTGCAAACCTCTGTTGTGCCATTGTATCCTTTGTGTGACCTTTGTGATGGGTGGACGGAGCGGTGACCTACTGTTTCGCTTTTTTAATTGTTCTAGATAATTTGCTGGTTGAAGCTGCTGCACAAAGAGAATAGAAAGAAATAGGAAAAGGTATCAATATCAATCCCCAGTATGTATACAGTGTGTATGTATATATATATATATATATATATATATATATATATGTCTCAATACTGGTATCCTATATTGATATAACAATATCATACTTGAATAGGAAGACATGGATGTGCTACACGATGGTACAGCACACAGGCCCCTGGGGCCCCAGACAATGGATTTCATTTTTGGTTTATGTAAGAGTGATGGACAGTAAACCTCAATTGTAAAGTTGAAGAGTAACATGTGAGAAGGAGAAATCCTCTTTCTGTGTCTCTCTAAGGCCGCTCTCACACAGGCATTTGTAAAAATGCTGTGTTTTTCCACATGTGGGTTGCGATCACCTTGTTGGACCGATGTTCATTCCAAGGACTCTCAATGCGGTACCTTAATCTCCTGCAGACGATGGATGACTCCCTGGAAGATCTGCCCCTATCGTAGCAGAAGTGGAGAATGCAAATCAAAGAGAATTAAGCATTTCTGTTTTGTTCACCATTTATTGCAAGGGTGTTTTTAAAAAAAAAAAATTCTGTTTGATTCCATTCCCTCTCACCTCCGTTTTTCAATCGGAACAAATAGCGCAGTCAGCTCTGCTATTGGTTCCATTTGAAAAACAGAAATGAAATGGAATTAGGCGGAAATCGAGGAAACTTTTTCTGTTTTTGTAAAAAAATACATTGAAATCAATGAAAAACAAAATGGAAATGTTCTCCAAAACCGGAATAGAGAAATGGAAATCTCTAGCACTAGTGGGAACAAGCTTTTACTTCAGTCATAGCAGCAATGTGGAAAGCGGATTTCTGCTTCTCACATACTACTCTTCAAGTTTGCAATTGGGTTTTCCTCTCTCTCATAGGCCAATTGCAGAAGGATGGGTCAGATTCCGACTAAGAGATTCTTGGAGCGGGATGCAACCCTGTGCCCCTGCAGTGTCCACCGGCTTACCTGTCCGGCGGCTTCACTCTGTGCTGTGGATGTGCCAGATGGTGCACAGCTGCGCATGCGCAGTGCAGAGCCGTCGGGCTGGTGATGACGTGGATAGTGCAAGCCTCTGCGAGGTCCACACTGAAATAGGACATTCTCCGATTTCCACCCCGCGAACGGAATATCACAGTTGATTTCCACTCGTGCATATAGAAATGCATTTTTCAATGCATGTCTTAAGGGCTTTGTTTGCTACAGGATTCGGAGCTACGGATCCCTCAGTGCAAATACGCCCGTGTGCATAAGGTCTTACAGAAGCCACAACACTAAATGGAAATCCATGTTCCGGGGCGCTCAGGGGCTCGTGCACCATACCAGCACGTAGCCCATCCTGCTCAAGTACACTATTGCTATTTCACTATAGGACACCAATGCTGAGATAAAGCGCTGGATCAGTCTTTTTGACTACACCATTTATATATATATATATATATATATATATATATATATATATATATATGTATACTGAACGTCCTTGCTTAAGACTATCGCTACACACAGGCAGCACAGCAACATTTAGTTGCACAGGGGTTATGCTCTAAAGTAACAGGATTTCATTTATGCCACCTATGTCTGAATTCTTCATCCTTTTCAAGATCTCGGCTTGCTGCCCATGCATGTGAATATAATGTAGGATCTATCTATAGTACCACTTTTACCCAACATACATATGGGGGGGGGGGGGTATGAGGCAGCATACCATAAATTAAATGTAAGGAAGTATAGTTTACGGTTTTCATTGTAGAGGCATCTTGCGAAGAAACATATACTGCCCGGTATACATTTATTTTGCATTGGGTCCTATGCGTAAAGTATGTCACCTTACGGTTATAGTGGCATGTATGGAGGGTTTACGCTTAGTGCATACACCAGGCTAACACAATGTGAACATACTGTAGCCTAAACTCATCCTCTGAGCTAATCAGCTGTGAATTCAGGCTAATACATTTTACATGCGCTGATACATTGTAGCAAAGCCTCAGGAAAGGAGAGAGATGTGCTGCAGTTTCATTTAGCTCACAAATATCCAGACTGGAAAGAATTGTAGCACTGGTATACCTACTATCGCAGAAGCCATATTGGACGCTACACGGCCTGCAGTGTCAGAGAGGTCCTGGGCTACCAGACCGACGCGCAAGGTCCAGACACTAGTCACATCAGGAGTTTCAGAGAGATGATGCCCAAAAGTATAGAGACGTGTATATTGGGGTCTGAGGTTTTTTTATTGTCTGGTCTGGAGCTTTTTAATCAAGGGTTTTCATCAGCTTTCTCTTAATTAAAGGAATTTAAAGGACTGCATTAATACATACATAGTAACATAGTATGCTAGGCTGAAAAAAGACATCCATCCAGTTCAGCCTCCCCATGTTGATCCAGTGGAGCGATCCTCAGGATAGGTCATCAATAGTTGATTGGTGAGTAATCACTGTTTAAGATCTCTGCTTATCCACCGAAGTCACTTAACTCCATATCAAGCACAGTGCTGTTCATTATCTAGACAGGGAATAACTTTATGATCAGTGGGGGCCTAACTGCTGAGATCCCCATCAATGCATAGAACAGGGTCCTGAAGGTCCCAACGTGAATGCAGTAGAGGTCCATGTGCCACTGCTCCGTTCATCTTAGTTGGAATGCCACAGATTGCCGAGTGCTCGTCCTTAGCAATTTCTGGCTCTCCTATTGAATACATGTAGCAGGGGCGCACATGCATGATCTCTGCTCTATTTGTGCAGGGACCTTCGGGACCCCCATTCTTGAGATTGGTAGGGATCATTGTGGTTGGATCCCACCAATCATAAAGTTATCGCCTGTCCTGTGGAGAGGGTATAGCTTTATAACTTGGTACAACTCCTTTAATTTTCTTTCAGTCTTAACTTTGGAAAGTTGGAACAATTCTTCAACAGTGCCACCTAATGGAAGGCAGTATTCCTGCAAGGCAATGGCAGATCTCTTACGAAGCCTTGCAACAATGACTGGGAATTACAAGTCAACGCCAGAATCTTCTCCAGAAAGAAAAGATAAGCATGTACAGACAGTTTGGGGAGCTTTGGCTCATAATTCATAGTCATTGTTGTAAGGCTTGTTTAAAGGTCTTTTCATATCTTCAAGGTGCTCTACCTGAGAAGAAACCATACCCTTCCTGGATGTAAACAAGAATGTTCTCTTTAGTAGTAACTTTCTGTCCAGCTACTTTGAAAATTAAGGGCAGTGACATAACGACAACCATACCTGGTTGATACTGCAGTGCAGGTTCTATTAAATTTAATGAGAGCAAAACCTTTAGTACCAACCCAGGCCACTACACTATGGTCAGTGCTTTCTGCTTCCTGTGCTGTCCGTAGTGACAGCAGCCTCGGGAATCAACTGAATGGCAGGGATCTAAGCAGTAGGTCCACACTGATCATCTATTGATGACCTGTTAATCTTCAATAGAAAAAATGTTAAAAAGTCCCGGAATACCCCTTTAAACTAATGACGCAACGTGCATTGCTCAATTTCCTGCATGCTAGTTTTTCTCTTATTCCCATAAGAGTAAGTGATGGTATATGGATAGGATATGCTACCCCTTACTGATCTACTGGAATATTAGTGCAGTAACCCACACGATCGTATGAGGGATTGCATTGCTTGTGCAATGCTGCTGCTCCTTCACAATATTCCCCTGCATAGTGACGCTCCCGCCAGGGAAGTACAGCAGAACTTCATTCATATGAATGGTCAATGTTGCTGCTCTCTGTACAAAGAATGGCCAGGAGCACTTCTATAAATGCCATAAAATGAAGGCCAGGGACCTCGCACTCATGAACAGTAGTGCTGTGAGAGCCTGTGCCCCTACTGATCAGGATGGTATTCCATATCATGGTGATCCATATTTCAAATGGATGCAGATATACCAGTATGAATCATAAGTGGTTCTGCTGCACCATGTGGAAACATTATCCACATTGTGGGACTTGTTAAGTAGCTTGGCATGACAAGACCAAATTAGATTTTCAAACATAGAGTTGCAGCTCATTATATCCTACAGAGGAGTTGTTCAGTTTTTTTCATAATTAAAGATAATTGAAATGAGCATTGTGCTGCCTCTCTGGGTGCTACTTATTACACCGTACACCCCAAGTCCTTACCCATAAATAACCTCATTGCCAAAAACTAATCCTTCCCATACAAGCAGTCAGAATGGAATGAAACTTTCTATGTGTGATTTGTAACGTTGAAATAAGTAAGTGATTCCAAAGAAAATAGAATTTATTGGGAAAACTGATCCCAGGCTCCAGTACCCTGTTGTACCGCGTTTAGCTTAAATACAAGATGTGGTACGGGCGGGCATGGAGGCTCTAGTACGCTATTGTACTGACTCTAGCTTGGATACAAGATGTGATACAGGCGGGCATGGAGGCTCTAGTTCTCTGCTGTACTGCCTTTAGCTTGGATATAAGATGTGATACAGGCAGGCTTGGAGGCTCTAGTACCCTGTTGTACCGCCTCTAGCTTGGATACAAGATGTGATACGGGCGGGCATGGAGGCTCTAATACCCTGTTGTACCGCCTCTAGCTTGGATACAAGATGTGATACGGGCAGGCTTGGAGGCTCTAGTACCCTGTTGTACGGCCTCTAGCTTGCTTACAAGATGTGATGCGGGCAAACCTGGGGGCTCTAGTACCCTGTTGTACCTCCTCTAGCTTGGATGTAAGATGTGATATGGGCGGGCATGGAGGCTCTAGTACCCTGTTGTACCGCCTCTAGTTTGACTACAAGATGTGATAGGGGTGGTTCTGGAGGCTCTAGTACCCTGTTGTACCACCTCTACCTTGGATACAAGATGTTATATGGTCAGGCATGGAGGAATCTAGGTCCTGTATTGTATCCTGTTGCATATCGCTCCACATTTGCTGTAACTGAGCCTCTAGATTGTGCAAACTCATAGGTTGTGGAAGTTGGCGTCCCAGATGGTCCCATACATGTTCTATTGGTAATAAATCTGGAGACCAGGCGGCCACGGGAGTGTGACAATGTTGTGGGGACATTCCTGTGTCTCCCTTGTGTGTGCGGCCGAGTATTATCCTGCTGGGAAATGCCTCTTGGAAGCCGCTATGAGAGAAACACATGTGACTGCAGGATGTCCTGAACATATTGCTGAGCTGTCATTGTCCCTCATACTGCTACTAGGGGTGACCGACTGTCATATGCGATCCCCCCAGACCATCACACCAGGAGGGGGCAGTGTGCGACTCCACAGCAAAGCCAGGATTGAGGTGCTCACCCCGAGGTCTCCAGAAATGAGCATGGTCGTCGTCAGTGCCCAAACTAAACCTAGATTCGTCTCTGAAGGCAACCTGGTTGCACTTCATAGCAGTCCACAATCGTTGTCCACAACTCCCCTGCAAGGGCAAGCGACGATGGGTGTCAAAGTCAGTACACTTAATGGGCGCAAAGGTGCAGCATGCAGTACTATTTCATCACGTAAAATCTTGTTCTGAATGCTGGAAGTCAACGGTTCATTCAGCACTATTTGGCTCCACCATTTTTGTTGTTTGGCCTCAGAGATGGAGCTGAACAATGGAAATCACCCAGAGCCTCAGTGCAGATGTGAATGGGGTCTTACAGTAGCTGGAGGTGCTAGATACTGAGTGCCAGAGGGGGCGCCAACAAGCCATTCTGCCTTGGACAGAGATATCAAACTGGGATAACCCTTCACTCAATCAGCAGGTCACGATAAAATGTAAGCAGCCTCTTCTAGGGGTGTGGCTTGTATAAAAGTCCATGGCTATATATTCAGACACCTATATTAATATCAGACCCCAGACCAGATGCCTTTGAATATTTACAGACCTCTCTATTTATATCAAACCCCAAACCAAATTATATAAAGTACTTACCCTCCTTGCTGCCACACCAGACTATGTACTTACCCACCTTTCTCCTGGCTCTTATTCAGGCCTATGCGCCACTGCACTGTGTCTTGACATCATCCACCCACTGCAGCGATGCTCAGAGCTGAACAAGGCCCAGGAGTGAGGAGGTAAGCACATAGTCTAGTATGGGAGAGACGAGGATAAGTATATAGGATGCTATTAATTGGATTAATCCAATAGATAACGGCTGATTATTGCCTTGTTTTTTTGGATGCTGTACCTCCTCCCGGCAAACGGGTAAAAAGTATATATTATCTGGTGACAGGGCCGGAGCAAGGTGATTCAGTGCCCTAGACAGTTTAGGAAAATGACACTCTCTTCCCCCGTGACCTCTAGATTCGATTAAAAGTCAATTTATATTGTAATTATAGAAATTTAAACATGTCTTATAGAAAACAGATACACACAAAAAAAAATATTTAATCTAGTGGCTCACTTTACTTTTCTTCTCCATTTGGCCCAGACTGTCCTGGCGAGTTCTCCCAAAGACTGCAGCGTTTGCTGCCAAAACCTCGCCAGGCTTCTGGGTGCTCTTGTGCTACGGGCGCTGTACCACGTCTTGACGTCAATGCATACTACGTCCTGATGTGAGCGGTGTTGGAGATCTGTGCAACACTGATGCCTGGAGCACAGGAGGACAAGTGAGCAATACAAAAGATGCTTACCGCTCCCGGGGACTCCAGTAATAATGAGTGCCTGCATGGAAGTGTCACTGTGTAGAAAACAAAGTGTTGCATGAAAAATATTTTTTACCAATAAAGTTGCCCTCCTCCTTCACCTGTGGCAAGCTTGCAGCATTGGCGGTCACTTATCCTTGCCTAGCCCTCATCCCAGGTGAGGGTGGCTAAAAATAGGGTGACTCCTGGAAAAGTGTTGAAATATTTGTATATAGGTACAGGGATACAGCAAACTGAATATTTGCCCTAAGGGAGAGAAAGCCTGGCAGCTCCTCTATTGGGGTGCATATATTGCATTGGAAACCAGGCGCGGGGGGCCCAATAACCATCTTCATGTTAAAAGATTGTCAAATGTCTGACTTGGCTATGGAAGGGTCTTACATTGTACAACATGTTACATAGCATAAGCCAGCTTCCCGAATAGAGATTAACGAACTTTTCAAAAGTTCAGTTTGGCTGTTTCACAGAATTTCGACACAAAATGTGTTCGGTTCAAATTAGTTTGAACCGAACCATAAGTTCATAAAAAAAACTAAATATCATGTGTTTTAGACAGTGTCCAATACTAGTTAGGCTCCTTCCACACAGGCGGCGTGATATCGCGGCGACAAAATCACCCGTGTGGAAGTGGCTTTGGGGGATTTTATGAACTTCTGGTTCAACAGAAACTAACCAACTGAGGTTCAGGTTCTCAGCAGATGGGACCTGAACCTCTATTAACCTCTATTCTCATGTATAAGTGATTGTAAGAGAGTGGAGTGGCTGTCAAATAACAAATGCTTTGTTCTTTTTTTGGTCAAATTCTTGACATCGATACAAATACAGGAGCATTTATGTCATCCGCTTTAGGGATCATACTCATGGCTGTATTACACTTAGCAGGGACGTACGTAAAGGCTCAGGGGCCCTGATGCAAAAGGTGAGCTGGGGCTTCCCCTCTATCTGTATCTGTACCCGTACCCATACCTAAACCATGCTGCACAGAGACATAACTTGAAGCTTCTGGGCCCCAATGCAAAACCTGTAACAGAGCCCCCAACTATAATGCTTTATTCATAGTACTGGGCTCCCTATATGGAGAAGAGAGGCCTTATGGGCCCCCTAAGGCTCCTGGGCCCAGGTGCAACCGCATCCCCTGCACCCTCCATAGTTACACCCCTGACACTTAGTTTAAGCCAGTAATGTGGCGCTAATAAAAGTTTATGGGCCCATACTGTACCTAGTTCACCCCAGTTTTAAAGGAGTGCTCCAGTCCTATATTATATGATGACCTATCCGGAATGGTATTGATGACCTATCTGGGATGGTAGTGCAGCTCATTCCAATTGAAGTCAATGGATGACAACTGCAGTTCCATTCTGGCCCACGCTTCTGGGATGCCACGGGTCCTTCACATCAGTTGATCGGAACCCATTGGTCTAATATTGATTACCTATTCTGAGGCATTCTCTGGCCCATGTAGTGTTTGGACCCCTGGTGTGATTGCTGTCTTTGCACCCCCTATAGCCATACACTCCAAGTTAAGCTCTACAGCTTTAGATACCAGGGAAGAAATTAGGTAACAAACAATGAACACCAAGGACAGACTTGGGCAACAATTGCTGGATGCCAAGAACTAGGGCACCAAACCACTGGACACTTATAAAATGAACTGGCACTCTGGTAAGGATGCCACCAGAAGACCATTGGTGTAAGAGTCTAAACCCTGATCTTGACCAGTGGTCCTCTTCTGTTTGTGCCCACCCTACTTGCCATCTTGCCCTGGGAAGCCGCCCCGTCCTTTGACCCTCATGTATAATACATGTGTCACGCCGATCAGTGCAGCTGTTTATTCTGTTCTGGTTTCTGTCGCTTTTCTTTTTTTACTTATGCAAATTTTGCTGCCCCCAAAACACTCATCCTTGAAACCGAGTGATTAATATCTCCAGTCTCATTGTAGCTGCAGATTTTCAGTGCATTCTACCACATCGCTCCTATAAATAGGTTTGCAGAGTGTCCATTTTTTCACCTTCCCGTGCACGGCTCCATACGAGGACATTGATTGTTGGAGGGGGAAGTAAGGGCTTTGCCATAGAGCTGGGACTATTTGCATACAGTGCTGACTGTTAATCCAGATGTGTCTACCAGCCCCGCTATTGCAAAACTCACCCGTTCCATCTGTTTCTGCTTTTTTTTCGCTTTCTTTGTATGTCAGTATGTAATGATTGTTCTAGGAATGACCATTCATCAGCGATTCACATCGCCAAGAACCACTAAACTCATAGAATATTGCATTTTTCAGACCCATTTATCCAATATACAGGGAAGGAGTAATCAATCTGCTTGTCTGTCTGCCTGTCTGTCTGTCTATCTATCTCCTAATCCCTTTCCCTTTCATTTTCCCCTTTTCCCTTTCACTTTTCCTTTCCCTTTTGTTTTTCCCTTTTCCTTTCATTGTTACATTTTCCTTTCGTTTTTCCCTTTTCCCGTTCCCAGTCCAAGTCCAGTGATGTCTGTTCTCATTTTATAAGGGGCGGACTATTTAGCAGCGCCCAACAATACATTGAGGGGGAGGTAAGTATAGCACTTACAGCTCCAGATTCTGCGGTAAACTGTAGGTGACATATTCCCTTTTAATGGGTTCTACTAGAAGAGACAACCCCTTTCTGACGGCAGCAGCTGGGGTAACACCATTGGTTCTGCTCCGGGTAGACAGTAGATTTTGCTGGGGCAAGTGGCGGTCTCCCAGTTATGTCCCCTGTAGTAGCCACTGCAGGGCAAATGGAATACAATATGATACCCATTCATGTAAACGGTCATCCTGTAATGCACGGACGGCTCAGAGTCTGCCAGACTGGGAGCTGCTCTTATAGAGTGGTTGTCCGCTGCACCTCATAGAGGGGGACTCTGAGTGCGGGACACCCCCTATGACTTTCATATGGCCTGTACAGTGTAACAGCAGATGTTAAACTCTTTTTTTTCTCTTGACAAAATACAAAAATGATAATTTTTAGGCCGGCGTCACATGGACGTATTTGTGCAGCATTTTGCATGTGGAAATTTTGCGTGTGCAATACGCAGTGAATAGAACCCATTGATTTCAATAGGATATACACTGCGGTGAACCCTGATATTCTAGACAATAATGTGCTGCCAGCAATACTTGGGAATGGTCAGCCATACTTCCAACAATGTAACGAGTCCTGACCTGAACCCCACTGAACATCTTTGAGATGAACTGGCACGTCCAGTCAGGAAATATGAACAGCGCCCATCTGCTTTGAGAGAACTTGCCAGACATTTGCAGGATGATTGGAGGGAAATACCAGCTGAAGTATTTCAAATCTTAGTTGAAAGTTGCAAAGAGAGTATCAAATGCCATTAGGGCCTAACGAGCCCCATTAAGTATTAAAATATGGAAATAAATAACACTTATGGTTCTTAGGCTGCCTGTCCACGGGTGTTGCAAAATTTGTTGCGGGAGCTGCCACCCGGGAGCAGGAGGCGGCAGACGAATCTCCGCAGTGAGATTTTCTGACAGATAGCTTCACCACGGAGAATCGCGGCAATTCACAGCATGCTGCGAATTGCCAGCCACGAGCAGAGAATCGCAATGATTCTCCGCTCATGGACTGGGGGGGGGGGGGGGGGGGCTGCGCTTTCCGTAGGAACGCTATGGAAAGCGTTCACTGTGTTCCCCGTGGCCGGATTATTGCCGCTGGGAACGCAGTGAAAATTCAGGAGCCCATACTCATGACCAATTACTTTCAGTTAAATAGTGTCAATGACTTTCATAGTCACAGCCTTCATTTCAGTGTCAGTCCCAATTCTCTCTGTTAGCTCACCACTGTATCCCATACCAAGTATTTCTTCTAGTGATGCTGCCACCTGTTGGCTGCACTTGGTATGTCTCCTCCAAAGGGAAAGAGACATAACTAATGTCTGCAGCATGTCCCAAATCCTAGTACTTCTCTCCACTCTCAGCACCATATTAAACTTGGCAGGATAGGGGATCATCTCTGAAATCTGGTACTGTCATCTTGAATCCTGAACACTTGAGGAGTTTGTACTCGTCTGCCAAGATCTAATTTGTCCTTAGTTCATAACATGATTCTAATGAAGCTGATTACATTGGACTCTAACTCCTTTTCACGCTCTTCTGAATGCTCTGCCTTGTCCGAGTGCTGCCATTTATGGGATTTACCCCATCTTGCTTCTGCAATGCGCTTGGAGTTAATGTTTATAGTGGAGGAGCGATGGAAATATTCTTTATTTGGACTTCATCACATGGTTCCAGTTAAGAACAGAGCAATGAAAGAGGAAACGGGTCGAAGGAGAAAGGCACTGGGTAACTTTGGAGTGCTAGCCTGAGTAGTACTTTTACTGTTGTAGAAGAAAGGCTACATCGCCACCGGGTGGTATGTCGCATGCACTGCCCGTGGTCTGCGATGTACTGCACTCACAGTTAGGCATGATTGATGGGGCTTTTTATAACTATATACTCAGCAAGTTACAATACTTCTATATAACATTTATTCCTCCATAATTCAGCCTCTCACTCTCCAAGCGTTTCTGAGCTGCAGTGGTTCTCTGGAATGCGCTACCCCAGATATTGAGGTTAATTCCCAACCCCCGCAGGTTTATTTGTGCCCTAAAAACACATCTTTCTAGGCAGACTCACCATATTCTCTAATCTAACTCTTCTGCATTAACCTAACTACTAATTATCCCCTCTAGAAGCTGAACCCCTTCTTCCATCAGTATCCGCCACATCCCATACACCCTAGTGCACCTCATATCTGTAAGCAGCCTGATGTATACTACCCTATTTATGAGACTATAAACTCTTGTGTGACTCCTATTCCTCATAGATTGTAAGCTCTTGTGTCACTCTTGTTCTTCATACATTGAAGCAACCAGCATCAGGCAGCTGCTGCCAAGGCAGATGGGATCATGGGGTGCATCAAAAGAGGTCTAGGGGCGCATGACGAGAACATTGTTCTCCCTCTTTACAAGTCACTGGTCAGACCTCACATGGAATATTGTGGACAGTTTTGGGCACCAGTACTCAAGAAGGACACATCAGAGCTTGAGCGGGTTCAAAAGTGAGCGGCTAAAGTAATAAACAGAATGGGTGGACTACAATACCCAGAGAAGTCATCAAAATTGGGACTATTTCGCTTAGAAAAAAGACGTCTGAGGGGCGAACTAATAACAATGTATCATATATCAGGGGACAATACATAGATCTCTCCCATGATCTACTTATACCCAGGACTGTGACTGTAATAAGGGGGCACCCTATACATTTAGAGGAAAGAAGGTTTCATCACCAACACAGAAGGGTGTTCTTTACTGTAAGAGCAGTGAGACTGTGCAACTCTCTGTCTGAGGACGTGGTGATGGTGAACTCACTGAAAGAGTACAAGAGGGGCCTGGATGTCTTTCTTGGGCGATACAATATATTACATAGTCACTGATTACTTCAGAAGATCCGGTGATCCGGATATTATTCTGATTGCCAGATTGGAGTCAGGAAAATTGGCTTCTACCTTATTGGGGATTTTGTTTGCCTTCCTCAGACCACTCACCCCTGTTGTTCAGATTTTTATTAGTCTAATCCTGTGTATAATGTCTGATTCTGTCTGTACATTTTCTCTCTGATTTCTGAGTGCTGAGAATATGCTGGCGCTAAATAAAGATTATTTATATTTTTTTCACTTATTTAGTTAGCTTTTAATCTATGAAGTGTGAACAAAATCTGGAAGCTGTCAACAAGCAGGAACATATTTGATGACAGATTTGAATATCATTTTAGTTTTCTTTTAATTCTTGCTTTTGCAAATCACCAATGAGCAAATCAACTAATGCTCCACAGCCGTGCAACACTATGCATTAGAGTACTAAATAGAGAAAATAGAAGTAATAGCTTCTTCAACAGTGCCTTGCTGATGGTTTCCATGGAAGAAAACTGACAAATTTAAAACAAAAGAAAACAAACCTTACAAATGTGTGAGATATTTTTATATTTATCGATTACCAATTGTTTAAAGGGGTTCTGATGAACCTTTACTACTGATACCCTATAGGATGGGTAATCAGTACTTGACTTTGGGGTCCGCTGCTCAAGATCTGCACCCATCAGCTGATCAATGGGCCTGCTATCAATATGGAGAGAACTGGAGGGCAGATAGTGCTGTCAATTTTGCAGCGGCCTGGTTTGGTATTGTACTGAATTCAATAGTAGCTGTGTCTGCAATACCACCCCAGGCCACAGTAAGGGTGACAGTGTCACTGGGAATCAGCTGATTGGTGGGGATCATCTATTGATAACCTATCCTGAGCATAGAAAAAAATACAAAAAGTCACGGACAACCCCTTTTAAGTGTAGTTTTAATACAAAGTTGTTGTACTGTGAGGTTTATCCTTTTATCTCTTGCTGCTCATAACTGCCAGGCTCTTCCTCGGTGGCCATAACTGATCAGGCAACCTTCCAGTATAAACTTCAGCAGCTGTTTCCATGAGTCACAGACCTACACGTAATCTACAGTATCTCTTCCTTGGCATCTTTAGATACTAGACAACACTAGATAGTCATTATTTCATGCTGGATAGCAACCCCAGCAACAGCAAAACGATGAACATACTGTATATTATGGGTGCAAGGACAGTGCAACCCCCTGGTTATAAAATGCGCATATGAACAAACCCATTGAAATCAATGGGCTATATTCACTATGTATTGCGCGCGCAAAATTTTCTTGTGAAATTGAAAAGCCAAACATATTTAGCGGCCTACGAGAAAGCCATAAAGTCTCATCTCTGGTCCATTACAGATACGATGTCACGTCGCCTTCATACGTGAACTCGGGAACTGTGAACGGGACTCGCGGACAGACATAAATCAACAAGTGAAAAACGCCCAAAGCCCCGGTAGAGACTGTAAAAGGACCCAAAACACTCACCTTGCATACCTGCACGCATAACCTGATGGAATAGCTGTAGAATGTACGAGGTATTAGTTCATATTTTGGCCAAGATACATACAGTAAGCCCATGAGCCCGCCGATAAGGGTCCCCATTGTCTCATGGGTCCCTACTCTCACACGACAACTTCCTCATGAAACCTGCCTGCATGCATGGCGATCGCCCTGATAGGGATGTCCCCACGCTGGAACCTATGGACCTACCTCGTCTTTGATGGTAAACGACCCAAACAGACAGGACAAAGTTCACACCAACATACAAGGGAATGCATACCACACGGAACAGGACTGTTCACACCACATGTCCGAGGACCTGCACAGACACCAAGCACATGTCGCTGTTCACACCTACACAACATCCATAACTGCAAACACCAGGGTGTTTGGAAACCAGAATCCTCTAGCCAGAGGCTCTGGTATATATATGCAGCATACCAGTGGTGATTGGCTGGCTGGAGGACTCCACACCCAGCCAGCTTAATCATCCCACACCTGTGGCAGTGTGCTCCTAGAACCTCGTAGAACTACAGGTCCCGGCAGCACAACCTAGCACATGAATTATCTCTTGCTGTTCACGGAGGCTGCACTGTTCACACGCAGTCTACATGTTGTGTGAATCCATGAGAATATATTCACTTGCTCCACTTCCTGCTCGTGGTGGGGAGAGGATCCTGCTGCACTTGCCCACATTGGCTCTGATAGGGTTTGTGGTGGGGAGAGGCTCCTGCTGCAGCTGCCCATGTTGGCTCTGATAGGGTTCATGATGGAGAGAGGCTCCTGCTACAGTTTCCCACGTTGGCTCTGATAGGGTTTGTGGTGGGTGAGGCTCCTACTGCAGCTGCCCACATTGGTTCTGATAGGGTTTGTGGTCGGAAGAGGCTCCTGCTGCAGCTGCCCATGTTGGCTCTGACAGGGCTTGTGGTGGGGAGAGGCTACTGCTACCTCTTCCCACGTTGGCTCTGATAGGGTTTGTGGTGGGTGAGGCCTCTGCTGCAGCTGCCCACATTGGCTCTGATAGGGTTTGTGGTGGAGAGAGGCTCACATTGCAGCTGCCCACATTGGCTCTAATAGGGTTTGTGGTAGGGCGAGGCTCCTGCTGCAGCTGCCCACATTTGCTCTGATAGGGGTTTGTGGTGGGAAGAGGCTCCCACTGCAGCTGCCCACATTCGCTCTGATAGGGTTTGTGGTGGGGAGAGGCTCCCACTGCAGTTGCCCACGTTGGCTCTGATAGGGTTTGTAGTGTTAGATGCTGTATCTTTAAGTACGGTCCGCAAAGTTCTTACTTTTACCTCTTTTTAAGAGAATCTCATATGTTTTTTCATCGCAATTTTGTTTATTTGAGAAGACAAGCACACATGGTAATAATATTGCATTTAGGGATGTTTGTGGCAGCTTTTTTTTTCTTTGGACTGTGAAATATGTTGTGTGGTGTGAAGCGACGTCTTCAATTGTTTCTAAATAAAGATGGTAAAGAAAAGCAGCAAGAAGTTGTAGACTTGTCCCCGCTTCTCAGTAACATAAATACCTACCCGTTACTGCTCCGTCCAGCACTGGGGTGCGACCGCTAGCAAAAGCAGGTGTGGAAGTGCTGGCGGTTCGCCATCAAGGTTCAGCGCTGGGGCTTCTGCAGTAGTGAACATCTGTTGGAGGTTACTTTATCGTCTAATCAGGTCATTGAGTATGACCGGCTTCACACAGGCGTACCTGCGCACGTATTGTACATGCAAAATTTACACACACAATACACATTGATTTCATAATTTTTTTTCGCATTTTGGTTGCAGCGTGCTCTATTTCCTTGTGCATTTGCACATCAAAAGTCTCAATAGAAGTCGATGGGATGCGAAAACGTGCGCGTAATACGCTAGGAGATGCATGAAACACTCCGTAATTGTGCAGGAAAAAAAACACATCTTGAGCGCATTAGACTAATTAGCCATTTTAATGACTGGGGGAAACGTTTGTTCTGCACATTGGCTCGTGTTTAGCCGGCCTAAGGGCTTCTTCATATGGACATATTTGCACACTTTTTTGCGCGTGTAAAATGTGCGCACGCAAAAAGCAACAAAATAGGAAGTCTTTCTGAGTATTTCATCGTTCTGGGTCATAGAGGGGGGTCCCAAGCAGAGGGTCCTGTTTCATTATGTTCATATGCCCTAGAGGCCATTTGAACAGGGGTTGCGGTTTTGGCGTATCCCATTTAAGTTTAATAGTACTGCAGGTCTTTTACAATCACTTGAATAGGACTGAACTTGTAGTACCAATCTGTGCCACTGCACAATGTATGGAGCCGTGCACAGTGGCAAGAAACAACTGATCAGCAGGACTGCTAGCCATTGGACTCTATTCTGAGGATAGGTCATTAATATTATATCCTGAAAATACCATTTTACCTCTTCGCTACATGTGCTGTACACTTACGGCACACATCGTGTGTCTGTATATGGAGCAGGCTTGGGAGGTCAAATGTTAATTCTGGATGTCCTGAACGGCCACACCACAGTCAGATCATCGGGAGCCATTCTGATGTCATGACAGTCAGGGGCCTTCTGAAGACCCCCAAGGCTGCCACTGATCAGAATACAATATAAAGCAATACTGTAGTATTGCAGTATACTGTATGAGTACTCAAACAATTGCAAGTTCAAGTCCCCTATGGCGATGAAAAGAAAAATAATATAAAGTTTTTTAAAATAATAATTATCCTAATAGTTATCTACATTATTACTCCAGCACTGTGATTGCTATCAGAAAAAAATATATACAGTGTTAGGCTGGATTCAGAGGACTGTATATCGGCTGGGTTTTCACGCCCAGCCGATATACGTCGTCCTCATCTGCAGGGGGGGAGAGGGGGGCTGGAAGAGCTAGGAGCAGTGCTCTGAGCTCCCGCCCCCTCTCTGCCTCCTCTCCGCCCTTCTGCACTATTTGCAATGAGGAGAGGCGGGACAGGGGCGGGGCTAATTCCGCAAAACTTAGCCCCGCCTCCTTTCATTGCAAATAGTGCAGAGGGGCGGAGAGGAGGCAGAGAGGGGGCGGGAGCTCAGTTCCTGCTCCTGGCTCTTCCATTCTCCCCCCCTCCCCTGCAGATGACGACACCGTATATCGGCTTGGCGTGAAAACCGAGCCAATATACAGTCGTCTGAATCCATCCTTCGAATTGCATTTTTTGGCCTCCCCCTCTCCAAGAAAAAATTAAATAAAAAGTGATCAGAAAGTCCTATGTACTCCAAAATGGTATCAATAAAAACTATAGGTCTACCCGCAAAAATGAACCCTCACACAACTGTGTCAATGAAAAAATAAAAAGGTTATGGGATCAAAAGATGGCGACAGCAAATTTTTAAAAAAGGTATTTTAGTTTTTTGAAATGGACCATATCACCCAAAATGTTTTTTTATTAATTAAAACCAGTAGGAAATTCTACTGTGTCCCCTAAAATAAGCCCTAGCTACATAAAAAAAACAAACAATATATTACCTAAGAGGCGCTCTCCAGCTCTGCTGCATGTCTCCTCTACAGCTCCGGCAGACTTGCTTGTAGTTTTCACCCAGCACTTCCTGGTCTGGGGTTCAAAATTCTGCCTCCAGAAAGTGCTGGCTCTGATTGGTTCTTGAGTGCTGCAGTGATTGACTGAGCTGCCACGCTCAAAAACCAATCAGAGCCAGCACGTCCTGGAGGTGGGGATTTGAACCCCTGACTGGGAAGTGCTAGCTGAAGGCTACAGACAAGTGTCGGAGTTTCAGGAGGAGGACAGCACCTGTTTAGGTAATGTACAGTTTTTTCAATGCAGCTAGGGCTTATTTTTGGGGTATGGTTTATAGTTCAGCCCCCTTGAAAATCCCAGCAAAAGAGTGCTATAAAGTTGCACAACTTTTTAGCCTCACAAAATTGCGATATCGCAGCGATTTCACACAGAACACAGATTAGCAGCTTATTACCTTCATTTGCATGTAAATGAGCCTCCAGGAGCTGTATACAGAAAGCAGCAATTGGTCTGTTATCTGCATATTCTGCCGCAGTGCTGCAAGCTAAATACAATGTAATCAGCACTCCCCGTGGAGAACACATCCTTTGGTCCCTGCTATCAGCTGTCCGGCCGAACAATGGATTTTATGCTCAGCCAAAAATCTTCGTTCAGCTGAAAACTAAACGATGGTAGCATTTATATGATTATCCCTAAGACATCGTTAGAGTGAATTTTGAGCGATAATCGTTGCGTGTAAATGGGCCTTAAAGGCAGCTTCACACAGTTTTTCACCACACTGTTTGTGCCCATATTTCACCACACTGTTTGTGCCCGCAGGTCAAGGGTTTTTTTTTGCCCATGGGACACAACCACGCCCAAACTTAAATGGCCATTTACCCTAATAAGTTTCACATGTTTTTGTTTCCAGCTAAATTGCGCAGTATATTGTGTATCTTTCTGTTCATTGCGTGTATTCATCCCATAGACTTCCATTGGAACCTTTGTTGCGTGAATGTGTACAAATGTAAAGCATGCTGTGTTTTTTTCCGCGTGCGCTGAAATGTGAGTGAACCCACTGAAATCAATGGCTTCTATTCTCTGCATATTGCACACGTACATGTGCTGTGTGAATCCGCCCTTAGGGCTCCTTTACACGAGCATTTGCGAGCGCTTCACTTCTGCATTTGTGCTGAACAATGCTTTTTGTAATGCCTAGGTGCATCTTTTCTTACCTTTTGAGCCCGCAGGGCATATTCACCTGCGCGTGGCAAAGAAATGCACCAATTGAAATGGCTAATGAGTTCCAGATGTGTTCTTTTTCCAACTAAATTACGCAGTGTTACTTGCATCTCCTTGCGTATTGTGCGCCCCCTATTGACTGCTATGGGGATCTTTAGTATGCAAATACATAGTAAAATGGAAACGTGCAGGCAAATACATGCATGTGAAAGAACCCATCAAAATCAATGGGTTCTATGTTCTGCGTATTGCCCGCATACATTTTGTATGCACAAATATGCCCGTATGAGGGAGCCCTAACCCTGTAATCAGCTGTAACATCATGTGTAGGACACGGTGCACATACAGGAACTCGTAGGACATTGGAAGCCATTCATCATATGTGAAGTATGTCGGACGGTACAATACGTGTTCCTGTGCTCTTCTGATGAACAGTCGCCTCGTCAGATAATTTTTGCACTGGCGCTCAGTGATGTCAGCAGCGGCCCGGCGTCTGTAGCCCTCATTATGTGACGTAGCCCGTGGGCTCAGGAGGTTACCGGTAAGGAAGAACAAGCCATCGCGAACAAAGAGAGAGGTTTGTTCTCACTCTGAGTAGTTTCGGGGGCGATCTGTGGCCCACACTTTAAGAACAAGTTTCTGTAACTGTGATTCAATGTTCTCAGCTGGACGGTCATGAAATGCGCAGCACAGAGGAGGGCGGAAGAAGCCGATTGTTTTTCTTCGTGTGGATCTTAAAGTGACCCTCCGGACATGAGAAACATAGATGGGCGCACCGCTTCCATAACTGCACGATGCACTTAGGTATTAAGTATACATCATTAGTCTAAGGCCGGTTTAAATGGGTTCGTTCACATAAGCGTATTTTGCGCACGTATTTCGTTTGCACAAAAAAGCATGCAGCGTGCTCTGGGAAGCAGCAAATATTAACCTAATTGCCCATTTTAATGAATGGGAGCATCGGTGCGAGTTGCAAGCACTTAGCTAATGTACGGTGGCGGGTAATATTAAAGGAGTATTCCGGGACGTCTTACATTTTATCTGTTAATGACCGACAGGATCCGCCTCTTAGATCCCGCTGATCAACTGATTCCCGGGGTCACTGCGGTTAGCATAGAAAGCACTGACCATAGTGCAGCAACACGGGATGGTCGTGCAGCGCAGCTCCCATTGACTTCTACTGCGGAGTGTAGCATGGATTACATGCCCAAATCTGCATCCAAATCCACGCTGTTAACGCATTCGATCACGTGTGTGACTTTTTGCACAGCAAAAAGTCCGCTGCGCATGTGTGCGGAAGCACGGGCTGTCCAGCGTGCCGCCACACATGTGCAGTGGCGTTTTTTTGTTTTTTTTCTTAAACTCCTGCTTTCCCTCAGAATCCGGGGCCCATCTGCAATTCAATTGCGGACGGACCGCGGATCGGACGGCTTCCATTGACTTCAAAGAAAGCCGTGCTTGCGGGATCCGCAGTAAAATGGAGTATGCTGCGATTTTTTTTTCCGGACTAAAAGGTCCACACATGAAATCTGCATGTGTTATTTCATTTGCGGACGCCCATGTATCCCGATTTGTGTATCTTTCACGCAGGTGACCCGCATGGATTGATCCACCCGTTGATACTGGGTCTAGGGGAGTGAAACATCTTTGGTAAAGATATCAGCTCAGGCTCCATTGACACCAAACAATCATCTTTGAACGAGTGAACGATGTCGTTATTTCGCTTGTGCAACGGTTATACAGGCAGATACATTCAGTCGTTCGCATTCGCTGTCAAAGCGCTATTTAAACCAAATGATAGCGAACGAGCCAGCGATGATTTTAATGCCTGCCTAAAATAAACAACGTAAAAAAGGCGAATGATTATCGCCCGGTCGGTGAGTACGTTTAGACTGAACGATTATCGCTAACTTTCGCTCGTTTGACGATTTTCTGAGCAATAACAGCCCCGCGTAAAATGGTAAAGAAATGCGCTGAATGTCTAAAACTTTTGTAACTGTATGAACTCATTTTTTGCTATTAGTAAAAGGCCCAGAGACGTAGAATTGGCGGTCAGTTGCCAGGAGCGTGCTGCACTGCGCTGTCACAGACGCCTCCCTGCACAGAATGAATTGTGGTTCTGTTAGAGCGGAATATAATGGGCTCAGCAGTTGGCGCTTCCCTTGTGTATTGTTCCTTGCTTTATTATGTGTATTTAGAGAATGCCACGCAAAGAAAACCGCTGACTGTATTACCGCTCTGGAATGGGAATCATCTGTGTCATTTTAGAGAATTTAATCGCAGCATCTCTCTGCCCCGCTCTCCGCTCCGGCAGTACAAGAGCTTCTATTCCAGCCCAGCAGAAGACTGGTTGGCTATTGTGCGGGCAGCACAATGTAAGCCTGGCACCACACATTGCCCGCTGTCTCTTTGTGTTTGAGATCTTGTTCACTTGGCGGTCTGAACGGCACAACATATAGAGCTGTGAATATCTTCCTGTCCATTACTAGTCTCCCAACACTTTATAAATACTTAGCACCAGGGTAGGATTGACCACTTGGGCATTAGGGCAATGCCCTGGGCTGTTCCAATTATCATCCAACTGTTTCCTTACCCCTGATGTTCCCAAAACTCCACTGTCAGCCCATCAGCGCCTCTACAACGCTATTGCTTAGTTCTGCTACTGTATTTATCTTATGAGCTTGGTTCTGGTGCTGTATTTATGTACTGAGGTTGGGTTGTTCTGTATCTATGTTAAAGGGGTCTTCCAGTACTTTTTTATTTTTTCTATTGATGCAATTTTGCCCCAATTTTCTCGCTGCTCACCAGTGTGAAGGAGCCAAGAGCAAGATGCAGAAAGCACTGAACATAGTGCAGTGGCCGGGTTAGGTACTGCAGGCGCAACTTATATTGAATGCAACTGGAACTGTGTCTGCAGTACCAACCTGGACCTTGTGCTTTAAAGCCGCCCTCACATAGGCGTATTGCCATTGTGCATTGCGTGTGCAGTTCTCCAGTGATGCCAATAGCCCATTGATTTCTATTGGGCCACTCACACAAGAAAAAAAACACAGCATGTACTTAGTAGGCACACATGCACGCTGACAGAGGTGTAACTTGAAGCTCTTGGGCCCCAATGCATAATCTGTAACAGGGCCCCCAAGTATAACGCATTATTCATACTACTGGGCTGCCTATTTGGAGAAGAGAGGCCTTATGGGCCCCCTAAGGGCCCCTGTCCATGGCGGTGACGGAATATCGCTAGCGATATTCCGTCGGGAGGGAGCAGGGAGGAGAACTATCAGGTCTCCGCGCTGAGCCTATCATGCCGCGATTTGAATCCCACGGGCAGAGAATCGCTATGATTCTCCGCTCGTGTATGTTGGGGCTGCGCTTTCCATAGTAAGTCTGTCCGCAGGTAATGCAATGAACTATTGCCCGTGGACAGGCAACCTAAGGCTCCTGGGCCCGGGTGCAACCGCATGCCCTGCATCCTCTATAGTTCTGCCCCTGCACACTGAGATAGTGCATGGGGATTGGTGGCACACAGCAAGTACACATTATTGCGTACCTGTTGCCTGGCAGCGCACGAAATATTCGCATGCGGCACGCTAGAGCTCATAGTTATATACGCCCAGGGTCACATGGGATAAAATCTCACGGAATGTCCACAGCGGAACCACGCAGAAATTCTAAGATCTTTCCACAGCGGAAAGGCTGCTTCAAAGTTTTGAAGCGTTTTTTTCAGCTTGTATTCCGCTGCCGAAATCTCCCCCCATAGAGAGAAGAGGGGAGGCTTGAAAAAGGTGCTGCCTGTAACACTGAAACCCATTGCATGTACCTGTGTTTGTTCTTGTGTTTGAATAAATACCAATGTGGACCTGCTTTTCTAGCTGATGAGTTCTGAATGCTACTATCAGGAGGGGGTCCTTTGTGTTGGATCCATATGGAGGGGCCTTCCAAGTAAGTGGCACTATATTGTCTGTCTTCAACTCCCTTATGAGGAACCATATTACTACCACCTAATCCTAAGTTTTTTATACGCTGTTTTATTCCTTTGTGTTAGACATTAATGTGGGATCGATGGCGATCTGACTCTTTTCTCTCTCGCTGATCAGTTGTTTGAAGGTATTATATAGCAGGCACAGCGCCATTCATTTCATAGTGGTGGTGCCTGGTATGGCTGCTGAATCCCATTCATTTTAATAGGACTTGGCCAATAAATGTCTAATCTCCATACAGTGAAGCTCCAATCATGACAAGTCCAGTATCTCTTATAAAGTGGCCATTTCGTGTCTGCTTAGAAATGCATCAGTTTACTGTTATTTTTTGCTCTGGAGGACGCACAGCTCTGCATTTTACCTGCACAGTCGATTGATTTTGCTAAGAACCATGTAATGCCTCTTTTTACCTGTGGAGGCACTGCAGGGAAATTGAGAACTTGCTGCCAAAGTCCCTATAGACTACACATGATACTTAAGAAGTCCCAATAATGTAACACTGTAACACTGAAATACGTATTTGCAGTGACTGGGTTGTTTTGTTGCCTTTTCCCCTACTTCTCAGGCTTTTATGTGACTTCTTATCCTTTTTTAGCTAAAATATTAATTTACAGAATTCCCCGATGTCGTTCTGTACATTCCAGACAACACACCCAAACTGAAATACAAGCCATAGGTCAATTATCCCATCCAATTTATAGAAGCTCCTCTGCTTTCATAACTTGGGTCAGTTCTACCAGAATTTGGCCCACTTACAGGAATGATGGGAGGAACTTTAGCAATTTCATCAATTAGCATTTTAGATGCTTAGGAAACTCTACGATGATGGTAAGCTGTGTGTTGGGGTTATAGTCATACTGATATGTAGTTTATCTTTTACTGGAAACCCTCTGCTTTTATTTTCTGATTGTAAAGTTTTTTAAATTCTATTATCTGTACATAATGATGGGGTTGGCCATCTTGACTCAGCTGTGGTTAGCAGAATTTAGAGAGTTCCTTTACAGCAGCCTTGTAATCCTTATGCACAATGAACAGCAGCTGATCTGTTGACCTCTATGGGAAAATGTTGTGGGCATGTTCTGTGATCTCTACAGGGAAGAAGTAAGCTGTGCAGGGAGAGGGAGGAGGTGAGATGGGACCTCACCTGTTGTAAATTGAGGATTTTGTGTTCTCTATATATAGGTGTCACTTTTGATTGTAAGCCTGTCTGTGATGATAATGAGATGACAGTTGAGACGTTTTCTCTACAGAACATGAAGTGTCAGAATATTATTAGGCTTAGTAGTCAGTGTGCAGGGAGGGGGAGGAGGGGAGCTATGATCATCACCTATTGTGGATCCTGTGTTATTAATATATAAGTTTAACCTATCACTGTAATCCTGTCTGTGATGACAATGAGATGAAGGCTAAGAAGTTTTCTGTACAGAACAGGAAGTGTCAAGACTATTATTACTCTTAGTAGTCAGTGTGCAGGGAGGGGAGGAGGGGAGCTGTGACCATCACCTTCTGTGGATCCTGTGTTTTTATATATAAGTGTGACCTCTCAGTGTAATCCTGCCTGTGATAAAGAGATGCTGTCTGAGAAGTTTTCTCTACAGAACAGGACGTGTTGAGACTATTCTCACACTAGTCGTCAGTGTGAGAACTGCATGATTTTGTGAGGATTTTTCCCTAAATATAGATCTTGCCATCAAAAAAAAAAATCTAAAAAATTGTTGAAAGAGTACCTGCGCTATATGTGGCCATCTTCCGCTGCCGACCGATGGAGCAGAAGCGCTCTGAGGTTAAATTGCAGGTACTCTTTAAAAATATGATAAAAACAGATTATTTTCGCATGATACATTCCCTTTACGGCCCCACCCACAAAACTGATTAAAAATGCCCCATTATATGTGAATTTAAATAAGCCGCAACTTTTTCTTGTCCAGTTAACAAGTTGAGAATTTTTTACATCTATGTCCCTAATGTACAAGTGTTGGTTGAGCCTTGTACGGTCCTGATATTAGGAGTATATTGAGGAATTGTTACTTAAGCGCAGATTTCATCAGGATTTCCACTTCTCCGAATGTATTACTCCACACATGGCAGTCTTAGGTGTCGGGTGGAATCATTGAGCTGTCCATCCTAGTTATTTTGAACTTGCCCTGCAATAACCTCCATTGCGTCTGTTTAGGGCTTTTTCCATAAACAGGACAAAGCATGCTTGGAAACTTTTGCAATGGGTTATTATTTGGATACATGTAGCGATTGCATAGATATTTTGGGAGAAAGGGTTACTATAGGGTTATGGAAGAACAAGACGGGCTGTTTTTGTATTTCTTCATCTGAACAACAGCTGTGCTTCTGTTCTTGCTTAAGGGGTGTGTAGATTTTTGCAATCAATGTTTTTTATTGCTCCAATCCATCTAAGATAAAAAGCTAAACAGTTTTACAAATCGTATATCAACAAGAGGGGCCTGAAGGAAGAGAATGCCATGTGATTGCAGGATCAGACTCCACAGAGCTTGTTTGTAGTTTGCAAAGTCTGTAACCGTAGCGACGCATAGCTTACCTAGGAGCTGTAGACGCAAAGTGGTAGGAGATTTTTCGGCAAGGTTGTTTGCAGTGGTGTTGCTTAGGGCTTAGTCACACGGGCGCATCCAGGCGTCGATGCGCCCGTCTTCCTGCATGCAGAAGACGGACGCACTGCAGGTGCGGACGTCTCTCCGCAGTGCCGGAAGAAAGAACACATGACCGGCAATGGAGCCAGTCATGTGTTGTTTCTCCGCACCTGCAGTGCGGCTGTCTTATCCTGAAGGATGATGGGCGCAACGGCGCCTGGATGAGGCCGTGTGACTAAGCCTTTACGGTTCCTTCATAGGGGCGTATTTGGCGTGCACAATTTGCATGCAAAATATGTAGAGGATAAAACCCAGTGATTTCAATAGAGCATGCTGCGTATTTTTTGTGCAAACGAAATGCGTGCGCAAAATATACTTATGTGAACGAGCCCTTTGAATTAAAGGAGTTCTATTTACTGCGGAAAAGGCTGCGCAAATACGTTTATGTAACACAAGCCTAAAAGGTGAGTTAGGGCTCCTGCACATGAGTGTCACGTATAAACACTCGCGAGAGCGTGACGTCATTGCACTCTGAATGGAGCGCTATCACGTGTTCTTGCGAGCGTTTCCACGTTGCTTACTTAACTTTCTTCCGCTGCCAGTTTTGAACCGGCTCAGCAGCCTAATTAGTCCCTGATGTTAGCCATTAACACTGCAAAATCACACAAAATCTGATTTCATGCGGATGGGTACGAAGATAGAGGGCTATTGAGCCTCGGGTACGCAAATGTGCACAAAAATAGAACATGTCACATATTTTTTCCCTTAATGGAAATCGGTGCACAAAAATGCAGAATGTGAGGGAACCCATTAAAATCAATGGGTTCTATTGTCTGAGTTTTTGCGTGGATGCGTGAGTTATCTGAAAACCCCTATAATTATGTTTTTCAGATGCAATGGAGCAATAAAAAAGTTGGTTGCAAAAGTATACACACCCTCTTAATTTTAGGTCACTGGGAAGAGAGAAGCCACTGGACACTGGTGTTTGTAATAATTGGATGCTTCTACCAAGGAGATGGCAGGGCGTATGCCAGGTCAATGCGTGCCAACTGACTGTATTGGTGGCGGGGCTTGTTTGTGCCCGTCACACTACTGGGCCTCACAGACACGTCATTATCAGTGCGGACTGAGAAGTATTTATCTGTGGTGTTCAGTGCGCGGCTGCGGTGACAGGAGATGATTCCGATCTTCGGCTGAACGCTGGAGGACGTTGATAATCTGTATCTCACTAAAGGGGCCCAAGTTACAAACACGTTTAGCAGTAGATAGATTGTATAGTAGTAGTAGTAATCTTTATTTGTATAGCGCCAATTTAAAGGGATCCTTCAGCTTCTGTGGGCATCAGGGGGCGTGCGCATGGCGAGCTCCGTCTGACTGCCATATGGATGGAATTCGCATGTGAAAAGAACACAGGGATTTCAGTCGCGTGATTTTCTTCTCTCGTAGCGATATAAAAAAAAAATCACTACATGTTCCATTTTTGGGTGTTTCGTGTTTAAGAATCGTCCATTATTTCCTGCAAAAGGCGAAACAACAATCGTAACGTACTCGTATGTAAATATGAGTTTCATGCGAGTGTGATGCGGTTTTTCAGTCTTTACTATTAAAAAACCATGTGATTTTCACTCTTGTGAAAAAGTGCGCATGAGAATTGCAAGTGCAGCAATGCGATGCATGAATCTCGTAAGCGCTGGCAAAAAGCTCTATGTAAGAGTGCGATATTGGTTTACTGTTATTTTTGCGAGCTCAAGTTGTGCACTATTGCGCACACAAAAAAAAAACACGCACCAATGCTAATGTAAATGACCAATTAGTTTAATAAGTTGTGTTCTTTCCCTGTGTCCCTGTGCAAATGCGCAGGATAATAGAGCGTGCTGCGTTTTCATTTGCACAGTGGAAAAGAAGCATTTAGAAATATGCTTTACAGCAGCCTTATGTGCCACAGACACAATGGACAGGAGCTGATCCATTGACTTCTATTGGAGAGTATTGTGAGCATGCTCTGTGACCTGTGCAGGAAAGGGGAGGAGGTGAACTGTGACATCAGCTACTGTGAATGGTGGATCCTGTGTTATCTATATAGATGCCACCTGTCAGTGCAATACTATAATGATAATTAGATGAGTGCTGAGAAATTTTCTCTACAATTCAGGAAGTGTCAGACTTTTAAGCCTAGTGGTCAGTGTGAGAACTGCAGGACTTTAGGATTGTTTCAATATAAATTGTGACATAAAAGTTTAGAAGAAAACCCACAAAAAATTCTTATAGCTAAATTACTACTTCCAGCGTGCAAGGACTTGTACTGTGCAATATCCAGATTTGATTGTAGAAGCTATCTGATATTAAGCTAATAACAGGGTATCCTCCTGCGATCAACCGAGAAATCTGTCAGCAGCTGGCGTTCACTTGTCCTGCAGCGCCACCACAGGGCAAGTGAAGCACTGCACAGAGCCCCATGAAATCACTAGGCTGCCTGTGAAATACAGGGGTATACCGAGTCCTCCAGAGTGACAGACACTTTTTGTAGCCACTTTGGATTCTAGTCATAAACAGTGGACCTCCCAAATAACTTAGAAGTCCTTAATAAAAGTCCTTGTACACCACCGAATCCTCTAGCCAATGTAGCGAGCAGCAATCAACACACATGTTGATCGGCTCTTGCTTAATTTATTTTTAAAGAGCTTGGAATTGGCTTATAAGGATCAATGATGAGTATTAAGAACATTCCTCTCCGTAGGGAGGCTATTCACACAGCAAGATGTAACAATGTGATATAAAAGGGGTGCCGGTTAATAGAGATGGGCACAGGGTCGGATCCCAGCTGTTACGGCACTCTGCCCCCCGAGCGCCAAGTGGGATGCCCTGATCTTCCCGCACCCCACTGTCCCTGCCTACTTGCCTCGGCCCTGGCTAACCCCAGGCGGACAACTGGGCGGCGGTCCCTGCGCTGGCTAGGGACCTGGCGACTACCTAGATGGAACTACTAACAGGGGACAGAGTGCCGACAGAAGAGGCAGGTGGAACAAACCAACAAAACTTACAAGCAGAGTAAGGCTGGAGATGGAGCTCACAGGTAAACAGACAGGATACTGACGAGCCACTAGAACAGACTGGAACAGACCTGACTAGAGGCTAGCAGAACCAACAAAAACAGACAGAGAAATAGGGAACCAGAGGGAGCTGACCGGCAACTAGGGACTGGCTGAGGAGAACCGCAGACAGACTGGCTAGGTGCATGCAGAACCAATAACTGGCAGTGAGCTCAGTTCACTGCCAGTCTTTTAACCACAAGGTTCCGCCCAGGGGCGGAGAGTGGGAGGAGGCAACTCCACCCACTGTGTATAAGGAGCACAGAGGAGTGCGGGCGGCACCCTATGGGCGGGCACGCCCACGCCGCCGCCCACTGGCCAACCCAAGCTGCTGGGATGACCTCGACACAGGGCTCCAGGCTGCTGGAGCCGACGCCGGAGCGACGCGCGCCGACCGCGGGACCCCGTGCCGCGCTGTATGGTAACATTACCCCCCCTCTGACGGGGGACCTCCGGGCCCCCGGAAACTCGACCAGGCTTATCCAGGCAACGGCTGTGAAAACGCTGTACCAACCCGAGAATGTGACCCTCCTGAGCGGACACCATGGCCTGATCCTCAGATCCATGACTTCGGTAGTCTGTGGCTGCCCCATTACCTTCAGGGCCAACCGTTGACATATTGTCATGTTTCAGGTCGTCTTCCGAGTCAATGTCCAACCATTCACCACTGTCTTTTGACCCATCCTCGCTACCAATGACGCTGCCTTCAAAATCTGAGGCATCTCTAACTTTAAAATCACTGTCATCTGAGCTATCATACTCCAAAAAACTCTTCCGGGCCCCCAAATATTGTAAGGTTCCTGGACCCCGGCAAGAATCCAGGACCTCCTGGGCCTTGTGTTCCACTTCATCACAGACCAGGGTGGGCGGCGGGGGACCGGAGGTGGGCATCACCGAAGAGACAACAGGTTTCGACAAAGACTTATGGAACCCCGTGCGACCCCTCCTTTTGCGATTTCCAGAGGACCGGTACCCCTTCTGTCCCACCCTGTACGGCTCAAATACCGACAGACTCTCCTCACAACGCAACTGCATACGAGACCCCACCCCTTTCTTCCGTCCCCCCTGCAGCGCACCGGCGGCGACATCAGCAGCAGGACGGGCGGACGGGGTGTGAGGGTAAGTGATACCTCGGGGACTGAGTGCGGTATCGACTGAGCAGGGAGGAAGGGGAGCGCGATGGCTATGGCAGGACGGCCCCCACTGGGTTAGCTCCCCAGTGGCCCAATCGAATTGGGGGTTGTGCAACGCCAGCCACGGCATCCCTAGTACCATGTCTACCGACATTTTCTCCATCACCAGGAATGATAGACCTTCCGAATGGCGACCCCCCACCGTGAGTTGTAACACTGGGGTCCTCCATCGTACCAAGCCCGAAGCAAGAGGAGTAGCATCAATGCTAGCAAAACGAATTGGCGTCTTCAGCGCCACAAATTCCGCCCTCAGGGGCTCAACGAGATGCATGCTTATCAGGTTAGCAGCTGCTCCGGAATCAATAAACGCCTGCCCTAGGCGGGAGAAGTTCCGGAATCTAACCTGGCAGGGTATCAGAAGTCTAGGACGTACCTGAGGTCCTAGGCGACCCTCCCTGCAATCGCCTAGGACTGGAAGTCTTTCTGCCGATTCAGACTGTGGACGCTGAGGCCTCCAGGGGCAAGTTATCACCCGATGTCCAGCTTTCCCGCAGTAGAGACAGAGTTGATGTAATAACCGGATCCGGCGTCGCTCCTTGGGGTCCAGCGGGTCCAGTTCCATAGGTTCGGGAACAGAGACTGGTACGGACGGGGAGGGAACAGGACAAATGACCTCCCTGACTCTATGGGTCGGTCTATCTTGCTTCCCAGCCCTGAGCCTCCTATCTGCCTTCACTGCTAACTCCATAGCCTCCTTTACGGACCCGGGAACGGGGTGGGAGATCAACAGTTCTTTGACCGCGTCCGAGAGACCTTGCATAAAAACGTCTTTCAGGGCGCTATCGTTCCATGCAGTATCGCCCGCATAGCGTCTGAAATTGGAGCAATAATCCTCCACACAAAGCGACCCCTGATGCAGCGCCAGCAACTGCGAAACCGCCAACCCCACTCGGTCCGGTTCATCGAAGATACCCCCGAGTTCCTGAAAAAAGGAGTCCACCGACTGCAGACAGACTGGCTAGGTGCATGCAGAACCAATAACTGGCAGTGAGCTCAGTTCACTGCCAGTCTTTTAACCACAAGGTTCCGCCCAGGGGCGGAGAGTGGGAGGAGGCAACTCCACCCACTGTGTATAAGGAGCACAGAGGAGTGCGGGCGGCACCCTACGGGCGGGCACGCCCACGCCGCCGCCCACTGGCCAACCCAAGCTGCTGGGATGACCTCGACACAGGGCTCCAGGCTGCTGGAGCCGACGCCGGAGCGACGCGCGCCGACCGCGGGACCCCGTGCCGCGCTGTATGGTAACACCAGCACTCTGGGGCCAGAGGGTCTTCCAGCAACACCGGGACACTAACTGGCTCTTGGACCGTGGTCAGCATAGCGGGCATAATGTGTACACTCACCGATAACTTCTGGGCATAGAAGCAGTTTTCCAATGCCCCCGCTCTGCTGTTTCACATCAAGGGGGGGTAAACCCACTCCATGATCCGATGCAGTTCAGCAACACCTTTATTAACAAATAAGTCTTGTCCACTCTCTCCCGGGTATAAGAGTTGGAATGGGACATGGTGCCACAACAGTTCAGGCATCTGTACGATCATCACAAAGGAGCGAACTACTTCTAAACCCAAGCTCATCTCACCATAGGCGGAACCTTTTGTCCTGATCTTACTGTGTGGGCAGGCAGAAGCCATTTATTTTCCTTCCAAGACTCAGTCGGAACTCCTCATCCCGAAACTTAAAGGGGTTGTCCGAGTTGTAGGTTCTCAGTACAACCCGTTCCCCATGCAGTTTCATATAACACCAAAGGCCTTGCTTGGCAACACCACTGACTGCCCTTCCCGCATAACCGTTACATACAATGCCCAAACAATAAGCTAAATATTAAATAAGGACCAATCCAACCGGTCACCTCCTACAAGAAGACCACTAACACAAATCACATTAGTGGGTTACTGCATTAATGAGTCGCTGCTACTTGCACAAGGTGGCCACCATACCAACTAAATGGCAATGGTCATGCTACACAAATAGTGTAGCAGTGCCTGGCAGTCTGCAGTACAAATGCAACGTGCCATCCTTGAAGAACGGTGCTGCTACATCTGTACAGCCAATCAGCGAGCATGAATGTCAACAAACAACCGACGAATAAACGTTCTTTTGTTCGTCAGTTGATTGTTGGCTCTTTTACCCAGGCCTATGGTTAGCCCAATAATTGTGTTGTGTTAAAGGGCTTTTAGATATTTAAAAATTGGCTCCTAATGAACCAATCAGATCTCCCAGAACTGTGCTCTGCTCTACACTTTTAACACTTATCTAAAACACATAATAAGATCCGACAAGAACAGTTTGCCTGCTTGTTGATGGTCTCCACATAATAGCAGGTTGCCTGCTTGTTGATGGCTTCCAAGTAAGAACAGTGAGTACTGTCACATTACATAGAAGAATCCATGAAAAACGGTAATGAATAGGAGGGGCTGCTGATAAGTCTTTGGCTTTACCCAGAAAAAAATGAGATAGGAAGATGAAACTTTACATTTCTTCCACATCCTCTCCATTGATGTCAACACACTTCTTACATCGGTATTCCAAGTTCTGTAAGCCTTGCAAAAAGAATGATTTTGGTTGTGCCTCAAACCAGTCATCCGTAGCAGCCATGGCATCAGAAATGGTGTGAAATTTGGTACCCTTAAGGTGTTTCTTCAGGTTTGAAAACAGATGATAGTTGGAGGGAGCTAGATCTGGTGAATAAGGTGGGTGGTCAACCAGCTGGAAGCCTAGCTCCACCAGTTTTGCCGTGGTCGCTTGTGCAGTGTGAGCGGAGGCGTTGTCTTGCAGGAACAAGATTCCATGTAAAAGTTCAATGTAATACCTTGCATTGATGGTGGAACCATTTTGAAGGTAGTCCACTAGCAGCACGCCCTCCTTATCCCAGAACACAGACGCCATCATCTTAGTGGCTGATTTTTGCACCCTGAACTTCTTTGGGCGAGGAGAACCACTGTGCCCCCACTCGTTTGAATGCTCCTTGGTTTCAGGGTCATACAAATAAATCCAGGTCTCATCCATAGTGACCAGTCGTTCCAGGATGTTCTTATCAGTCCGGAAACGCTGACAAATGGACCGGGAAGTTTTCACTCGCATGCTTTTCTGATCTGTTGTCAAACATTTGGGGACCCACTATGCAGATAGCTTCTTCATGTTCAAATGTTCATGGATAATGACACAAACACGTTCACGAGAAATCCCCATGAAGTCTGCTATTCCTTTAGCTGAAATTGGCCGATTCTCCAGTATGGGGTTGTGCACAGCATCAACGATCTCCAGTACAACAACCACCTCTCTCGGTCGTCCAGGACGTTCCTCATCATTGGTGCTGAAGTGGCCCGTTTTAAATTTGGCAACCCAGTTCTTAACTGTAGAATATGAAGGGCATTGATCCCCCAATGTCTGCGACATATCACCATTAGAGATGAGCGAGCACCAAAATGCTCGGATGCTCGTTACTCGGGACGAAATTATCGCGATGCTCGAGGGTTCGTTTCGAATAACGAACCCCATTGAAGTCAATGGGTGACCCGAGCATTTTTGTATTTCGCCGATGCTCGCTAAGGTTTTCATGTGTGAAAATCTGGGCAATTCAAGAAAGTGATGGGAACGACACAGCAACGGATAGGGCAGGCGAGGGGCTACATGTTGGGCTGCATCTCAAGTTCACAGGTCCCACTATTAAGCCACAATAGCGGCAAGAGTGGGCCCCCCCTCCCTCCCAACAATTTTTACTTCTGAAAAGCCCTCATTAGCAAAGCATACCTTAGCTAAGCACCACACTACCTCCAACAAAGCACAATCACTGCCTGCATGACACTCCGCTGCCACTTCTCCTGGGTTACATGCTGCCCAACCCCCCCTGCACGACCCAGTGTCCACAGCGCACACCAAACTGTCCCTGCCCAGCCTTCAGCTGCCCTCATGCCACGCCACACTCATGTCTATTTATAAGTGCGTCTGCCACAGGAAAAGCAGGCACACACTGCAGAGGCTAGGCAGCGACCCTCTTTAAAAGGGGCGGGGCGATAGCCCACAATGCTGTACAGAAGCAATGAGAAATATAATCCTGTGCCACCGCCATCAGGAGCTGCACACGTGGGCATAGCAATGGGGAACTTATGTGCCACACACTATTCATTCTGTCAAGGTGTCTGCATGCCCCAGTCAGACTGGGCTTTTTAATTCATAGACACAGACATGTACAACTCCCTATTGTGAAGTCCCTGTGGACCGACAGCATGGGTGGCTCCCTGGAACCCACCGGCGGTACATAAAAATATCCCATTGCAGTGCCCATCACAGCTGAGGTAGTAATGTCATGTTTAATGCAGGTGGGCTTCGGCCCACACTGCATGCCCCAGTCAGACTGGGGTTCTTTAGAAGTGGAAACAGATGCATTTATAATTCCCTGTGGACCCACAGCATGGGTGGCTCCCTGGAACCCAGCGGCGGTACATAAAAATATCCCATTGCATTGCCCAACACAGCTGAGGTAGTAATGTCGTGCTTAATACAGGTGGGCTTCGGCCCACACTGCATGCCCCAGTCTGACTGGTAATATGTACCTTAACAGTAACCTCGTTGGTGGTAATGTGGTGGTGACTGCGGACCTGGTAGCGCGGTTTTATGTAGTTGGTTTTCGGAATGTGGCCAGGATTAAGTGGGCCGTGGCGGGGGGATGGTGGTGGTGCTCTCTTGTTGTGCCGTTAAAGGTGAAATTCTTGGACTGCCACCAGACGGACCAATGCAAAGGTATTTGCCAAGAATGTTTTCATTGTTGGAGGAGGAGGCGGATGTTTTGGAGGCACTATGTGTCCTCTACACGTGTCCGTGGTTATATGTACCTTAACAGTAACAGCGTTGGTGGGAAATGGCCTCGCCGCCATCATGTCTTTGTGAAGCCTCTGTTTCCACACCCCAGTGACATACCATTAGCAGCGGTATAGGCAGAGCCCAGAATTATTAACATTTCAGCGGTAGCATTAGGGACAGGCCCCACTAACATATCACTAGCAGCAGTATAGGGGGAGCTCAGTCTTAGTTCCATTTCAGTAATAGTAGCACTCAAGACAGGCCCCAGTAACATTCCCATTGCAGCAGTTTAGGGAGATAACAGTCTCTTTCACATTTCAGTAGCTGCAGTATAGACAAGGCCCCAGTTACATTTATGTAGCTAAAGTGTAGACCAACCCCACACACCTTTCTGTACCATGAGTGCAGGCGAAGAACATAGAAATTACTATGATTACACTGTAGGTGAGGGCCCAAAAAAATTGGTGTACCAACAGTACTAATGTACCTCAGAAAAAATTGGCCATGCCCAACCAAGATGGCAGGTGAAACCCATTAATCGCTTTGGTTAATGTGGCTCAAGTGGTAACTAGGCCTGGAGGCAGCCCAGTTGACCGAAAAATTGGTTCAAGTTAAAGTTTCAACGCTTTTAAGAGCATTGAAACGTATAAAAATTGTTTAGAAAAATTATATGAGTGAGCCTTGTGGCCCTAAGAAAAATTGCCCGTTCGGCGTGATTACGTGAGGTTTCAGGAGGAGGAGGAGGAATATTATACACAGATTGATGAAGCAGAAATGTCCCCGTTTTGGATGGTGAGAGAGAACGATGGTTCCATCCGCGGGTGCAGCCTACGTATTGCTTAGGTATCGCTGCTGTCCGCTGGTGGAGAAGAGAAGTCTGGGGAAATCCAGGCTTTGTTCATCTTGATGAGTGTAAGCCTGTCGGCACTGTCGGTTGACAGGCGGGTACGCTTATCCGTGATGATTCCCCAGCCGCACTAAACACCCTCTCTGACAAGACGCTAGCCGCAGGACAAGCAAGCACCTCCAGGGCATACAGCGCGAGTTCAGGCCACGTGTCCAGCTTCAACACCCAGTAGTTGTAGGGGGCAGAGGCGTCACGGAGGACGGTGCTGCAATCGGCTACGTACTCCCTCACCATCCTTTTACAGTGCTCCCGCCAACTCAGCCTTGACTGGGGACCGGTGACACAGTCTTGCTGGGGAGCCATAAAGCTGGCAAAGGCCTTGGAGAATGTTCCCCTGCCTGCGCTGTATATGCTGCCTGATCTCTGCACCTCCCCTGCTACCTGGCCCTCGGAACTGCGCCTTCTGCCACTAGCGCTGTCGGATGGGAAGTTTATCATCAGTTTGTCCACCAGCGCCCTGTGGTATAGCATCATTCTCGAACCCCTTTCCTCTTTGGGAATGAGAGTGCAAAGGCTCTCCTTATACCGTGGATCGAGCAGTGTGTACACCCAGTAATCCGTAGTGGCCAGAATGCGTGTAACGCGAGGGTCACGAGAAAGGCATCCTAACATGAAGTCAGCCATGTGTGCCAGGGTACCTGTACGCAACACATGGCTGTCCTCACTCGGAAGATCACTTTCAGGATCCTCCTCCTCCTCCTCCTCTGGCCATACACGCTGAAAGGATGACAGGCAAGCAGCATCTGTCCCCTCAGCAGTGGGCCAAGCTGTCTCTTCCCCCTCCTCCTCATGCTCCTCCCCCTCCTCCTCAATGCGCTGAGATATAGACATGAGGTTGCTCTGACTATCCAGCGACATACTGTCTTCCCCCGCCTCCGTTTCTGATTCCAAAGCGTCTGCCTTTATGCTTTGCAGGGAACTTCTCAAGAGGCATAGCAGAGGAATGGTGACGCTAATGATTGCAGCATCCCCGCTCACCATCTGGGTAGACTCCTCTAATTTTCCAAGGACCTGGCAGATGGCTGCCAACCAGGCCCACTCTTCTGTAAATAATTGAGGAGGCTGACTCCCACTGCGCCGCGCAAGTTGGAGTTGGTATTCCACTATAGCTCTACGCTGCTCATAGAGTCTGGCCAACATGTGGAGCGTAGAGTTCCACTGTGTGGGCACGTCGCACAGCAGTCGGTGCACTGGCAGATTAAACCGATATTGCAGGGTCCGCAGGGTGGCAGCGTGCGCGTGGGATTTGCGGAAATGTGCGCAGAGCTGGCGCACCTTTCCGAGCAGGTATGACAAGTGGGGGTAGCTTTTCAGAAAGCGCTGAACCACCAAATTAAAGACATGGGCCAGGCATGGCACGTGCGTGAGGCTGCCGAGCTGCAGAGCCGCCACCAGGTTACGGCCGTTGTCACACATGACCATGCCCGGTTGGAGGCTCAGCGGCGCAAGCCAGCGGTCGGTCTGCTCTGTCAGACCCTGCAGCAGTTCGTGGGCCGTGTGCCTCTTATCTCCTAAGCTGAGTAGTTTCAGCACGGCCTGCTGACGCTTGCCCACCGCTGTGCTGCCACGCCGCGTGACACCGACTGCTGGCGACGTGCTGCTGCTGCTGACACATCTTGATTGCGAGACAGAGGTTGCGTAGGAGGAGGAGGAGGGTCGTTTAGTGGAGGAAGCATACACCCCCGCAGATACCACCACCGAGCTGGGGCACGCAATTCGGGGGGTGGGTAGGACGTGAGCGGTCCCAGGCTCTGACTCTGTCCCAGCCTCCACTAAATTCACCCAATGTGCCGTCAGGGAGATATAGTGGCCCTGCCCGCCTGTGCTTGTCCACGTGTCTGTTGTTAAGTGGACCTTGTCAGTAACCGCGTTGGTGAGGGCGCGTACAATGTTGCGGGAGACGTGGTCGTGCAGGCCTGGGACGGCACATCGGGAAAAGTAGTGGCGACTGGGAACCGAGTAGCGCGGGGCCGCCGCCGCCATCATGCTTTTGAAAGCCTCTGTTTCCACAAGCCTATACGGCAGCATCTCTAGGCTGATCAATTTTGCAATGTGCACGTTTAACGCTTGAGCGTGCGGGTGCGTGGCGTCGTACTTCCGCTTGCGCTCAAACTGTGGCGCTAGCGACGTCTGGACGCTACGCTGAGAGACATTGCTGGATGGGGCCGAGGACAGCGGAGGTGAGGGTGTGGGTGCAGGCCAGGAGACGGTACTGCCTGTGTCCTCAGAGGGGGGTTGGATCTCAGTGGCAGGTTGGGGCACAGGGGGAGAGGCAGTGGTGCAAACCGCAGGCGGTGAACGGGCATCGTCCCACCTTGTGGGGTGCTTGGCCATCATATGCCTGCGCATGCTGTTGGTGGTGCCTCCCCAGCTGATCTTGGCGCGACAAAGGTTGCACACCACTGTTCGTCGGTCGTCAGGCGTCTCTGTGAAAAACTGCCACACCGTAGAGCACCTTGACCTCTGCAGGGTGGCATGGCGCGAGGGGGGCGCTTTGGGAACCAGTTGGTGGATTATTCGGTCTGGCCCTGCCTCTACCCCTGGCCACCGCACTGGCTCGGCCTGTGCCCACACCCTGACTTGGGCCTCCGCGTCCTCGCCCGCGTCCATGTCCTATAGGCCTACCCCTACCCCTCAGCATGGTGTATTACCAGTGATTTGATTTCCCAGGCAGGAAAGAAAGTGGCGCAAGCCTGCTGTTAAACGTAGCTGGCTGCGTATGATTTATTTACGTTCTGCACCCACCACACACGTACCCAGAACGCTGAGGACTGTCAGAGGCAGGCCAAATAGAATGTTTCCCTTTTTTTTTTTTTAAAGAAAAGGCCCACTGACTATATTCAATCAATAATATATGTCTTCTGGCCCTGCCTACACAATTCTGTCCCTGTAGTATTACTGCAGGGCGCAATGCTCTGCACAGCCGATTTTGAAAAAAAAATAAAAATGCAACACTGCTAGCAGCAGCCTGCACACGGTTAAATGTGGCCCTAAGAAGGACCGTTGGGGTTCTTGAAGCCTACACTCACTCCTAACACTCTCCCTGCCTAACCACCACTTCTGTCCCTGTATAATTACTGCAGGGCGCAATGCTCTGCACGGCCGATATACAAAAAAAAAAAAATGTGCACCACTGCAAAAGGCAGCCTCCACAGTACTGCACACTGTTAGATGTGGCCCTAAGAAGGACCGTTGGGGTTCTTGAAGCCTACACTAACTCCTAACGCTCTCCCTACAGCAGCTCCGGCACCAGCAGCACTGTCCCTCAGCTATCTCACAAGGCATCTGTGGCGAGCCGCGGGAGGGGCCGACTTTTATACTCGGGTGACATCTGATCTCCCCAGCCACTCACTGCAGGGGGGTGGTATAGGGCTGGAACATCACAGGGGGAAGTTGTAATGCCTTCCCTGTCTTTCAATTGGCCAGAAAAGCGCGCTAACGTCTCAGACAGGAAACTGAAAGTAACCCGAACATCGCGTGGTACTCGTTAAGAGTAACGAGCATCCCGAACATGCTAATATTCGCCCGAGCATCAAGCTCGGACGAGTACGTTCGCTCATCTCTAATCACCATGAATATCCTTTGCGGACTTTCCTTGCAGAAACAAGAATTTCATCACTCCTCTGCTCTCATTTGCTGTGAATATCGCCTTAGACTCCACCATTTTGTTTTCCTGCGTGCCTAGATCACTGTTGCCATAAGCTACAAACACAAAATTTTGAAAACATATATTAGACACATACGGCTTTCATGTGATGTAACATTCGTTACCATAGAAACAAAAAAAGAACACAAAGCCAAAGACTTATCAGCAGCCCCTTGTATAATTTATAAAGATATTGGATTTTACATTTAACGGCTATTTTTCAAGTGTTACGTGAAAATAAAGCTTCACTTTATGATGACGTGCGGTTTGGGAATAATAAACGCTTCTCTTAAGAAGCAGCCGCTTTGTCCCTACTTGAACCAATGTTCCCACTATTAGCACACACTACAGCTATTACTTTTATTACTTGTAAATGGATGAAAAACTTTTTCTTTTTTTTTTCGCTTTCGTAAAAGACATGAAGAAAACAGATATTTATCTCAGCCGGGACACTAGATTACAGTCACTTTCAGAAAACAAAATCAACATTTATCTCCAGAACAAGAAATCCTTTGTTTGATGAGAACAAAGATACAGTGAACGTATAGTGCGACGGCCGCCAATAGGTAGTGGAATGCAGAAAGTATAATGCGCTGGAGCTATGGGAGCAATATAGTCAGGGAGAATTAGGGAGAATTCCTACCAACGCTATAATTTTAGAGCTTCATAGAATGATCCCTCGCTTTAATTATTTTAGGGGGTGTAACTTGAGAAAAGGGAGCGGGCATAGCATGAAAAATATATAATTATGGCTGTAGTGCTATAGACGTAGTGACATACCTACCATCAAGGCAGATCACACAAAGGCTCCTGGTCAAAAGGGCTCAGACACTAAAATGCTTGCTGTGTCACAATCCTACTGTCTGTCTGCCCCCACCACAAGGAGAAGCTCAGTGCATACAGATTCATACAGCTGTAGTACTAGCTATAGAAATCCATGTCTCATCAGCTCCCCCTAGTGGTAGCTGCAAGCAGTGAGGATAATATCATTCACTCAATAACCGTAAGTTTTGTAGCACTATGTGCTATTTAAGAAGCACTGGATGTCTGAATTCTGGTGCCCAAAAGTCGTAATTTTGGCATATGCCCCAAAACTCTGATTTTTAGGGCAGTTATGCTAGGCCTTGGCTTTGAAGACTTAGGCTCACACAGTCCATCACCTTTACTATAACAAAAGTCTCCTGAACATCGGAGCTGGAGTAGGTTTCCATCTGGCACACGGTAGTGCTGTGAATGAGCCCTAATAATTCACCCAGCTTTGCCAATATCGCTTTTCATCTTAAAGAGTCTACAGGAAGCTTCAGGTTATCTGCACTCAGTCTCAGGTGCTGTCCCTTTAAGGATGCTTTCATGTGGTTGAATGCGATAATTGTCCAAAAACTTGGACCGATATCGCACTTGCAAAGTTTCGATTTTTGCTGCAAGTGCGATGCTTTATTGTGTGCACATTGATATATTTTACTGCACTTTTTGCTGCTGCACTGTGCGCGGCAAATGGAGGCACTGATTAAAATACCAGATGCGTTTTTTTTCTTGCTGAATTACTCAGCGCTTTATGCATCTCCTTGTGTATTTGCAGAACGCACATTGACTTCTATGGGGACCTTTGGTGCGCAATCACGCAGAGAAATAGGACATGCTCTATTTTTCTGCGTGACTGCGCAAAATACGGAAATGTGATGGAACCCGTTGAAATCAATGGGTTCTATGTACTGCATATTGTGCGCACAAAAACACACCTGTGAAACTAGCCTTAAGGTCACATTTACACAGCCGATAGCAAGTTGCGTCCGCCTATGTGATGTACGACACACCGCACATTGCAATCCAGATAAAGATAGTAGTAACCGGCAGCAGACAGGAATGTAAAAAGATACAAAAATATTTATTTACCCCATTACAGAAAAATAGTAGCGACGTTTTGGTCAAATAGACCTTCCTCAAGCTAGTGTCCTATTGCAAGTCCTATTCTCGCGTGCGATTCACATGGAAATAGGACTTGCTTCAGCTTTTTTTTTTTTTTTTTAGCAAGAGAAAGATCACCTGTGTAAATTAAGCCATTGAACACAATGGGTTAATACAACGTGCGAGTTCTGTACGTCTCGTAAACGCACAGAATTAGCGTGAATTCGTGAAAATAAGCCCTAAGAAGAATTCTCTGAGTGAACTCTCTCGTGCTTTTATAATTTTAAAAAAAAGTCTTTTTCATTCTTTCCTCCTCGGTTCGGGCTCCTTTAAGTCACCTGTCACTGCGAGCTGCGCACGTCGGCATCATTGGTGGCCAAATAATTACATTCTCACCAGTCGCAGGGTTATTGCAGAAACCTTGCGGGCACGGGCTATTTTTTCTTTTTGCTGCAGTAGCAGTTCCGTCTCTTCCTTCGCTTCCTCGCGTCGCACACTTACTGCTTTTTATTACCATTTGTTTTGCTGAATTTTGGCATTTTTTGCAAATTTGTCCCAGATATTGCTGATACTCGCTGGAAGTGTTGTCTGCTAATGTTACCAAGACAACCCATTAGGCTGCGTGTTAAGTGTATATTCTCCTAGTATCTCAGCTGTCGCTTTATTACTCAACCCTGAAGACACACAGAAGCTGCCGTTACGCAGAAAGGTTTTTTCAGCATTTTTTCTGCATTTGGGGCCTTTCACTCGGCCAGAATTGTTCCGTAACACGCAGGGGAATTTGGTGTCCTGCAGAAAACTCTGCACCAAAATACAGTATATAATGTGTGGATTTTCATGCAGATTGAATGAAAATGGTTTAATTCTGCTGGAAATTCCACAGTTATATCGTCTTCCTACGGATGTATTTGCGTGCGCAAAATTTGTGTGTGCAACACGCAGAGGATAGAACCCATTGATTTCAATGCTTTCATTCTCACTTTCGTTTTTGCGCATGCATTCTGGACTCATGAAATAAAACGCAGCATGCTCTAGTTTATTGCACATTTGCGCATCAAAGACCCCATAGAATATCTGCATAATTGCACATTATGCTGCGCAATTTTTTGGGGAAAAGAACACAAGTAATTGGGCTATATTGCCTTTTAAATCATGGGACAAATCCACCACCTATATGACATGTCCCTGTCAGTGCAAAAAAGTACAATAAAATGCGCAACATTTCACCAGAAGAGCCACGTTCATAGGGCAAATATGTTGTGCTAACACATGTTTTTGTGCATACGCCTGTGAGAAGCCGCACTGACAGATTTTACACACGTAAAAACACGCACAAATACGATCATCTGAAAGCGCCCTTAGGCTGGCTTTACACGGGCATATTTGCTTGCATATTTACACGCACAATACATGGAGAATATAATCCATTGATTTCAATGGGTTCATTCCAATTCCTTATTTTACGGGCGCATTTTCTTCATGCGTTTAAAAAACAAACAAAAAAAAAAAAAAAAATAGAACATGCTTTCTGCGTATTCACGCACCAAAAGTCCCCATAAAAGTTAATAAGGATGCACAAATGCGCACACAATATGGAAGGAGACACGCGAAACACTGTGTAATTTTGTTGGAAAAAGAACACATCTGGAATTTAATTAGCCATTTCAATCTGTGTGTTTGTTTGCCGCGCAAATGAACGTGGTTTTCTGATTCAGTAAAATACACCAATGCGCGCGCAAAAAAGAAAAGCATATTATTTGCAGCAAAAATTCCCCCTTTGCAAGAGCACAAATGGACATGCCCTGCGGGCAGAAAAGCTGCAGTTAAATACGCCAATTTGCGTGCAAAGAAGCCTCGTTCAGTGTACAAGTACGTTGCGCTGAGGTGCGTGCAATTGTTTTTAAGTTCTTGTGAAAGGGCCTTAAAATTCGCATTTAGATGTGCGGCTTCTGGCGCAGATTTCTGCAGCAGCTAATTCGCTGTGTGTTGCGAAACAATATTATTTCACATGATTTTAAGTGCAATTTTGCAGCTTTTTTATGTACTTTTTAATTAATGTCAAAAATGCATTTTGAGGCCAACGTCACACGGGCCAGTGCGATATTGGGCCAAGAATCAGGGTCTAAAATCACGCTCACCAACATGCGATTTACCTGCGGATGTGAGGCATTTTTATATCAAAACCGCCACACATCACTTCAGGAAAGTAGCGCTTGTTTTCAATGGAGAAACCTGGCATTGCACTTGTGTGCACCTGAAAACAACGGGAGAAGCGATGTGAGGGCACGCCCAAAGATAGAACATGCCACGATTTGTTTCACGCATCGCATGGCGGTGCAATACGATGTGGTGAGGAAAAAAAAAAATCGCTCATGTGTTTGACCCCGTTCAAAAGAATGGGGTTCATATTAGTCCGTCTCGCAAGGCGCAAATCTTCCGCATGAATCGCCGCAATATCTGACAATAGATATCTATTCATCCATTTCATATTGATCGATGGATGGATAGATGTGAGGTATGAGATGGATATGCAGTGACCGAGACACAAGGCCCACGCTGAAGAGCAGGCGGGGGTAGAGATGGCAGGTACTGTTGTATCTTGTCTCCACCAGAATAATGGATGGAGACATGCTTTGGCAGTACTGAGTATATGGACACGCCCCCAGCGGCTGATAGGCTGCTGCAGACGTGCTCTCCTGAGCTGGACCTCCTACCTTATCCTCCTCGACCCTACACAGACATATGCTGCCAGCCCTGAAGCTGCGACCGCTACTGCTGCTAGAGTGGCAGCGGTTCTCCTCTTCAGCAGCCGCAGGGAGAATGGGGAGTGAAAGTGGTCCCCCTCTGCAGCGGCCGCAGGGAGAATGGGGAAAGTGACAGCATTGCTGGCGGCTCTAGCACTGATGAGCCAGCACAGCAGGGCCCTGAACAGTGCCCTTTGTAGGCAGCTCAGCGCGGACGGGGAAGAGGGGGGGGGGCGGCTTCAGCGTGGACGGAGGACGCCATTGGAGACCTCCGCAAATGTGACAAGGAGGTGGTGACAGTACCATACGTGTGTGGGGCCCAGGAGGATGGGGCAGGAGGTCCAGCTCTGGAGGGCATATCTGCGGCAGCCAATCAGTCGCTGGGGGCATGTCCTTACACTCAGGACTGCCAAAGTATGTCTCCACTCATTATTCTGGTGGAGACAAGATACAGCAGTACCGAGGTGGCACTTGTCACAGTAGCTCTACCAGACTCCTCCCCGGAGGGACGCATGCAACCTCAGCCAAGGCACCGCTAGGCCTCTTCCAGGCAATGCTGTGAAAGCGGTTACCTGAAGAGCTGTGAAGTAGACTGTAGAAGTTGTCATTTCTGACGCCACCGTTCCTTCACACCGTTGAGTATCTGGCGGTAGAAATAAGAGAGTCCACACATGATTAAACTTGGAAAACTCAATCACTGGGAACGGACAATGACTGGCAAAACTTTACTTTTTGGTTTGGTAGAATACAGCTTTACTCATTCGTGCAGGAAAAGGCATCTTTAGCAGATGGTCAGGGAGGAAGGATGCGGGATGAAACCGGGCCTTCAGTCTAGTTATCTGTAATGCTCTGCTCCTGGACACATACACTCCAGGATGCAGAATAACACTGGAGGCGAACACAACACTCCGCAGACACTCACTTGAACTCAAAAGATTAACGACTGCACAGTAGACTTTTTTTTCCTCTCTCTCACTCATCAGAGGTGGTTCCTGGAATGGTGGACGTCAGTATACCTCTCCTCTGCTTCCATCACTTCACCACAGGAGAGTTGAAGGTACCCCCATGTGGCTGGCACTCTCACTCCTCCCTCAACCATTGACACAGATAGAAGACCACACCTAACTCTCAGTCACTCATATTTATGCTCATAGGACACCACATGACTAGACAGACTTGATACTTTTCCAGACATGTCCCAGCCACTTTCAGACATTAACCTCTTGCATGCTGCAGCTGTGCAAGTTATTATTGTATCTTGATGCCACCGGAAGTAGTGGTGGAGTCAGGATACAAGCAGTTTGACAGGGGGTTGATGCCCCCTGTTTCTGATTGGCTCTTACCCGTCCTCAGCCTTACAGGTCTTCCCAGCAGAAGCAGAGCAGTCTCCGGTTCTCTTCCCTCGTGCTGAGGCGCAGCATCGGGCTCCCAGCAGCGCAGACTAAGGTAACGGGTCTGCGGATATCTCCACCATCGTCAGCGTGGCAGAAACAAACAGTGGACTTCTCCACCTGTCTCCCCCGTCCTGGCCCACGGTGTCGGGCTCCCAGCAGCGGTGACAACTTAGAGTACTCTGAGGCTGACAGCTGCATTTGGGCCCAATGAGGTGAGAGCTGGGGGTGGGGTATTGTGACACTCCAGCGCTGGCATGGAATCGCTGGGCGGCCAGGACTGGTGAGCGGCAGCGTTGGCATGGCAGGGGGGAAGTCTCATTAGCTCAGCAGTTTGTGCCCCTGCAGAAGTGGTCAGCGCTGCACAGTGTCTGACGGCAACGCTGCTAGCACTGGAGCTCTGTGGCACATGACTGTGGTGCTTGTGCAGAAGCAAGCAGCGGGCGACAGTGATGGGGTGACGCAGTTTAATGAGGCAAGCACTTTGGCACCACCGGGGGCCAAACAGGCTACAGGAATCCCACCCCGGGCAAAATTCAATGAACAGGCTGCTGCTAGAACCTACATCAAGACAGCCAATCGGGAGCTAGGGGTGTGACAGAGGCATTTTTCCTGTCAAGCCCCTAGCTTCCAGTGGCGTCAAGATACAATAATACTGTTGTGCAATATACATAACAGCAGACAAGACACTTTGCACAGTGCATCCACATAAAAGACGACATGTATGACTATTATGGAGGGGCCAGGAATAGGTGTTTACAGCCACTACAGATAGATGTGAGGTATGAAATGCATAGCTATGAGATATGAGATGGATAGATGTGAGATATGAGATAATACATTTGTCGTATCTGTTGGAACCACTGTACAACAGACTGAAATCTGTGCCAGCTTGTACTAGTTTGTGGCATAAATTATAGTAAATCTCATTGGCCGAGTGGCCATGACACTAGGCCCAACCCACTGAAAGTAAATGACGTAAACTCACTAAAAGTTACAGTTTTAACATATGTACCGAAGTTGCGACCTTTTTGATGTTACAGTTCCGTGAGTAAGATAATACATATACTTCGTAATTTTTTTTAATTGCAAGCACCTCCCACTCGGTCACCTGCTTCTTGTTGTAGGAGATTCTAGACTTGTGCCAGAAGGAAATGCCGGGTCATCAGAATTTCTGGGCCCTCACATAGATACATCCATGTTGCTGTATTTTGATTCTTCTTTGTCTACATCTGAAGCTTTTCTATATTGATGCACATTTATAAAAGTTCATTAAGATATGAGAAGTCTGGAGACAAGTTGCATTGAGGAGCAGATGGGACGTGAGCAGCCGTCCCCTGGATTTGTGGTGACAGCAGTGTTATTTCTATAGGTGCTAATTATATCTCTCCCTGCTGTGTTTTGTGTCCATGTGTCTTTGTGCATATGCTTATATATAGATCTGCGCCGCACGGGCTGAAGGTGAGTTGTGTGATGTGTAAAGTGAATTATTTTGGGACAGGTGTGAAGTGCAATAAAAGAACCTCGTAAAGGGAAGAGATATCGCTGCGAGTACTATATGACCTCGGTAACGCAACTCGCATTCGGATTTCACAGTCACATGGCATCAATGCGGAAGGTATATTGAATTTTTTTATGTTGCGGCAAGAAAATATGATAAAATAGTCAAATTTAAGGGGCTTGCCCAAGTTAGGGCTCCTTCACACGGACGCAGTTGCACGCACATGCGCCATATGCAGAGGGTGAAGCCCATGGATTTCAATTGGCTCATTTACATTTCCATTTTTTTGTGTATTTGTGCACTAAAGCTCCCATAGAAGTCTATAGGGGTGCACAAATGTGCATGCAATACACAAGGGGATGCGTGTAACATAGCGTAATCTCATGAAAAAAAGAACACATCTGGAACTGATTAGCCATTTTTAACCAGTGTGTTCATCTGCTGTGCACAAATGAACATGCCCTGCATGCGCAAAAGGTACAGTAAAGTGTTGTACTGAGGCATGCACAAAAGCGCATACGGCCTTGTGAAAGAGTCCTTACGGATTATAGATTCTGCACGCAGTAATATAACAAATTGGCTTAGGGCAGCTTCACATGAGCATATGGTCACAGCATATTACACATTGTACCTATCTCCCTTAGGCTGCCATGTTGCTGCTCACATGATATGTGCAAAATATGTGTGCAAGAAAAATCAGCATGTTCTATTTTGGCATATATTATGCATGCATACATGCCTGGCTAGTGCATGGCAGCTGGCGGCAATATCATAGCGTACTTGTTTCTCGTGGGCAGTATGCAGCGAATTACAGCTATTTGAGCATGGTTATTTAATGTACTCTAATAATAATATTATATATTATATTATATATATATTATATAGCGCCAAATATATTCCGCAGCACAGTACTATATAATGCATTGAAAAACATTTAAAACTTTTCCAAATTTCCTAGTGGCATAAAATGAAATGTTGTTTTTTTTTCTGATGGTGTCCACTATGACGGATAAAAAAATACATTATTTTAATAAATCAGAGCTTTATGGACACATCGATACCACATAGGTTTATTTATTTATTATTATTTTTATATTAAAAATGGGAAAAGGTTTGTAATATTTTAATAGTAATTATAAAAAAACTTTCTTCAAGTTATTTTACATCCCCGATAGAAGACTGGAACTGGAAATCATCTGATTGCTTATAAAATATATTGCAATATTTTGTTATTGCAGTATATTGTACTTCCACAAGCATTCTATTAAGACATGCTGCAGGCACATCTTAATAGGCAGAAATACATGGCAGCCCTGGGGGCCTTCATAAGGCCCTGGGCTGTAATGTCACCTGAAAGGCACCCTGCAATCTCATTGTTCAGGAGAAAAAGCTAGCTAGCTCCCTCTGTTGGGACATTTAAATGCCACTGTCAGATTTGGCATCTAAATGGTTAACAGCTGCAATTGGTGTTATCTCTGATTGCAGCTATTATGGGTAGGTGTATAGAGAACGTTTAGCTACTGGGCCCAATCCATACAAACCCCACCTCCAGAGGGTAAACTCTTCCTTTTAGCGTTAAGGGGTTAAAAAAAACTCATACAAAAATATATACTGTAGTCCAATATAAAACGGTAGGAGATTTTTTTGCATGAAAACTATTTACAAAGTTGCTTTTTTTAAGGGAAGTTTCTCATATTTTATGTAGCACAGTGTAATGGATATGAAGTGTTTGTGACGCAATAAGTGTAATGGCGCAGCAAGACACATGACATAGAGAGCAGCAGTATGGAGTAGCGTAAAGTAATGTGAATCGAGCAAGGTAATACACGAGTCAAAACACTACAGTGATGATGTGAGGACGTTTGGAGATATGGATGACGTCTAAGACTTTTGATGCATTCAGTAGATAAGGAACACTACTCCTTCGGGGCATTTGAGGTCAGGGCCTAAGGCCATAGTGATGATGTTATGGAGTGGTAACGCCTCAAGCAATGAGATGTAAAATTATGCTGATAAAATATGAGGAATGCCATTTGTCTTACTGCTGCCAGGAGGCACTAAAGATACAGTTCTTCCGGCACCGGATAGGAGCCGCGGGTGTAGTAGCCGTGCAGGTCACCAGAGAGTAGTCAGGATAGCCAGGAGTCGTTACCAGGAAGTCTCAGGTCACGGAACAGATGGAGGAGTCGGGTAGCATTGTCCTGAGGAAAGCCAGGAGTCGTTATCAGTAAGTCTCAGATCGCTTGTTGTGGAGAAGAATGAGAAGTGCTTGATCACGGCTATAATCATAATACTCAAGCGCTGGTGTAGTGGCAGGCTCAGGCTTTTATAATGAGCTTGATTAGAAGCAAGGCGGGGCCAGGGGAGAAAAACAGGAACTAGTTCAACAGGAGTATGGTACAAGGCTAGGTTCAGCTGGGGAGCTTGTCCAGCAGGCTGGATAGCTCACTGGGGAGTGACACCATCTGGAGCACAGAAGGTCCCAGATTCAAGTCCTGACAAAAAGGAATGAAGTGTTTATGTCGTTAAAAGACGCCAAGTAATGAGAAGTACTGCTGCTTTAAGAGTACTATCTCTTTAAGTTAGAGAGTTCATGCTACCCATTTATTACATTACATTAAAAAATTCACAAACCATCCGTGGAGCTAAGCTGTTCAGTAAAAGTATATATATAAAAAAGGAGCCACGCCATCCTGAACCCATGTCGCACCATCACATACAACTAACTAACAGGTCACAAAATCCATAAGCCAGAATTCCCCACTAATCTCAGTCCTTTTTGGGGAGATACTCCCCAAGTCACATCCATCAGTCATAGTCCCTGTCCGTAGTGATCAGTGTCGTTGGACCGGTCTCACATGTCGAGCAGCTTGCTCTTTCATCCGAATCCCAAATCATGGCATCATCATCTGCTTCATGGACCAAGTCCCCTGCTGGAAGGGAGATTCCATCTCCCTACATGTCGTCTTTGGTATGGGGACAGCGCACCAGCCAGTCTCTCATAAACCGCAGCTGTCACGCCACTGGATCCCTTGCATGGACCTTCCTTTCCGCACTACTGGAGCTGCATTTGAACTGTGACACATCCCCTTTCCTTCCCCTCTGGTGCCTGGTTGTGAAACAAAACTTCTCCTGCACTCTGGGCTAGGGGTCGGCACAGCCCTCCCTATTCCCTCTCATAAGGGACGTTCTTCTTGTGCCATGTCACTAGAGGGCAGAACTCAAACTTTACCCTCTAGAAGGCTTCAAGCAAATGGTGCTGGTGCCTCTTTTACCATCCCTCCATGGTCGTGGCTCTGCGGGCGATTTTTTTGTACAGCCCTACTGCACTCCTCAAGGCCTGAACTTGCTGCTATCAGCCACTGTATTCTGCTCCCTTTAGTAAGGAAGAGAGCAGGCAGTGCCTTCACCTGCCAATAGTAGATTGGCAGGGGTCTGTCTTCTGGGTTCCCTGACCATCAGCTTTTTACTGCGTTGGTTCGTTTGTGCACTGAGTCGATTTCTGCAGGAAACAGACAGCTCCATTCTCTCCACAGTGGTCAAGCTTGGTATTGCAGGCCTTGAAATGAATCGGAACTTTGTCTGTAATACCAAGCCTGGCCACTGCAAAGAAAACAGATCTGTCTGCTTCCTGCAGAAATCTGCTCAGTGCACAAGAGCATTGGCCTAGAAAACAGCTGATTGGTGGGGATCTCTGACGATGAACCCTTTGCCAATCTACTACTGATCCTAAGGATAGGCAATTGATAGTTTACAACTGGTCAACCCTTTTAAATGAGACTACAGTGGCTCAGTGATCAGCACTTGGGTCCTGAGTTCAAATCTGACCCAGAGCAATATTTGCATTGAGCTTGATTTTCCCCCGCATGTGAGTACGGATTTTCCCTCAAAACTAGGTTATTGTGTCTGAGATACGGAAATTAGATTAAGCCCCGTAGGTAATAAGGACTAATGTGAAAGGTGACAAGCTGTGTGCAACACTGTGGAATATGTTTGTGCTATATAAGTAATGAGAAATAAAAAGAGTTATTTTCTATTTCTGACAGCATAATAAACTCCTACATCCGCACTGTGCGCCTTTTATCTTAATAATACAAATGATTCTACGGCTCAGACATAATAATGGCCATTGTTCATTACAAAGCTCTACCTACTTACGATTCCAGCTGAGTAGGTCGCTGCGCCGCAAAAGCCAAAAGCCATGGAATCTGAACATTCTGAATAAACAGATAGCTATATTTGGATATCCAGGATTAGGAAACCTTGGCTGCCTTCCTCCTAAAACAGCGCCACATATATCTTCAGGTTGTGTGTGGTATTGCAGCTTAGCCTCATTACCTTCAGTGAAGTTGACACGCAAAACCATATACAATTTTTGCATAGGTGTGCTGCTCTTTTAGGAAGTAAGCAGTCATATTTTTGTAATTCCAACTAACCCATTTAAAGAATATGGCCATGGACCATGTTGATTGACACCCACCAACCTCTGCAGCAGATATAAATGGCTGAACAGAATTAATAATTGTTTGACTAAAGAAGATGAGGAAAATGGCTGAATTGTTGAGACCAGGCTGTGGAGTCGAAGTCCCATTATAGTGGCGTCGGAGTCAGTAGAAATGTATCAACTCGGGCTTATAAAAAAACATATCTATTATAAATATGGTATAATTATTTTCAATACAGAATTTGTAGTATATGTCCTTTGACAGGACTTTAGGGAAGTTTTGAAATATCCTATAAATATATGTTCCATTCATCTGAGCCCCTATTTATCAAAAACATTGATAACAAGGAAACAGCAACAGAAAATCAGTTATTGCCTTTCCTCTCCATTAGACTTAGTATCTTTACGCTGCTTCTTCAGGACTTTTAGTTAAGATAAATCAGTGCTGCACTTTCTGCACATGCTCAGTAGTGAAACTCCTCCTCCCCAGACCAGGGCATCGGGCAGTGGGCATGCCTGCACTCATCTCAGAACTGTAGAGAGAAGAGAAGACAGTATTAAGGTAAATCAAAGCATAGAAAAAGTTTCAATAAACTTTGCATAAATGAATAGTCCAGTATGTATGTTCCCTCCAGGGCTGTGAAGTCAGTTGGAGTGTGGGAAAACTGAGGAGTCGGGGGTTTGGCTTACTGACTTCACAGCCCTGGCCTAGACAATATCTGTTGGGCATTTCTTGATTTAAAGGGTACAGTATATCCACTTTTATAACTATTTGGAAATCTGAAATAAAAATAATGGAGCAGCTTGGCAAATAATGCTGTATAAAAATGTATCAGGGTGGTTTCACACCTGCATTGGGGGTTCCGTTTGGGGAGCAGGAAAAGGTTATCCCTGTGGCCAAACGGTTCCACCATAGGACAGAACCAAATACTGCCGAGCGGCCCTCATCAACTATAATCTGATCCATTCGCCCTCCACTCAGCTGCTCTGCTTTTGTGCCGAAACTGTGACGGAACCTCCGACCATGATTCCAACACAGATGTGAATCCAACCTTACGTTGATGCAGGGCTTATTTATACATGCCTACATGAGTGTAAATAAGATGTCCTAGAACAGTAGTGGCGAACCTTATGGCACGCGTGCCAGAGGCAGCATGCAGAGCCCTGCCTGCTGGCACGCGCCGTCATCGGCCGCTCACCACTTGTGAATGCCGGCAGGGGCCACGTCTCCCCTGCCGGCGTTCAGTGAGTTGCGCTGTTCTGTGATGTCAGTGTGCAGCCGGGATCCTCCTCCCCCGATGTCTCCTCGATACTAGTGTATTATGTCGCATCTGGAAGTAAGGGGTGGCAACATAATACACTTGTCACCCAACTGATTCACACCCCCAGCTTCTAATTGGATGGGGGCGGAGAACTGCGGTGAGGCTGAGAGCGGCGGGCGCAAGGCTCGGAGCACCGACAAAGGTACCGCAGAGCCTGCCCAGTGGCCCCGGCATACAGGACAGCGGCGAGTCTGGGAGTGCCGGAACAGAGGACAGTGCCGAGCCTGGGAGCTTCGGCGGCAGAGGCTGAGGCGCAGGATGACAGCGCAGAGCGCACCTCAACTGTGAGTGAGTGAGGGGGGCTGCTATGGGATGTCTCTATTACTGCTGGGGGACGCTATGGGATGTCACTTTTGCACTGGGGCCACTGTGGGGTGTCACTATTACTACTGGGGGCCGCTATGGGATGTCACTGTTACACTGGGGGACGCTGTGGGATGTCGCTATTACACTGGGGGCCGCTAAGGGATGTCACATTACTGCTGGGGCCGCTATGGGATGTCACTATTACACTAGGGGCCGCTGTGGGATGTCACATTACTGCTAGGGGCCGCTATGGGATGTCACGATTACACTATGGGCCACTGTGGGATGTCACTATTACTACTGGGGGCCGCTAGGGGATCTCACTTTTACTGCTGGGGGCCACTATGGGATGTCACTATTACACTGGGGGCCGCTGTGGGATGTTGCTATTACACTGGGGGCCACTATGGGATGCCACATTACTGCTATGGGCCGCTGCGGGATGTCACTATTACACTAGGGGCCGCTGTGGGATGTCACTATTACTACTAGGGGCCGCTATGGGATGTCGCTATTACTGCTGAGGGCCGCTATGGGATGTCACTATTACACTGGGGGCCGCTGTGGCATGTCGCTATTACACTGGGGGCTGCTGTGGGATGTCACTATTACACTGGGGGCCGCTGTGGCATGTCACTTTTACACTGGGGGCCGCTGTGGGATGTCACTATTACTACTGGGGGCCGCTGTGGGATGTCAGTATTACTGCTGGGGGCCGCTAATGGAGGCAATGAAAACGCTACCCCTTCGCAATGCCTGTGAATCGACAGCATTTAATACACAGCTCCGCTCTGCACAGAGTGGGGACTTTGAGAAAAAGCCACACTGCGCATGTCCGTAACATCAGAATCCCGGGCATGCGCAGTGCCACTCACCGCCCATACGTGTTACGATGAGTGCAACACTTGCAGCATTCTATTCATACGCTCGTGTGAATGCGCCCTTCTACTTACACAGGCTCATTATGCTGTTCCTCACAGGAACAGAGGGCCCTGTCTACAAGTGGTGTAATCGCCCTGACAGGGAAGACCCCACATCAGGAACCTAGGGCTACCCAGTCACCAGATTTATCATCAATAAAACACGTATGCGACCATCAACAGTCTACGTGCTTGCACGATCTAAAGGCTCAATGTGGACCAATATGTTGCAGGATACCATACAGAACCTATATAGCTCCATGGCCATCAGGGTACTAGAGTCTCCATGCCTGCCATTACCACATCTTGTATTCAAGCTGAAGGCAATATAACAGGGTACTGGAGCCTCCATGCCGCCTGTCTCACATCTTGTATACAAGCTAGAGGCAACTCAACATGGTAATACAGCCATCATGCCCGCCCATATCATATCTTGTCTTTAAGCTAGAGGCGGCCCAACAGGGTACTAGGGCCTCTATGCCCGCCTGTATTATATTTTGTATCCAAACTAGAGGCAGTATAACAGAATACTAGAGCCTCCATGCCCACCCATAGCACATCTTGTATCCAACACCATAAGACAAGAGTCTATAGATAGCAATACACCAGAGTTCAAACCAGAAGTCACATAGTCAGATGAGACAAGATTCTCATCCGGCAGAGTTCAGACAAGATGGAGTTTACGCCTCTTAAATTAGGCATGACATAAACAGATGCCAGGTATGAATAGGACTCAATCCAGACAAAAGACAGAGAGCGATCTGACCAGCAGGCATGCCGAAAACCAAATGATATGAGGACAATAACCGGCGCCCTCTTAGAGGAGTGGCCGTAATATATCTGTATAGACCGATGGTGACTTGTTGCCTGGGCTAATCCACTCTGAAACCAGCCAAATCAACTAACATCTGCAGAGCACCACAATAACCAGGAGCACAAGCTGACACAGTGACAATATCATTTTGTGCACACATCCAGGGGCGTAACTATAGAGGGTGCAGGGGATGCGGTTGCACCCGGGCCCAGGAGCCTTAGGAGGCCCATAAGGCCTCTCTTCTCCATATAGGGAGCCCAGTACTATGAATAAAGCATTATAGTTGGGGGCCCTGTTACAGGTTTTACATTGGGGCCCAGAAGCTTCAAGTTATGCCTCTGTGCAGAATGGTTTAGGTATAAGTACGGGTACAGATACAGAAAGAGGGGGGGCCCCAGCTCACGTTTTGCATCAGGGCCCCTGAGCCTTTAGTTACGCCCCTGCACACAGCCCTTATGCAGATCTATTTGTGATAGAGGGATTTTCCAGGACTAAATAAATCTGGGTGGGAAATGGGGAAAAATAAAAAATAATAATGGTGTATGACAGCTGAAGCCAGTGATTGGCTCAACGAGTCACGTGTATAACAAACAGAGATTGATCGCTATAGCTTCTTCCAGGACTAGGGCAGCTGTGCTATATAAGAGGCATGTAGGCATTATTCTACTTCCTTCCCAGAACACTTTTTTTTTAAATCCCAGAAAACCTCTATAAACATCCAAATATTAAAGGGGTTGTCTAGTTGTAAACTACTGATGGCAGGAGAGACCATCAACAGGTGGGGGTCTGCCACCCAATTAGCTATGTGCTGGGTCAGAGTGTTAATACAATGAGCTGATTTCTGCAGAAAGCAGACAGCTCCGTTTCCACTGCAGTGGCCAGGATTGGTATTGCAGGCCAAGTTCCTATTCACTTCAATGCCAGCTAGACCTGCAATACCAAGCCTGGCCACTACAGTGAGAATGGAGCTGTTTACTTCCTGCAGAAATCAGGTAAGTGCAAAAGAACACAGACTCAGCGAACAGCTGATTGGTGGAAGGTCCTTGGCAATAGATCCCTGTCAATCTACTATTGATGAACTATCCTGCTGATAGGCCATCAATAGTTTACAACTGGACAACCCCATTAAATCAAAATATAAAGTGGTTGTCCCAAGATGTAAACATATTCCCTATCCACAGAAAACAAATAAGTGTCTGATCGGTGGAAGTCCAACCACTGGGACCCCCACCTACCACAAGAGGGGTCCTGTGTCCTCCCTTATCCATGGTGGTGATTGAGCAATTCTGCATTCATTAGTCAGTTTGACGTTATCTACTGCTCCCTGTTATCAGCCATTGTTGGCTGAAAAAAGGCTGATTGCAGTTTTCTGTAATGTCCTAACTGACAGGAAGCCCGGGCAATTCCCTGTCCCACGATGACTACTTTATCTCTCATCTATCAAGTTCTGAGAACCTCCAGGAACATCTACGTACAGATGCAAGATTATTATTAGCCGCGATTACGGACGGATAAATCTAGATATTTTCTAACAGGTAGTTTTGATAGTGGACTGTAAATAGCGCAGCGGAGGCATGCTGCTCCATGAATGACAATGCCAGATGGGCAAAGGCGTAACCACAAATATCTCTGACTAAGACCCTGTAAGCACATTACTGACCCCTGAGTCATCTCAGGGGTTAAATGTGCCGTGTGTATTTTCATTAAGCTCGCTCGCTTGTTTGTTGTCATTTTCATTTGCGCCTTTAAGTTATTGTGTTACTTCTTGTTAATTCTCATAATGATACGAGCGGGTTGGGAGGTAGAATAGTGCCTGGAGCCTCACTGTTTGCAGTTCTCATCTAGACATTTTTAATAACAGTCGATCTATGTGTCTTCTCTCCCCGTACCTGTAATGTATTGTTATATTTGTGTAGAAGAGCAAACATTTACAACAATCTATCAAGATGTTTGTTGCACCCGGGGCATCTGAGCATGAGATTCTTAATGTTTTGTAAATATAACCATGCAAATGAAAGCCAAATATTCAGTCTGGGAAACTCCGTACGGCGTGTCAAAGTCTCTTATTAGGTGGGAAAAAAGTATAAACTATTATAAACTAATCAAAAACTTATGTACACGGACAGTTTACCACTTTTGAGAATCCCGAGGCATTGCTAAGGGAGTGGGCAGGGTAATGGAGTTGGGGGTAAAGCGCCAAATGCCTTTCTGACCAGGGCGTGTGCCATGGAGCAAGGGTTGTGAACAAAGTCTTTGCCCAGGGTGAAGGAAAGGGTAGCGACAGTACTGTAGAGTCTGCTACAGGGACTAATGGCTTTAGGTCCACACAGGGCTGTGTATCCAAAAAAATCCCTGTATGGCTGCCTTTACCTCTGTGTTCCGGTCAGAGGTTCCGTCGCAGAGCCGGAACAAAATACTAGAAGAAATATTGCTGCATGCAGCACTTTTTCTTCCAGGCAGCTGAGAGGAAACAGAATGGACCCCATTATAGTCAATAGGGTCCGTGCTGCGCTTTTTGGTTCTGTCATAAGACCATGCAACTACTATGGGGTCCATGGAAACAGGGGACCCCACTCTGATTTCCATTTTACTGCTGGATACTGAGAACATATATAGGACCCGGAAGTTACTCCAAAGAGGAACTGCACTTTAGCAAATAAGGAGGTAGAGAAGTGGCGCAAGGGTCATTTTAAAGGGCAATGCAATTGGAAACAAACACCAAGTACTGGTTGGGATGGCCAAAATGGGCACTGTAATAGGGGGGCTCATATACGTTTTTATAATGGAGCCCCATTTTTCCTATGTGCGCCACTGATTGATAGCATGACAATTAGCTATGTTATTAAGTCTAAGCTATACTCATCTGGCCCCAATGCGCAGAACAAAGGACACACGATGCCAGGTAATGTCCACTAGTCCCTTTGGCTTCAGCCATGCGTGGTATTGTGACAGAGAAGAGCTGAAAGACCACAGTCTCTTATAGCAGCTAACAGCCTGGACCGCATGGATCAGATATTGATAGCGTCAATGTCTATGATGGAAAACCCCCTTTAATTATTACAGACAGATACATTTTTTGTATCATCTTTTGTCCCAGCCCCAAGTCGTGCTGCCTCAGACAGCTGCCGTTTTGTAGGATTGCCCTTGCTTCCCAGACATACGGTAAACTGCACACCCATCTGTTAGCAATACTGTTACCAGCTATTAGAGTAGGCTGGAAAGCCATCCTGATTCATCCATGTAGTAGGAGAGAGAAGATGAGAACTGTGGCTGGGTGAGAGCGCTCGGGATTTGGGGGGAATAGTAGAATGTTACTGAAAGCTCTAAAACAGAACTGAGATCAAACACAAGGAAAAAAATATACTCATCATGGAATATCATAGTGCAGTAAAATCCTTCTATCCAGCATCCGATAGTCCAGACATTGGAATGCTCCAGTGCTAGCTTTCCATAAAGGACTGTGAGATCATTTGGAATTTCATACGTATTTATTTTATTTATGTAGTGCTTATGCAGTCATTGTCAGAAACAATCTCTCCCCTAGAAATGGTCAGAATGGAATGAAAGGCGGGCATAGAGGCTCTAGTACCCTGTTGTATCACCTCTAGCTTGGATACAAGATGTGATACAGGTGGGCATGGAGGTTCTGGTACCCTGCTGTAACGCCTCCAGCTTGGATACAAGATGTGATACAAGCAGGCATGGGGGTTCTAGTACCTTATTGTACCGCCTCTAGCTTGGATACAAGATGTGATACAAGCAGGCATGGAGTTTCTAGTACCCTGTTGCACCGCCTCTAGCTTGGATACAAGATGTGATGCAGGGAGGCATAGAGGCTCTAGTTCCCTGTTGTACCGCCTCTAGCTTGGATACAAGATGTGCTATGGGCGGGCATAGAGGTTCTAGTACCCTGTTATACCCTCTCTAGCTTGGATACAAGATATAATACAGGCAGGCACGGAGGCTCTAGTACCCTGTTGTACCACCTCAAGCTTGGATACAAGATGTGATACGGGGAGGCATAGAGGCTCTAGTACCCTGTTGTACCGCCTCTAGCTTGGATACAAGATGTGCTATGGGCGGGCATAGAGGTTCTAGTACCCTGTTGTACTGCCTCTAGCTTGGATTCAAGATGTGATACAGGCAGGCATGGAGGTTCTAGTACCCTGTTGTACCACCTCTAGCTTGGATACAAGATGTGATACAGGCAGGCATGGAGGTTCTAGTACCCTGTTGTGCTGCCTATTTTGAAGACAAGATATGATATGGGCGGGCATGATGGCCCTATTACCCTGTTGGATTGCCTTTAGCTTGGATATAAGATGTGATATGGGCAGGCATGGAGGCTCTAGTACCCTGTTGTACCGCCTTTAGCTTGGATACAAGATCTGATACGGGCGGGCTTGGAGGCTCTAGTACCCTGTTGTACTGCCTCTAGCTTGGATGCAAGATGTGATACAGGCAGGCATGGAGGTTCTAGTACCCTGTTGTACCACCTCTAGCTTGGATACAAGATGTGATACAGGCAGGCATGGAGGTTCTAGTACCCTGTTGTGCTGCCTATTTTGAAGACAAGATATGATATGGGCGGGCATGATGGCCCTATTACCCTGTTGGATTGCCTTTAGCTTGGATATAAGATGTGATATGGGCAGGCATGGAGGCTCTAGTACCCTGTTGTACCGCCTTTAGCTTGGATACAAGATCTGATACGGGCGGGCTTGGAGGTTCTAGTACCCTGTTGTACCGCCTCTAGCTTGGATACAAGATATGATATGGGCAGGCATAGAGGCTCCAGTACCTTGTTGTACTGCCTCTAGTTTGAAGACAAGATATGATGTGGGCAGGCATGATGGCTCTATTACCCTGTTGGGTTGCCTTTAGTTTGAAGACAAGATATGATATGGGCGGGCATGATGACCCTATTACCCTGTTGGATTGCCTTTAGCTTGGATATAAGATGTGATATGGGCAGGCATGGAGGCTCTAGTACCCTGTTGTACCGCCTTTAGCTTGGATACAAGATCTGATACGGGCAGGCATGGAGGCTCTAGTACTCTGTTGTACTGCCTCTAGCTTGGATACAAGATATGATATGGGCAGGCATAGGGGCTCCAGTACCTTGTTGTACTGCCTCTAGTTTGAAGACAAGATATGATATGGGCAGGCATGATGGCTCTATTACCCTGTTGGGTTGCCTTTAGTTTCGATACAAGATGTGATATGGGTGGGCATGGAGGCTCTAGTACCCTGTTGTACCGCCTCTAGCTCTGGATACAAGATGTGTACGGGCAGGCATGGAGGCTCTAGTACCCTGTTGTCCCGCCTTTATCTTGAATATAGGATGTGGTAATGGCAGGCATGGAGACTTTAGTAACCTGATGGGCATGGAGCTATATAGGTTCTGTATGGTATCCTGCAACATATTGGTCCACATTTGCTATAAATGAGCCTCTAGATCGTGCAAACACGTAGACTGTAGATGGTCCCATACATGTTCTCTTGGTGATAAATCTGGTGACCGGGCAGTCACGGATGTGTTGAAATGTTGTGGGGGCTCCTGTGACCCCCTTGTGTGTGCGGCTGAGCATTATCCTGCTGGTAAATGGTAGTCTGAAGAAGCCCTTAGTTGCAAGGCAACAGTGCTAACCACTAAGCCACCGTGCTGTATGAAGCTATGTCTTGGGTGCCCAGGACATCAATTAATATGCTGTATCACACGGTCATGCCAACTCCGGCGTAGAGGGAGTGGTCTTTGCAGTGCTACTCCACTCTGGCTATTGACTTTCAGATGCAGAATCCCCTGTTGTTATGTTCACAAGGATGAGCTTGAACCAAAATCAGATGGAAATATTATTTTAAATAGTTTTACTCCCATGTCGGATTTTTTTTAAAATTCCATGCAAAAAAAAAAAAAATCGCAGCATGTCCTATTTTGTGATTTTCGTACGAAAAAATGGATTGCAATCGTTTGATGCAATTGCAATCCATTTTTATTGTAACCATGGTATCCAAAAAAAAAGGTGTACAGAACCTATAATTACATAATTTGGCTCACCATGCGTTTTTTTTTTTATGCGTGTAAAAATCGGCTGCAAATTGCATGGAAAAATACAAAAGAAACGCAAGTACATCACACAAAAAATTGGTCTGATTTTTCAGGATTGGAAAAAAAATGCCTATGTGCATATACCCTAATTAGAGATGAGCCGGCACCGAATCTTTAGAGACGAGCAAGCAGGTACTCGAATAAGGCACTACTCGCTTGAGTAGTTTGCCTTATCGAGTATGCTCGCTCATCTCTATTCTTCATATATAGCAGAATTGGTGCAGATCTTCCACAGCAGAAAGTTTGCACCGAAATCCATATCAAATTCTTTGAATCCATACTAAAATCCACTATGTGTGAACATATCCGATTCGTTTGATCCCTTAAGCCAAACAGTCCATTGTGATATACTGTAGTGAGCAGGAGATTTCAATGATCGGGGTCCATTTACCTTAAAGAGCACCTGTCAGCTCCCCTAATGCCTCTCTCCTAGTAAATCCTTGCATTTTCCATCAAAATCACAATTCTCGAGCATCTTTTCACTCTGCATTGCGTTCTTCCTCTGTTATTCCTCCTGGAAATGTTGCGCCTGAGAGGCTTAGGTAGATCTTGCTTCGGACACCATATGGACCCCTGTCCCTGTGCTGTCCGATATATGGTAAGCCAGCACATTGACATGCATTTACGTGATTTACACAATAGGACACGCATGTGCTGTTTTATCGAATACTATCGGTCCGTATACTGTCCGTGTGTCGTCCGTTTTTTTCACATCCGACACATGAATAAAAAAGTGCTAGTGTGTGCAAGGCCTTAACTTTATCATTTTCGTTGACAAGGGGATGATGGCACACAGTATACAATTCATTCTTACATATCTGGAAGGGATAGCAGAGGACTGGCACAGTGCTGAATTGTAAAATGAAGGTGCTTAATATTTATCTACTGTGCTTCAGCCCTACATCATGTCCTGACGTACCAACTTCATTTCTCGCTATCCCTGTAGCCCCGGAATGAGTTATTTTGAAGTCCCTCAGGTTGCACCTACTGTACATGTACTTCATCTTTTCCTTGCACACATTTTCAGACTGTTCCTTGGTGACTTATCCTTTATGCAGAAGCCAGAGGTTATCCTGACCCTTTGTTCTAACAATGGAAACCAGACTTCAGTAATGACTGTATTGTTACAGTGTGACGTGTATGATCGCCACCTGGCTGTAGAAAATTAACAAAATCGTAATTAGTGAAGAAATCTAAACTCAAAATCTTTCATGAAATTTTTAACATTCTTCTTTAGGTAACAGAACTTAGTTTCTACTCTGTAGAATAGGGAATCACTTGTCTGGTCTTGTCTGTAGCCTAATTCTCATAATGTCGATACTCATTTCCTCCACTAGGTGGTGCATTCTGTATTCACTTGTTATACAACTCTTACTGTCTAAGTGAGGAGTAGCTCACACAGAGTGTGAGTAGAGGACATTGCAACCATGGTCGGCCTTAGTTACATGCAACCTGTGCAGTTACATAGGGTACTAGTCTACAGCTTATAGAGGGGTCACTAGGCAGATGTAAGCTGGTACTGATCCTCCCTTTAGAACTACCCTGCAGATGATCTTCTTCCTTTCTGTGGTAATGTTTTGTGGAGCTACATGAATCATCCTCCTCCTGGCTCTGCCTCTCTACCTCTGATGTTTTGAATCGCCACTGTCAGCTCATCGGCGCACCTGCAACATAATCACTTAGTTCTGCTACTGTATGTATGTTATGAGTTTGGTTCTGGTGCTGTATTCATGATGAGTTTGGTTCTGGGGCTGTATTCATGATGAGTTTGGTTCTGGGGCTGTATTCATGATGAGTTTGGTTCTGGGGCTGTATTCATGATGAGTTTGGTTCTGGGGCTGTATTCATGATGAGTTTGGTTCTGGTGCTGTATTCATGATGAGTTTGGTTCTGGTGCTGTATTCATGATGAGTTTGCTTCTGGTGCTGTATTCATGATGAGTTTGGTTCTGGGGCTGTATTTATTTTATGAGCCTGGTTTTGGGAATGTATTTATATTATGAGCTTAGTTCTGGGGCTGTAATGTCTTGTGGAGCTACATTAATCATCGTCCTCTTAGCTCTGTCTTCCCCTCTGATGTTCCAAGGCTTCCCTGTCAGCCCATTGGCACACCTGCAACACAGTCACTTAGTTCTGCTACTGTGTTTATGTTATGAATTTGGTTTTGATGCTGTATTTATAATATTAGCTTGGTTCTGATACTTTGTTATAAGGTTGGTGCTGCTGCATATATGTACTGAGCTGTACTTATTGTATGAGTTTGTTTCTGATACTTTATTATGAGCTTGGTTCTGTTGCTGTATTTATATACTGAGCTTGGTTCTGATATTGTACTCATGGTATGAGCTTGGTTTGGATACTTTGAGGTTGGTTCTGCTGCTGTATTTCTGTAGTGATCTTAGTTCTGATGCTGTATTTATGTTATGAGCTTGGTTCTGGTGCTGTGTTTATTTACTAAGCTTGCTTTTGGTAGAGTATTTATTCACTGAGCTGTTCTGATGTGGGTGTGCCGCTATCCTGCTGCCTTTTGCACAAGCAGAATAAGGTCAGACTGCTTATTATCAGTGCAATGTATTGCATTTTTTCTCATGACGCAGAAATGGGGAGGGGGCAAAAAAAAAGATTCTGCACAGGGTACCATCCACGCTTAAGCCAGCACTGATTGCAATGTGGACCCCTGGGACGTCTAGTAGATTGCACCCCACCCCTGCCCTATGTTTCTCCTAATGTAATAACCTCAGATACTGTGTTTTCTTTGGTTTCAGGATTTTTTTGTAATGTATCATCTGTTTGTTTTTTTAACTTAAGTTGGAATAGTTTTGGGATTTGTTCCTCTGTCCTTGACCTGCACCTAATACGATCCTAGCTCTGATTTTTCACAAACAAGTTTGTTGTTGGGATGATTCTTTAGATGTGAAAAGCAGGCTATGTATAAAACTACTTTCTAGACGTCAGCGGTGTGACGGATGGCGACGAGGTATTTTACAGTGTTATAAAACTGTTTTCGACATTTGGAGCGCTATAAACCATTGTACATCTATTTACTGCATCGCCTGAGCACTTAATAAGACATTTTTTATGTAGTTGGCATTAAGCTGCTGAATTACTGTGCAGTGGGATCTCTGACATAAGAAATAAGGGCAGGATGGTAGACAAAAAGGAGAAAAAGACAGGAGAAAACAGGAGAGCATGCTAATCTTATGAATTTCAAGGCTACAGTATAGCCACCTTTTACAATTATTACTGTTTGTTGTTCCAGTGCATCAAAGATGAAGTAGGAAACAACTTTACAAATACTTGTTATTACAAATCTCTCATCGTTTTGTGTATGCAGCTTCTATATAGAGCTATGCATCACTGTGGTTACAGATTACAAACAAAGCCTGTGTAGTCTAATCGTGCAGGGATACCTACCATATGCTAGGAGGAAGTAGGGAACAAATAGAAGGTAGTGAACTGTATTAGGGGTATATTAGCATGTAAGGGCCTGTAGGACCTAGTGAACAATTTCGATGTGTCATGGTCTTGGCTGAGTTTTGGCTTTCTAGTGTTTTGGCACAAGATCTGGTTGATTAGTGTTTCATTATGGATCCTTGCTGCTCAGTGTTTTAGCATGTGTCTTGAATGTTTAGTACTTTAGTATGACTTATGTCTACTTAGTATTTCAGCACATCTCCTGGCTCCTTAGTTTTTCAACATGTGTCCTGGGTACATTTTATTTTAGCGTGGGTCCAGGCTGAATAAGTGTTCCAGCATGGGTCCTGGCTGCTTAGTGTTCCAGCATGGGTCCTGGCTGCTTAGTGTTCCAACACGGGTCCTGGCTGCTTATTGTTCCAGCACAGGCCCGGGCTGCCTAGTGTTCCACTATGGGTCCTGGTTACATATTATTCAAGCATGGAACCTGGCTACTTAGTGTTCCAGCATGGGTCTTAGCTGTGTAGTGTTCCAGCATGGGTCCTGGCTGCTTCATGTACCAGCATTGGTCCTGGCTGCTTAGTGTTCCAGCATGGGTCCTGGCTGCTTAGTGTTCCAGCATGGGTCCTGGCTGCTTAGTGTTCCAGCATGAGTCCTGGCTGCTTAGTGTTCCAGCATGGTTCCTGGCTGCCTAGTGTTCCAGCACAGGTCCTGACCTCCTAGTGTTCCAGCACAGGTCCTGGCTGCCTAGTGTTTCAGCATGGATCCTGGCTGCTTAGTGTTCCAGTATGGGTTCTGGCTATTTAGTGTTCCAGCATGGTTCCTGGCTGCCCAGTGTTCCAGCACAGGTCCTGGCTGCTTAGTGTTCCAGCATGGGTACTGGCTGCTTATTGTTTCAGCTTGAATCTTTGCTGCTGAGTGGTTTGCATGGGCTTTGGCTACTTAGTAGTTCAGCATGACTCCCGACTGCTTATTGTTTCAGCATACGTCCTGGCTGTTAAGTATTTGAACATGGTTCTCAGCTGCTTAGTGCTACAGCATGGGTCCCGGCTGCTTAATGTTTTAACCTGAATCTTTAAGTTCATTCTCTCTGCTCCTGTAATCTTTGATCTTTCGTTGTATGCTGCACATCCTTAAAGACTGCTCTTTTTAGTTTTGGAAATCCATTCCTTCTCTTAAAATAAACTTTTATGTACGTTTTTCAGAAGGGAGGAGACTTTACGATTGGTTACTGGAAAAAGGAACCCTTTAAAATATGACTTGATTTTTGGTACGACTATCCCACGCATAATGGTGTGATCCCATTCCGGTTCTATACCTACCATGTTCTCACACATTATCCAATCAGATCCCACACTTGATTTACACCACCCATCTTACGCGATGACTTCACGCTGAACAGACACCATGTTTCCTCAGAGTTATTCCCAGCGCTCACTAAGCTGCTAAACTTATTGACCTTTCGTTAGTGATTCAGTAGTTCCTGTATTTCTGCTGTTTTATTGTATAAAGTGATTCCTTTATGCATTTACAGAAGTAGTTCTTCACAAAGTGAGTAATCTTTTGTTTCTTAATTTTCTTTTACATTTTGGGGTTAAGGAAATGTCTAATTGTATAATTCATTGTTACACATGATTCCCTTATGTAAATTAACTCCCTTTTACTGTTGTCCATACTATGAAGCTATTTTCTATATATCTTTGTGTCGTCTAATGGACCATACAGTTTGTTTTCTAATGTATTCTGTATGTATGTGACAGAAAAACCCCTGTATGCCTTTATAAAATAGGAAAAATACAGAATTACATTATGGTCCTGTAGACTTATATGGACACCATAATAGGGCATATGCATGAGCTCTAGCAGTAGTAAATCTGAATTTGTCCTCCATCACTGGAATATAGATACTGTTTAATGTTCATGTATTTTGCCAATGAGGAGAACAAATCATTCTCAGGCCTTGCAATCCATCCACAATACCTAGAGACAATAAAAGCTATGGACACCTTTAAGAGGCAATTTTTTTTCACTTAAACACATGTATTTTGGGCTGACAATCATTTTTGCAATAGGGTTTCATTAAACATTTTGCACCGTTTGTCTTCTGCAGCTTCTACATATCACTGTATATAGAAACTGCAGTCTGAGTCTCAGTAGGACTCTCTCTCTCCTCTACTGAACTTTCTTATCATCTAATTTCGGACAACAATAAAGTTCCTTTGTTGAGGTCATAAATAGTATTGCTGGTTGTGATTAGCTGGGCGATAAAGTCGATTCGATTTTTGCTAATTCTGATCTGATTTTTAGCAAAACATAACCAAAATATTGTTTCTCTGCTTTGAGCAGAAAGGACAGATTACTGACTTGGCGCTGCGGCCTTGCAGTGCTGGAGTTCTATGTTTGGAGCTGACCTTGATGTGGATTTGAAGCTGGAAGTGCTAACCACTGCACCACCTTAACTGATGGCCAAATTAGACTACCCGATTTTTACTCCTTTTGATTTAATGGAATCGGGAGTCCTGAGTTTTATTTATTTTTCTTAACCAGATTATTTCAATAATCGCTCAACACTAGTCATACATTAGCTAATAAGAACATTTAGGAAAGAAGAGATAAGGGCTGAAAACCAAGTGTCAGTCCATCCTCACTGACGGATCTCCTATTGAGATTTAGACTGCGGTGTCTATATGTATGTAGAAGCTGCAGAAGACAAACGTGCAAAAATGTTAATCAAACCCTTAGGCAAAACTGATTGCCAGTCCAAAATACATGGGGTTAAGTGAAAAATATTGCCCCAAAGGTGCCCAGAGCCTTTAAGTCTGAAAGTAGAAACCTTTTTTTGCTATGATAGTTTGTAATTTTGTCTGTTTTTTGGGGGGAAGTTTTCCATAAAGGCGTTGTCCCACAAAAATAATTTATCACTTAACTATAGTGGGGGGACTATCTCTGTATGAATGGAGTGGTGGTCTCAAATGTGCACTACTGCTCCACTCATTTCTATGAGACTGCTAGAGATAGCTGAGTACAAGCGCTTTGCTATCTCCAGCAGTCCCATAGAAATGAGGGGAGTAGTAGAAAATGGGGTGGAACCAAAGATTGCTGGGCCCCCTTTTTTATTGGCCCCATAACAACGATGGTCTGTCTGCCTTTATGGTACAGTACAAACACCCTTGTCTCCTACCCTTTGAAGCTGAGTTTTGTGATTAATAAGACCCCTGTTCTTCACTAAATTGTGGTCCCAATCGTGGGACCCCCCATGTACTGATATCCAAGATTTAAGACATGCCCTAATGCAGTGTTTCCAGCCCTCAAGCCACCCCAACAGGTCATGTTTTCAGGATATCCTATACCTGTGGCAATGTCTGCGGCAAAAAAGAAGGCTGAGAGGAGAATTATTAGCTGTCTACAAATATCTGAAGGGCTGTCACAGTGCAGAGGGATCAGCCCTATTCACATTTGCACAAGGAAAGACTAGAAGCAATGGGATAAAAGTGAAAGGGAGGAGACAGATTAGATATTAGTCAAAACATTTGACAATGAGGGTGATCAATGACTAGAATGGGCTGCCAGGGGAGGTGGTGAGTTCTCCTTTGATGGAAGTCTTCAAACAGACATCTGTCTGGGATGATTTCGTGATTCCTGCACTGAGCAGGGGGTCGGACCAGATGACCCTGGAGGGGTCTACCCTTCTATGATTTAATATTTTTCCAGAGAATACTCTACTGGGATGGGAGGGGGGTGATGCATTGTGTGTATGAGTGGGGGGTCCAAGTTATGTAAAAAGTCCCGAAACTTTAATCCTCTTATCTATTGAAAGCTATAGAGGGGTTCCCATTGAAGACACTTCTGTAGAACATTCTATAAGTATATGTCGGTATGTTTCCCTTCTTTTCTATAGCAGAGTCAGGGGTCAAAAAGAGATGATGTCTCTTCCCCTTTCCAAAAATACCAGATAATGGGAGGGAGACATTTTATATGCTGGAACGAAGATTCTCAGAAAGTGTTTACAAAGTTCAGATATTTTCCACATGATGAAATAGTGCTGCAATTAAAAAAAGACACATTACAGTGTATAAAGGTTATAAACATGAACTTCTGTCCGGGGCGGTGCAGTCGAGGCGCAATCACAGCTATTTCGGATTCTAAGTATCAGATATAAGTAGGGAACACGGTTATATTTAGAATCACATCAATATCTTCTATGAATATTTCTCTCTTGACCTAATTCCCCTGACGACATCTGCAAGGGAGAAATGTCTTTTTGTATTGTCTGACTTTCTGCTTTCTTGCTTTGAAAGTGATTTTTTTCCATCCATATTAAAAGGGTTATGCAGGAAGCAGCTACTGGGATACGCCGGGGTCAAAGCAGTGCTTTTGACCTCTGTGTAGCGGCCGGCGCCCGTAATTGCAAGCGCAGCTCTCATTTAAATCAATGGCAGCTGCACTTGTAATTGTAGGATGGGGTTTCATTGATTTCAAAGAGAGCTGCTCTTGCTATTACTTATGCCGGCCACTACACAGGGGTCGGAGCCGTGCTTCTGCTCCGACCCTGGTGTATCCCAGCGGCCGCCTCCTGGATAACCCCTTTAACTTTATATAACTTAGGCCAGCTTCACATACACGTGTTTGCGTGTGCAGAATTTCCGTGAGCAATACACAGAGAATAGAACCCATTGATTTCAATGGGTTTATTCACATTTCCGTCTTTTGCGCACTTATTTCTGTTGCATAAAAAAATTGAACATGCTCTATTTTTTTGTGTATTTTTGCACCAAAAGGTCTCCATAGAAGTCAATGGGGGTGCGCAAATACGCGCAAGACGCAAGACCATGCACTAAACACTGTGTAATTCCCCTGAAAACGAACTAATTAGCCATTTCAATCAGTGCATCTTGTTTCAATCAGTGTGTCTTGTTTGCCTCACGCAGATGAACATGCTTTGCGCAGGCAAAAAGTGCCCTAAATACGCCGATGCATGCGCAAAATAGCATAGTTCCTTTTCAAAAACACAGCACTCAGGCTCGCTTAAATACGCCTGCGCTCGTGTTAGTTCGTTCTTAGTCTCCATTCACGCAGCGGAATTTACTGTGAAAAAAATCTTCCTGAACTCCGCCTCCAAAATCAGCGTCTTTTTGATGCATTTTTTGGGCGCAGAATTTTCCTGTCAATGGGCAAAATCTACATGTGGAATTTCGAAGCAGAAACTAAAAAAAAAGTGAAGTGCTATTAATTCTTGATGCGGAAACAAGGCAAATTCCGCACGAAAAGCCATTTTAAAAAGATGTATATTTTGACATGGATTTTAGAAGTTTGTGCTGCGTATGTGCGCATTGTGTAACTATGAACACACGTGCGTGTTTTACTGTACTTTTTGTACGCGCAAATCGTACGTATTTGCACATGCAGAAAAAACACGCAAGCACGTTCCCATTCATTAAAATGGGCAAATAAAGATGGCTGAACTGCTTGCCTGACTACCTGTAGATCAGTTTGCATCGGTTACCTGAGACGCGGCGTGCTGATCTGACCCGCCACCTCTGCTCATGCGGACATCACTGGCCAATCAAGGCAGGTCTAGTGTCTAAGGGCCCTTTTATACAGGATTATTGCTCAGATTCCTGTGATCCAGCGATTACCGTTCCGTGTAAATAGGGCCCTTAGACTAATGATGCGTACTAGTACACAGCATGCATGAGGTGGTCAGAGAAGCGCCGCGGCCATCTTTGTTTGTCCAGGGCTTCAAGGATCCTTTCCCCTTATCCCTGTTGCAGGATCAGATCTTCTGTAATCTCAGTCGTGTTCTTTTAAGGGATCTTTCACGCGAGACAGAATTACGGCGCAGGACGCAATCAAATCTGCAGCTGTTGATTTCTGCATCAAGATCTGGAGGTCTAACTGCAGAATAGCAGGCACGTTTTACGCCATTTTCAATATGGCATGAAAATCTGCAGGTAGCCGGCGAAGTTTACCGCGACTTGCAGTTCGTCGTGTCGCCTACTCCATCCCATGTGAAAGCTCCCTTAGGCCCCCCTCACACAGGAGCTTCTTACCATGATTAGTGCCGCGCCGATCGTGATACAACGCTCCCATTATTTTCAATGGGACCACTCACACAGGCGCTGACATCTGCTTGATCACAGAGCTTTTTAGCACCATCATTTTCGAGCGGCGCATGTTCTATTTTCGAGCATTTTTAAACACTGTGTGTCGCCCATTGAAATGAAGGGGCAGAGTTTTTAGCGCTGCTGCAAACACGGCACAACCTGGTGCCACGTTTTCGACAGCGCTCAACGCCCTAGCTACACTACGTATAAAACAAAGCAATGCTCACCTAGCAGGCGCCGGCCGGGTCCCTCCCACTGCTCTCTGGCGTTCCTGCAGGCTTCCGTGCAGTTGTCAGCGCCGACAGAATATCTTTTACTGATAACGGGGATTGAAAACTCCGCCTGCAGCAAGAGATTGCTCTATTTGGCTCTCAAGCGCCAGGCTTTTGCTATGTATGCAGTTTTGTAGTACCTTCATACTTTATTTTACACAAAGGCTGCTTATGTGTAAAGCAGTTTTCTGAGAAAGGAGAGCGGACTTATTTACATTTGCAACGGATTTATTTTCACACGGACGCATTTGTATGCGCAAAATCTGTACACGCAATACGCAGAAATTTTTTTATTTCAATGTGGTTTGTCACGCAAAAAAAACCCTAAACTATTTTTCTGCATATTTGCACCCCAAAGATCTCCCTTGAAGTCAATGGGGGTTGCGCAAATGCACGGACAGTACGAAAGGAGATGCATGAAACGCTGCATAATTCGGCAGGTAAAAGAACACATCTGGAACGCATTAAGACTAATTAGCCATTTCAATCGGTGCGTCCTTGTTTGCCGCACACAATGAACATGCCCTGCGGGCACAAAAAGTGCAGTAAAATACACTGATGCGTGCGCAAAAAAGCTTTATTCATTCCGCAAAAACACTACGCTCATGTGTGCGCAAATGTGAATATGTCCTAAATGAGGAGAGATGCAGTACCAGCACATGGATATGGGTGGCGCTGTTTTCTAAAAAAATAAAAATAGAAAATAAAACAGATACCCTTTTGCTTTAATTCTCAGACCACCACTGTTGCAGCATGTTCTTCCAGCTGACATGCTGGGGATTGTAGTCCATCCATATATTATTAAGGATAATGGAGTGATTGGATACCACTTTTTGTTTGCACTGCTTTAATGCATGCAGGGAAATGGGCAGGATTTGTGGACAGGTTGAGCAGGATCCCAGGTTATCAGTCATTACTGTATGCAGATTTGCCAGTGGGCTTTATATGTCTCATCCTCTGCACTGAGCCCAGGATACTGATGTGACACTGCAGGACGTGGGAGTTTGTGCTAAGTCAGATTCTGGAAGCTGCTGGTGATCAGGGAGACTTTTTCTTTTGTACTTGCTGCTATTTTTTGTGGTGTTGAGTGGAACATGAATGCGCTTTGCTTACTGAGCCAGCAGATGAAATATGACCTGGGCACAAGGTAAGCTCACTTCTCTACAGTGTTAGGAAATTGCAGGACTGGATCTTTTACATTGACGAATGTATTAACCCCTTTGAAAAGTTTGGAGTATCTTTTATATCAAATAGGCTTTGTATGTCTAATACTCCATTCTTATGTTGTATTGATTATTAGGATTCATATGATGATTATAATTGTTATTATTAGTAATAAGAGTTTTACTTTTTAGAAATGTTTTACAAAAAAAACATTTAATTTGTTACTGTTTGTTTATTGTTTTAAATACTTTTTGCAAAACTTTTTTTTTAGCCTGTCTTAATACTAGTATAATCTATTTATAAGCTTCAACTAAAATGTATGCAGTAAGATATCATGCAATATAAAATACTTTGTTCTTTATTTAGAAAGCAAGCAATATTAGATAAATAGATATGAGAAAGAACATAGATAGAGAGAGACATATGATAGAGATATAAGATAGATAGATGGATAGATATGATAGATAGATAGATAGATAGATATGAGATAGATAGATAGATAGATATGAGATAGATCGATAGATAGATATGAGATAGATAGATATTAGATAGATAGATAGATATGAGATAGATAGATATTAGATAGATAGATAGATAGATAGATATGAGAGATAGATAGATAGATATGAGATAGATATGAGATAGATATGAGATAGATATGAGATAGATAGATAGATAGATAGATATGAGATAGATAGATAGATAGATATGAGATAGATAGATATGAGATAGATAGATATGAGATAGATATGGGATAGATAGATATTAGATAGCTAGATAGATAGATAGATAGATAGATAGATATGAGATAGATAGATAGATAGATAGATATTAGATAGATAGATAGATTGATTCATATGAGATAAATATGAGATAGATATGAGATATATATGAGATAGATAGATAGATATGAGATAGATAAATAGATAGATAGATAGATATGAGATAGATAGATATGAGATAGATATGGGATAGATAGATATTAGATAGATAGATAGATAGATAGATAGATAGATAGATAGATAGATAGATAGATAGATAGATAGATATGAGATAGATAGATAGATATTAGATAGATAGATTGATTGATTGATATGAGATAAATATGAGATAGATATGAGATATATATGAGATAGATAGATAGATATGAGATAGATAGATATTAGATAGATAGATGGATAGATAGATATGAGAGATAGATAGATATGGGGTAGATATGAAATAGATAGATATTAGATAGATAGATATTAGATAGATAGATAGATAGATATGAGATAGATAGATATTAGATAGATAGATAGATATTAGATAGATATGAAATAGATAGATATTAGATAGATAGATAGATATTAGATAGATAGATAGATAGATAGATAGATATGAGAGAGAGATAATAATAATCTTTAATAATAATCTTTATTTGTATAACGACAACTTATTCCGCAGATAGATAGATATGAGATTAATAGAGAAAGATAGTTAGCTATGTGTCTCTTGTCTCCAGTTCAGTTAGTAGGAGAAGGGGGTCATGTTGTGGGGCACTGCTGTCACCTGACCACCTTGTAATCAGACATTTTAAATGGTTTCTCTAAAATAGACTGACCTTGTAGAAGATTAAAATTGCATATTTAATAGCTTCAATCTCACTTTATTATACCCGCCCCATATGTTTATATTACATAATAATCTGTATTCATGTTAAATATTTCCAATTAAATGATAAATATGTATTATTTTGGTCTGATACATTCTTACTATTAAAAAAAAAATTCCCCCTAAGGGCTCTTTCACATGAGCATATATTGGCCGCCGTTTTCACGGCCAGCCGATATACGCTACAATCTGAGGAGTAAAAACTCGTAAATGGGTGCACATATCTAACGTTCAAAAGGCATGCCGTTGCCCCATCCGTCCCCCTCGCCGACTTACCTCCTCTCTCCTCCCCTCTGGCTGTTTGCAATGGGAGGGTGCGGAGCTAAGCTCCCACCCCTTGTCCGCAGCCAGCAATGGAAGGAGGCGGGACGGGGCGCCACTTATCTCCATCCAACCCTGCCCCCTCCCATTGCAATCAGCCAGAGGGGAGGAGAGAAGAGGGTGGGAGTTTAGCATTCACGCTGCTAAACTCCTTCCCACCTTCCTTCTCTGGCCACTGTCATTGGCTCTCATAGGAGGCCATGCAGTTTCCGATGTATTCCGTCCCAAAAGATAGTTCCAGGACTATCTTCTGGGCCCGAAGTAAAAGCGCCCGGCGCTATATTGGCCTGGCTGGGCTCTTTTACGTCATAGGAATATGGCCATGAGATCACATTGGAATCCACTGCATCAGATCGTGGCGTATATCGCCCGACCATGAAAACGGTGCTCGTGTAAAAGAGCCCTTAAAGTGAAATACTAGGGAAATATAATTATTGTGCTGCAAAGTTGCTTACAATCTTCTGCATGTATTTAGTTAAAACTGTTATTGACAAAATCCAATATTATCCAATATTCTCAGGTCCATATGGTTTGTCACACAGGTTTCATAGTGCTCTTAATTGCGGATCTGCCTAGTTTATATAATAGTATCTCACACCTATCTATCTATCTATCTATCTATCTATCTATCTATCTATCTATCTATCTATCTATCTATCTATCTCACATCTATCTCTCCATCCATCCATTAAACCATTATCTATCTAGAATTGCCACATAAGCAGTTTCTTGGTAAATCTGCAGTAAGAAAATGTGTTAACGATAAGTGAAAGCTTTTCTTAGAGACATGAAACACAAAAATGGAAGATTTCCAGATGACAGTGCCAGGTCACCGCAGAGTGAATGTATATTCCAACTGTGCCTTGTTACTGTATATTGTGCAAACATAAATGGTGGCTGGCTGGTCTGGTATTTGCAATTTCCCCACGTCTGGGAAGAATGCGATAAAGCAAATGTCCTTGCAGATGCATGTTCCAGGATGTATGTGTTTGTGTAAGAAGGTCATCTTAACCTTGAGATACAGAATGAAGAGGCCACTTGAGGTGAATTATAATTCCTACCTTCCGAACCGTGAACTATTCTCATCTAACACCTCTGGCCAGAGACACTGCCCTTCCAATTATCGACTAGAATGTTAAAGTCGCTGTATGGCACAGGTTCACTTTAAATGATATGTTGTAGTTTTTCGTTCACACATTGATTATTATAGTAAAAACCTTTGAACCTTGACACATTTGTTATCCCAAAGTTGACAGTTTTGTGTGGAGTCGTTGTCTAGCATTTGCTAATGCCTCATATGCACATATTCTCTTCTGAAGGCCATAGTTTTTATGCTGTTCAGCATTTGTTTTGTGTTGTGTGGCTGGAGATTCACTTACTCAGTGACTTTTCTTCTGCTTTCTGAAAGTGTGTTTGTTTCTCAGTTCAGGTTTACAATTCTAATAATCCATCATTAAGCAGAACTCGAACTTCCTTTACTCTGTTCTCACTGTATCTATGCAGTAGGCTTGCTTCTGGTACCGTATCTATGCAGTAAGCTTGCTTCTGGTACTGTATCTATGCAGTAAACTTGCTAGTGGTATGGTAACTATATACCATGTTTGGTTCTGTTATTATATCTATGCAGTAAACTTGGTTTTGTTACTGTATCTATGCTGTATGTTTCATTCTGTTATTGTGTTTATACAGTAAGCTTGGTTCTGGTACCATACCTATACACTGGTTATATTATTGTATCTATGCAGTAAGTTTGGTTTTGGTACTGTATCTATGCAGTAAGCTTGGTTTTTGTACTGTATCTATACAGTAAGCTGGGTTTTGGTACTGTATCTATGCAGTAAGCTTGGTTTTGGTACTGTATCTATACAGTAAGCTTGGTTCTGGTACTGTACATATGGGGTATGTTCAGTACTGCCAGGGTGGGAGAAGCCACAGGAGCAGTCTGCCTGCTCTCTATTGAATTTGCAGGTATGTGCAGAGCCATACAGGCTGCTCTGGAGTCTGAGAACGGAGATAAGGCATGCTTGTATTTGTTTTAACTTACTGAACTGGTTGAATGTTACTGTTTTGATACCATATTTCAGAATTTGGGGCCCTTCTTTTAATTTTAACCAATGCCACATTTTCCCTAAAACCTGCCATGCCTGATCCCATCTTCTTTGCTCCTGGGTATCAAAAAGTCTGCAGGAGGATGTGAAATAATGGTCACCCAAAGGACATGGAGGGAGAAGCAGACTCTTCTTTCCTGAGTGCTGAAACCCAGCAATCTTAATGGGGGCATATTATGATCTTTGTTACAGGGCCTTTTCTCTTGTTTGAACACCACTACATGCATGGCTGTGTTTGTGTGGAAGACCTAAGGTAGGTTCCCGATCCGGGATGGGCACAGGGGCTGCATCAGAGGCTGGTGTAAAGGCGGGTCCTTCTGGGGTAGCGACCAAGCTTCCAGTACTCAGCTCAGCTGAACGATGACTTTGGTGGCGGACCTCCTCCTCCGCTCTCCTTCAGATGGTAGCCTCTGACATGACCTCATGCATATTGCACCAACATGAGATTTTTTTTTACAAAGTTTGCTTCTTCAGTTTTTTTAGTGGCAAGTTGCATTAACTCAGATGAATTGCAATAAACTGCAGTGATTTTTTGTCATGAAAAAATTAACTTAATCATAAAAACCGCATATCAACTGAATTTCAGTTCTGCCACAAAGTGACCTGCTAACATCATTTCAGTGATCTTCTCGTTAGGTCAGGAGAAAGTGTTAATGAGGATAAGACAGCTAATATCACTCTATCATGCTGATTGAATTATAGGAGCAGGCTGGTTGCTTTAAACGTAGCATGGTGCTTGAAATCATTGTCTTCTTCCGTTAACCATGGTTATCTCCAAGGAAATACGGCCAGTCATCATTGCTTTGCATCAAAAGGGCTTTAAAGTAATGAAATTACTGATTGTACAATTGCCCCTAAATGAACCATCTATCAGATCATCAAGAACTTTACGGAGAGAGGTTCAATTGCTGTGAAGAAGGCTTCAGAGTGCCCAAGAAAATCCAACAAGTGCCCAGACCGTCTCCGGTTCGGCAATGAGATCAGTTCAACACCAGTGCAGAGCTCGCTCAAGAATGGCAGCAGGCAGGTGTCAGAGCATCGGCACGCAATAAGGCGAAGACTTTTAGAGGCTGACCTGATGTCAAAAAGGGCAGCAAAGAAGCCAGGTCTCTCCAAGAAAAACATCAAGGACAGGCTGACATACTGCAGGAAGTACAAGGATTAGACTGCAGAGGACTGGGGGAAAGTGATTTTCTCTGATGACGCCAGCTTCAGACTGTTTGGGACATCTGGAAGAATGATTATCTAGAGTAAAAAAGGTGAGCGCAACCATGAGTCCTGTGTCATGCCAACAGTAAATCATCCTGAGACCATTCATGTGTGGGGTTGCTTTTCATCCAAGGCAGCGGGTTAACTCACAATTTTGCCTATTAACACTGCCATGAATACAGAATGGGATCTAAACATCCTCCAAGAGTGGCTTCTACCAACCATCCAGGAGCAATTTGGTAATGAGCAATGGTTTTTGCAGCATGATGGAGCAATGTGTCACAAGGCGATAGTGATAACTAAGTGGCTCGTTGAACAATACATTAAGATTTTGGGTTCATGTCCAGGAAACTCCCCAGATCTCAATCTCATTGGGATCCAGTGGTCAGTCCTCAAAAAGTGGGTGGACAAACAAAATCATAGAAATTGTGATAAACTCCATTCTTAAGGTTGATTTAGACGCAGCGAGAATCAAAATCAGAAAATCTGTTGAGCGATTCTCGTTCTGTCTAAATGCAGGGACATCGTGCAGTTTTCGTGCATGAGTCATTGATCGCTGAATTCTAGCTTGCTAGAATTCAGCGATCAGCTGTTGCCAGCAGAGCCAGCTGTTATACCAGCCGCCTCTGCTGATAAGATTCTCTCTGCCTGTGTCCTGCTGTGAATTGACACTGGCAGTCAGAGCAGAGAAGAATACAGTTGTTTGCTTATGCAAAGCACCTGTATTCTTCTATTAGTGGTCGCGACTGTGTCTGGCTCTGCCTGCATAGCTGTATAGTAGCTAATTAGCTACTATAAAGTATGCAAAGATTATCGCTCAAAACTGTCACTCAAACTGTCGTTTGAGTGACTTTTCAGCGATCATCTGTCAGTGTAAATGTGGCTTTAGACAAGAATAGGTTGCCATTAGAGATGAGCGAACGTACTCGCTTTTTTCGAGTAACTGACTACTCGGGCGAAAAGATTCGGGGTGCGCCCGGCGGACGGCGTAGTGGAGCGGGGGGGGGGGGAGCAGTGGGAACAAGGGGGAGCGCTCTCTCTCCCCCCCCCAACTCCCTTCTGCAACCCCCCGCTCACCCCCGGCGCCCCCCGAATCGTTTGGTCCGAGTAGTCAGTTACTCGAAAGAAGCGCTGCTTGATTGCGAAATCGCCCTAAACGAGTACGTTCGCTCATCTCTAGTTGCCATCCATTAGGATTTGGCCCAAAAGCTGATACTCAGCTTACCAGGGCGAATTGCAGACGCCTTGGAAATAAAAAAGTTTCAAGACTGTAAATATTGAGTCTTTGCCTAAACTTGATATATTTGTCAATAAAAGTTTAAAAACGTATGAAATGCTTATAATTTCACTTCAGTAACCATAGAAACATCTAACTAAAAGATCTATAAACACTGTAGCAGCAAACTGTGTGAAAACAAAACTTTGTATCAATCTCACAACTTTTGGCAACAACTATAGACTCAAGGCACATAATATGGAAGAAAACATTGCAAACTCCAGGCCAAGCGTTACCTCTACACTCGCCGTAAGAGTAAAAGAAAATAATTTGTTATGAGACGTTTTAAAGATCATGCAGACTTCCCTCACATCAATGACTTTTCGGTATGTGGCTCTGAAACGCGTTCCTGTTTCATTGTTGATACATGAGCCCCCATTGTCTCTATGACCCGTAATACTGGCAGTGTCATTCGTGGAGCGCTGCAGATGTGGAAATGAAGCTGCTGACTAACCAGCTCGGGTTTTTTTTTCTCATTGAAACACTATAGACTGCAATTGTGCAAACGTAACCTTTTTTTCCCCTCTGGGCTAAATTTGGAACCTGCTTTGTACATAGAACGGCTACTCTCCTCCTTACCGGATCACAACCTCTTTCTCATAAGCATAATGCGAAAGTGTCAATTTGCAGTTGAGAAGATACCAAAATCTTCATAAGAGGCTGTGGAGCGCTGGGAGTCATGTTCCGTTGGATAATCGCCTCCGCGGGCAGCGAGCTTCACCTGTTATGTATATTATCGCAGGTGATAGAACTTGCATTTCTTTGGTTCGAATCTATTATTAGCCCCTAAAAGTATTCTAGCTCTAGGCAAGTTCTCTCCTTGACTAATGTATGGGAAATGTACAGATAGAAAACGCTTACTATAATACTTTTTTTTTCTGTTCTTTTGGAGCCATGGAGCATTTGCATATCTGTACCCACAATGCCTTAGGGCCGGTTGTTTAAGCGTTCGCAATGTACAGTCTTGGGCTGGCATCTTTGCAAATGTAGTAGTCTAAATCCATAGGGATATGGTTTGCGATCTTATTAAAGGAGACAAGTGAAAGGTGCAGTTGCATTTTCTAACTATCATATAATGGAGTGGATTAAGTAGTCTTGCTGTGTGATAGCGCCATCTTTCTGCCACACCTGGTGACACCCGAGTGCAATGGTGGACTAGAAGCTGCTAGATCAGTGGATTTCTTCCTATTTCACAGACCCCTTTTTATACTTAGTTCAGGAGTCGTATTAAATCTTATTTCTGAAACAGCGCCCCATTTTGTTTATGGGCAGTGCTGGTATTGCAGCTCAGCTTTAATCATCTGCAATTACAAGCATAGACCTGACATATTTACCAACATTTAAATACCCAATTTTGATATATTTTAAACTCTTTTATTCAGTTAGCATGGCCCCAACCCCTCTGACGGTCCTTTGAAAATTTGCACTGTTGGCAACTACAGTACTGTGCAAAAGTTTTAGGCAAGTGTGTAAAAAATGCTGCAAGGCAAGAATGTTTTCAACAATAGAAGTGTTAGACCGGGCTCACACAACCGTACGCTCACTGCGTATTATCCGCACGTTTTTTGCGTACATAATACGCAGTACACACAGTGTATGGGGATTGGCGGCACGCAGCCTCAAACGTTTGCACAGTACTGCATGTCATCAGTAGTCCTTGCTGGTGGGCTTAGGTAAATCTTAGTTTCCTAGGGATACTTATTATACGACTAAGGACTTGTTAGACGGCAATCATCAATTCAGATGAATGGGTATGCGCTCCGTCTTTCACTGATCATTGTTACGCACTAATGGGGCCTCCTTCAGTCTTTCTTGTTTGCAAGGGAAAAAAAGGATCCCACACGGACTTAAAAAAACGGACACATCAAACACATACAGTTTTACAATGACATCGGATTGAGAAATACACTCTCCTACCAAAAAGTAATTGGACACCTGAGCAAGAAACAAAAGGAGTATTTATGTCCATATGTTAAAAGGGTTGTCCAATTGTAAACTATTGATTGCCTATCCTCAGATTAGGTCATCAATAGTAAACTGGTGGGGGTCTGCCACTCATGAATTCGACTGATCAGCTGTTCTTTGGGCTGCTGTATGTTATGCACTGAGATGATTTCTACAGGAAACAGACAGCTCCGTTTCCACTGAAGTGGCTAGGCTTGGTATTGCAAGCCAGTTTTCTGTTTATTTTTATGCCTGCAACACCAAGACTAGCCATTACACTGGGAACCGAGCTGTCTGTTTCCTGCAGAAATCAGCTCAATTCCTGAGCACACCGACGTGGAGAATAGCTGAATGGCAAGGGGTCCCTGGTGATGGATCTCCACCAATCTATTATTGATGACTGACACAGTTCAGCTGGTATTTCCCTTCATTCCTCCTGCAGACATCTGGCCAGTCCTCTTAAAGAAGATGGATGCTGTTCATATTTCCTGACCCACCGTTCCAGTTTGTCCCAAAAATGTAGGGTTTGGTTAGGGACCCTGTGGAGCCAGTCCAATCGTGGGACATCCATATCCTCAAACCAATGTACAACAGCGTTGGATTTGTGGCAAGGCGAATTGTCTTGTTGGAAGTATGGCTGACCATTCCCAGAGTATTGTCACATTGTCGGCAGCACATTATTGTGTAGAATGTCAGGGTTCACCTCCGTGTTCATGGTTCTTGTCACTAAAACCAACAGACCGAGACCATGCCACGTAAAATATCTGCAGACCATAACGGAACCTCCGCTGTACTTACCTGTTGGCACAACACATTCAGGCAAGTGGTGTTCCCCGGCATCCTCCATACCGAGGTATGTCCATCTGATGTGAAGATGGAGTAGTGGGATTCATCACTCCATAGAACGTTCTTCCATTGCTCAACTGTCCAATGATGACGCTCCTTGCACCATTGTAGATGGGCTGATGCATTGCGCTTCGTCAGTTGCTGCACAGTGGGAACAGATCTCACCAGTATATCCAATAGCATGCAGATCCCTTCACAAACTATGGCTGATACCAACAAGGGTCTGCATCGCATGTAGCATGGTTTAGGACATGTGACATCCTAATAAGACACGATATTTTCTAATGATAGGGGGTCCAAATACTTTTGATTGGATAGTGTACAATATATAACATTTCCATACATCCCCTTCTTTAACCATTGGCCCCAGTGTAAAGAAACACACAATTTCAGACTGGTGCATACAACCATGTGCATCCCAACCCATCATATGGTGTACTGTATGGAACCATAGTGCTGCCCCTAATTATAAGCTGTGGGGCTTTGTGCGGGATGCATGTAGGGTCCTTTATACAGAGGACTCCACATAAAATACCTTTGCATCCCCTATATTTATACATGACCATAAGCATGTTCGCATTGTAATGCATCACCGCTGTTTTCCGTATCTGTGCGCTATAGATCCCAAATCTGTACGCATCTTCTGCATCGGATTGGTCAGCGCCTCCTATTTCTATTCTCCATGTTTTGTCTGAATGTTACTCTCCGGATAAAAATAATTCTACTGAAGCGGCAGATATTGGATATTGTAGTTACGGTCGGTTTATTTTATCTGCGAGAGAAACAAAACAGCTGATAACATCGAGAGGGAGGGTAAAATCACTGAATTCTGCTGTTTAAAGATAGCAGAAATGAAGGCCGATTGGGAAACTTTTCTGAATGCACTTTCCGGTAGCCATATCTAAGAAGTCACATGCGGAGGCTTGTAATCTGCATTACAGTAAGGTATTTATCTGCGGTCCCAGCGCTCAGAATCCGGCTGTGCTGACGCTATCTGTGACCGGTTCGTATTAGTAACCCCTAAAACAAAGAAGATTCTAAGTTATCTCTGCTTCTTGGAAAGCTGAATAAAACCCTATACAATCGGTCAGTTCCCATAGACTCTTACTTACTGGTACCATTCAGAACTATGGGAAAGTTGGGTGACTGCCCCTGTGTGAGTGGTAACTGTAGCCATAAGGATTGTTACCCAGATATAATTAAGAAAAATGAGTACAAGATGTGAATGAGAATAAGATTGTCTGTTTCTCCAACCTTAGAAGCAGAGCTGCAGTTTAAAGCATGGAGGAAGAACAAAGCAGTCGTCTGAGGGGTATTTCAGATTAGCATCAGATGCTGTAGCTAAGCTCCAAGCACTGATAATAGAGAGGAGTAAAATCGGTCAGCACTGAAAAAAAACGAATAAACAGCTAAGCATCACTCAGATTTTGACATAGCTACTGAATGGCCACTGTATTAGAGCCCCCAATCCTTTCACAATTGGCGCTTTCCTGGATGGAAATTCTACCCGTGACCCCGGAGTGCAGCATAAAATCACGTGACAAGTTTTCCGTGGATCAGTTTCAGTGTGAATCCGCATTAGATGGGAAAATCCAGTGATCGGAGCGACTTCCAATGAAGCCTGCTCATTGGTGCTAGACTCACTGGGGCTGGGATGTCACTGCCAACCTTGTGGGGTTTTCTTATGCAGCAATGTTACCGAGAATGAAGTGATTGATGAAAGACATCCAGTGAAAGGTGATCCTGCAGACAGAAACAACTCATTAATGAAAGGGGTCAGAGGAGGATGTCAGGACTCATTCTGAATAGCAGGTGGTGTACAATCAAGGAAACAGCAGCTGAATACAAGACTGGTGCTCCAACTAATGTCTTTGTATGTACAACTTGCCATTCCTTAGCACAGATAAGAGCAAACAACCAGTTCGATCACCATTCTAAAAAAAACAGAAAGGCGAGCCTCCAGTGGGCAAAAGAGCACACAAATTGTATCACTGAGCAGCAGAAGAACATCTTGTGGTCAGATGGATCCAGATTTCTGTTGCATCATGTTGATGGTAGGGTAGAATTTGACACAAGCAACGTGAATCAATGACCCCTTCCTGTCAGGTGACAACCGCTTTGGCTAGTGGTGGTGGATTAATGGTGTTGGGGGTATTTTCTTGGCACACCCTGGGTTCTTTGATACCTGTGTTTGTACGCCACAATGAATAACTGCAGTTCTAGAGGCCAAAGGAGGTCCAACATACTACCTGATGGGGGTCTCTAATAAAGTGACAGTTCAGTGTAGAGATATTTCATTTTTCAGTCTGCAATGTGAAATTCACTTAATTTCCTTGTTGTCTGAGCTTGCTGTATGTTGGGTAGATATGTAATGTCTAGTCTGTATTTTTCTTATGAAGTGAATGTTCATCTTGTAATACAATGGTAAAAGTCTGGCTGCCTGCAACCACCACTAGAGGGAGTGGAAGAGCTTGTTGCATACTTTTTATACATTGAAGTCTATGATAAGACAGTATACAGTCAGCTCCTCAGGATCAACCAGAATTTCTATGCAGGGGATTTGAAGCTTAGTAAAGATGTTCTGCGACAGCTATAAAGATATAGTAAGAAGTGAATCGGCACAGAGTCTTGGACCTTTTTTATATGTGTGTAGGAGGTGAGAATTACGCAACTAGCATTAAAGCTCCACACCTAGTCACAGTTCTAAAAACTGAATGATTCTCTTTACAAAATCACAGTATAGGACGTGTGAATCTGATAACTTCCCCTATGTTAACATTGCGGCTTCAGCCCCCTGACCTGACAGGAATGGACTTTTTTTTAATACATCACTATATTGTTGTTATAGCAATCTCTCCAAGAGAAGAATTCTCATCTTCGCAGATAGTGAGTCACTGTACTGTAACTAAAGGCAGAACAAACCACGTAACAGAAATCGACAATGGAATCTAACGCTTTGCTTACTAGCGACATTCTGATTCAGTCTACAAAGGACTGTGGTTAAAATACTCGTTCTGTGCACATTTTTTCCTTAAACAGAAAATGTTTGCGGTTGGATGACACTGCGCAGGTTTGATTGCACTACACACAATTCTCCACTAGAGGGGGGGCTGCCACATATGATTACTGCATACTCAGGCCAATGTATGTTAATGTAGTGCTGAAGGTGCTCATAGACTTGCACTATGGCTTGTGCTCGGTTTACTTTTCTAGACACTGCACTAGGCACACCAATTCAATAACTGGTTGGTTCTTTGTTTTTGGGTGATTACGGCTTTGAGTTGTTGGGGAACAGATTCCACAAGGTGGCAAATGTCCTCCATACTCAACACAACCCATGCCGGCTGCTGCAGCTCCGTCATCTGGTGCACAGCAGGAGCAGATCTCACCAGCATATCCAAAATGTGTTCAATGGGGTTACGGCCTGGTGAGTTTGTGGACAAGACAGTGTGAAGAATTCATTATCGTGTTCCTCCAACCACTCCCTGGTGATCCGAGCTGGATGACACAGAGCGTTGTCCTCTTGAAAGATGGCGTTGTGGTCAGGAAAGACTTCCTGAAGATATGGATGCAGATGGTCAGCTAACAGGTGACTGTAGGGTTCACTATTCAAGGACTGTGGTCTGATGACCGATGGTCCTAGGCCATGTCTGGAATATGCTCTTTGGAGCATGACCATGCCACTACCCACCCCTAAGGTACACCCATGGAATACAGCTAAATGCTGTTTACACCAGAGGTTCAGTAGGAAATAGGACTTTTTATTCCAGGTGACCTTCTGCCATGTGTCCAAGGTCCATTGACGTCTTTCATGACCCATGCAAGACGTTGTCAGTGATGATGCAGAGTCATCGGGAGTACCCTTGTCGGTCTTTGGCTATTGAGCTGCAGTTGATCCTATTGATCTGTAATTGATTTCCGCATGATCATTATAGAAATTAGTCTAACTTCCCCACTGTTGTACGGCTGGGTCAGTTGGTCCACTGTGGCACGTTGTTGCTGAGATCTGCGCTCGTTGAATCTCGCAGGACGAGGTACCTGGCTGTGACTTCCATAGAAGACTGAGTGCGCCATAGAAAGAGAGAAGGGAGCTCCATGAGTGATTGGCACAGTCACTCCAGCGAGTTTTTTCTTGTCCTCCGATTCATTAGAAAGGCGCAGGTGAGGAAAGGTCGGAGCTTCCATCGCTGACGCTGTGTGTGTGACTGTGTTCCAGGTGGGCAGACAGTGGCGTCGCATGCAAAGTAGTGCCTACGTGGACAGGTCTCTGTGTCCACTCTTTCATGTAGCATTGCGGTCTGCAGTCTGGACTGTCTGTTTGTCTCTGATTCTAGGTGCAGATTTGGAGTGCAAATGGAGAGAAGACAGCAGGGGTCCGGCGCCAGGGTGGGCTCGGTGTGACTAATGGAGGATGATGATGGGGGTTGTATGGGGACTGTGGAGGACGATGAAGGTTTGTTTGGGGGGAGCTACAGAGGATGCCAGGGGTTTATTTGGGGGTCTTTAGGGGACAATGAGGGGTTTATTTAATGACAGGGGAAGTACAAAGGGTGGAATGATATCTTTTGGCTTGAAAGAGTGTGATGCGATTTTCTTTTTTCACACTTCCATAGGAAATAGTAGGCAATGCTTTTAAGAAGAAATGATTACAAATAGGGAATGCTGCGATTTTTCTATCTCAGACCATTAGTCCAAGAGAAAGATCGCTTATATGAATGAACAGATTTAAATGGAATTTGTCACCATCTTTTTGCAGCCCTCACTGAGAGCACCATGATATAGTGCCTATAACACTGATTACAGTGATATGCCTGCTGTATGTATCTGTGCTGTAGTTTTGGAGAAACCTGCATTTTATCAGTAGCAGCCCGACACAGAAGTATTCCTGCAATTTCAGGAGCTGCAGGCTAGCCACGCCCACCCTGCCCTCCAGCCAATGATTGGCAGCTCTCTCTATACAAAGCAATAAGCACAGAGCACTGGCTGGAGGGCAGGATGGGTGTAACCAGCCTGCAGCTCATGAATATGCAGGACTACTTTAAGTAGTCCTCTGTGCATGTGATAAAAGGCAAGTTTCTGCAAAACTACTGCACAGATCCACACAGCAGACATATTACTGCAATCAGTGTGACTGGCACTACCTTTTGCTCAGAGAGGGGTGCAAAAGGTTGGTGACAGAGTCTCTTTAAATTAATATGCTCAGTCCATATCACAATCGGATGTAAATTGCATGTAAGAATCAAACCATGTGAATACAACCTAAATCTTTGCACTCTGTACCCCCAGAATCATCCTTACTGTGAATGAAGACGTAAGGCATGGACCCAGATGATGGTGACCTATCCTGCCCCACGAGGGACGGGCGGGTTCGGTGGATCTATCCTTAGCTCCGCTTCTTTAATGGGAGCTAAAAATAGTCCAAGTCTGCCCAAGGTTCTAATCAGAATTCTGGGAATGCGGCCGGCCGTTACATCTTGTTCTATAGCTCGGGACTTTGGAAAGGTTAGCGCTGCTAAACAAGCCGTATTACCCTCTGCGGGCCGGGCAGAACCGCAGCTGTGAAGGGATTAAGCTGCCGTCTCTGTGCGATTTATGCTTTTCTAGACGGGGTCTTGCTTTCAGTTTGCACACCGTTGGCACATGGAAGCTACCCAGTCCTGCAGAATTCTCTGGCGCTGGAAGCTGTTTACATGAGTCGGGAGCTGGCACCGCACCAACCATACCTAAAATACCTCTGAATAGAGCGAGCGTCCAACCACAGAGGATATGACTAACAATAGACAGAGATTATTGGTTATTTTTAGAGGTGTGTAAAGGATCTGCACAATCCGCCGAGGGACGCTGCTTCTGGGGGGGAGTCTATAGCCTTTGATTGTTCCGTTTCTGTATCCTATCAGTCCGGTCTGTTCTCCAATGACGTCTATTTGTTTTCTTCTCAAAAGAAAAGGACATCAAAGCCATTGAATCAAAAAAAAATTACAAAAATGTACATTTTAGTTTTTGGCTCTTTTAATGCAACAGCGCCACTCTTGTGGATAGGTGGTGTTTGGTATTGCAGCACAGCCTTATTCATTTGAATGCAATATCCCTTTAAGGCCTTGGTTCATTCTGTTGTTCCTGTCAAGTTTTTTTTTCTGCTTTCTTAGGGCGCCCACCCACTGGCGATTTTTTTCCCTGCGAAATTCGCAGCATTTTTTTCTCTGCAGGGGTCTATGGGACTTGTAATGTTAAAATCGCGATCGCGCTAAATCGCGATTTCGCGGTAAATTGCAGGGAAAAAAATCGCCAGTGGGTGGGCGCCCTTAAAGGGATATTTTAGACATTTAAAGGGGTTGTGCATGGTTAGAAAAACAAGGCTGCTTTATTCTGAACACAGCGCTACCCTTGTTAGTGGGTTGTTCCTGGTATTGCAGCTTAGCTGCCATTAACTTCCATGGAGCTGAGGCGCAATACCACACACTACCCTATGGGCAGTGATTGTTCACGGAATGGCCACTGAAACCTGTGAGTGGCTGAGCGGGCACATGCACAATGTATGGCACATGGACACCCTTCGCTTCTTCTGGGTTCCATGCGGTGGGTACCAGGGCTGCAGCGCTAGATGGGAGCTGCTGGAATAGGTGAGTATTCAATTTCTTTTTCATTTTCAGCTTTTTAACGTTTTCTTTCTAAGTCCTCGAAAGCCTTTTTAACCCCTTCTAGTATTGATGATCTGTCCTCAAGATTGGTCATCAATATTTGATCAGTGGGGGTCTGCTGCTCAAGACCCCAGTGATCAGCTGATCTCAGCCCCCCCAATCACTGCAGCAGGCCTGGTTGGGGTCAGAGCCGTAAATGCTATAGAAGCCATAGCTCCTGTGTAAAGCCTTCTATTGAACTGTTGACAGAGTTGTCTGGTTCACTGCCTTGAGTGTGGGACAGAGATTAGCTGATCATCACAGGGCCTGAGCAGTGGAGCCCCACCAATCAACTATTGATGGCCTATACCAGCGATGGCGAACCTTTTAGAGACCTAGTGCCGAAACTGCAACCCCAAACCCACATATTTATGGCAAAGTGCCAACATGTCAGGGGGCGGGGCTTATTACGACATGATTTTACCGCCGTTGTTCTAAAAAGGATAGCGCCGCTCCAAAATAGACCGTGCAATTGTGACTGCTTTTTAGATGCGTAAATGCTGCAGAATGACCTTAGCGGAAATTTCTGTGGAAAATTCTGCAGCACTTCCGCATCCAAAAAGTCAAAATCTGCACCATGCCTATTTTGAAGCGGCCATGTCCATTTCTGTCACATGTAAACATACCCCAGCGGTAATAGTTACCCCCCCCACCCAGCGATAATAGTTACACCCCCACCACCCAGGGACCCCAGCGATAATAGTGACCTCCCCCAGCGACCCCAGCGATAATAGTGACCCCCCCAGTGCCCCACCGATAATAATGACCCCCCCCCCCACAGTGGGCCCCAGTAGTAATAGCAACAGCCCCCAGTAGTAATAGCGACAGCCCCCAGCAGCCCCCAGTAGTAATAGCGACAGCCCCCAGCAGCCCCCAGTAGTAATAGCGACAGCAGCCCACAGATTCTTAGTGACGCCCCATAGCGGCCCCCCATCACCCCCCAAGACCAATATACTGACCCTCTCCTCCTCTGCTCGGCTTGCTGCTGGCCCTGATCCTGGTGGCATATTAACTAGAGATGAGCGAGCATACTCGTCCGAGCTTGATACTCGTTCGAGTATTAGGGTGTTCGAGATGCTCGTTACTCGTAACGAGTACCACGCGATGTTCGAGTTACTTTCAGTTTCCTCTCTGAGACGTTAGCGCGCTTTTCTGGCCAATAGAAAGACAGGGAAGGCATTACAACTTCCCCCTGCAACGTTCAAGCCCTATACCACCCCCCTGCTGTGAGTGGCTGGCGAGATCAGGTGTCACCCGAGTATTAAAATCTGCCCCTCCCGCGGCTCGCCACAGATGCGTTCTGACATTAGTTCAGGGAAAGTGCTATCGTGTTGGAGCTGCTATAGGGAGAGTGTTAGGAGTGATTTTAGGTTTCAAGAACCCCAACGGTCCTTCTTAAGGCCATAAATCTTCTCTATATGCGCTCAATGGGGCCGGCGGCAGCAGCGCCGACCCCATTGAGAACATATAGAAGACAAATCCTTCTTCTCTGCCACAGCTGTAACAGCTGTGACAGAGAAGAACGATGTTTGCCCATTGAATTCAATGGAGCCAGCAATACAGCAGGTTCCACTGAAAGCAATGGGCTGCCGGCGTGCGCGGGGATGAATTGTCGGGAAGGGGTTAAATATATAAGCCGTTCCCTGCAATTCATCCAGAAATGTGTTACAATAAAAATATATACCGGCGTATAAGGCGACGGGGCGTATAAGACGACCCCCCAACTGTCACCTTATACGCCGGCAATACAGTGGAGCAAAGAATAAAAATCATTACTTACTTCTTCTGATGTTCTGCGGCGCTCCTGCAGGCTGTTGCTCCCTCCTGGTGTTCTGCGGCGCTCCTGCAGGCTGTTGCTCCCTCCTGGTTCCTGGCAGAGCATTGATTTCTCTACGAAGGGCTTTAAATCCCCGCCTCCAGAAACACACGTGCCTTCAGCCAATCACAGCCAATGACAATGATGTCATTGAATGGCTGTGATTGGCTGTGTTTCTGGAGGCGGGGATTTCAAGCCCTGCGTCCAGAAAGCAATACTCTGCCGGGAACCAGGAGGGAGCGACAGCCTGCAGCAGCACCGCAGAACGCCCGGTGAAGTGAGTAATGATTTTTATTCTTCGCTCCGCTGTATTACCGGCGTATAAGGTGACAGTTGGGGGGTCGTCTTATACGCCCCGTCGCCTTATACGCCGGTATATATTTTTATTGTAACACATTTCTGGATGAATTGCAGGGAACGGCTTATATATTTAACCCCTTCCTGACAATTAATCCCCGCGCACGCCGGCAGCCCATTGCTTTCAGTGGAACCTGCTGTATTGCTGGCTCCATTGAATTCAATGGGCAAACATAGTTCTTCTCTGCCACAGCTGTTACAGCTATGGCAGAGGAGAACGATCTTTATGCTGACAGTGCGGGGGGGGGGGGGGGCACTCTTGCCGCTATTGTGGCTTAATAGTGGGACCTGGGAACTTGAGATGCAGCCCACCATGTAGCCCCTCGCCTGCCCTATCCGTTGCTGTGTCGTTCCCATCACTTTCTTGAATTGCCCCGGTTTTCACAAATGAAAACCTTAGCGAGCATCGGCGATATACAAAAATGCTCGGGTCGCCCATTGACTTCAATGGGGTTCGTTACTCGAAACGAACCCTCGAGCATTACGAAAATTTCGTCCCGAGTAACGAGCGCCCGAGCATTTTGGTGCTCGCTCATCTCTAATATTAACATTTTCCACAACACTTCTGCCCTATTCAGCAATTCCAACCACCTGATTGGTTTTTTGAGTTGGCTGATTCACAATTCCAGCAACCTGATTGGTTGTTTGGGTTGGCAAACAACCAATCAGGTTGCTGGAATTGCTGAATAGGGCAGAAGTGTTGTGGAAAATGTTAATATGCATTCGGTGGACACCTCCTCCCCCTGCTCTCACAGAACTTAAGAGGAGACGTCTAGAGAGGGGGGAGGAGGATCCCGGCTGCACACTGATGTCACAGTGTACGCCGTGCTCAGCACTGCTAGCAGCGCAGCTGAGTGAATGCCGTCAGGGGAGCTGCGGCCCCTGCCAGTATTCACTAGTGGTGAGCAGCCGATGGCGACAGCAGGGAGGGCTCTGCATGCCGCTTCTGGCACACGTGCCATAGGTTCGCCACCACTGGCCTATACTAATGATGGATCATCCATACTTCAACAGGTTTAATTGCCAGAATACCGCTTTAATTCTTCTGATTTGGGTTAACCGGATGAGAATTAAGGCTCACTTCACATGAGACTTCAAGTTGTGTAAGGCCCATGATGCATCAGCCCAGCATTAGTTAGAGACTGTACCATTTCTGCCTGCTAGTTGGACAGGTTAAATATATCATTACCTTCTATATTCTTCTAAATAAGCTACAGATCATAAGTATGCAGTCAGAAGGAGAAGCTGTGATCTCCTTCATTATAACTGTGTGACAGGAGCAGTGTGATCATCATCGGTAACCGTGATAGAAGTGTCGCCCTCTAGGCAGTTTCGGTGGTAATAGCATCATTCAATCTGAATTCATAAACCTGAGGGCTCTTTCCCACGAGCGTAGACGTTCTTATGTGTGCCCGCCGGCGCTGTAAAAATGCACAAATCTAACGATTGTGTGCCCGTTCAGACGGCATGGGCCTGGTGCATATACGCCGAGGCCACGCTGCCATTGCCTCCCCTTCCCTCCCCCTCGCTGGCCAGGCGCTTTTATGCTGCAGGAATACGTGTGTGTGATCTGATACATTGGAGTCCAATGCATCACATGGTAGCGTATATTGCAAGCCGTGAAAACGGTGGCCGATATACGCTCATGTGAGTAATAGGTTGTATAGTGTGATTGTTCTCAGTGTCATACAGCTGAGCGCTCCGTGCCAGGTATGAAGAACACAGCTGGACCGCTCTGTGGCCTAAAGTTTGCTGTATTTGATTGAAAAGGCTGATAAATTGATCAGTTTTATCGTCCCTCAAAAACCTAAGAACGTTCCCAGCCTCCAACGTATCGCTAACATTGTATAAGAGATCCGGAGATGGTAACTTAGCTGTACATCCCCGTATTTCACTCCCCTGTAAGATCCACGTCATTCTCAGATGGCCCAACTTAGAACCATCCGCAATTATCCGGCTCGATGTTCCGTTTTTGGCGCTGCTTCTGTTTATTTGTGTATAGCTGCAGTGGATTCTCTTCTCTATATTTACAGCCATAACACAAGTGAAAATCAGTCTAGACAAATTTGTCTCCTTTTTAAAAAAATGCTAAATCGGAACTTTATTTTAGCTCTCGTCTTTCCGTGTGCTGAGACAGGGATCTACCAACAGGGGGCGCTGGACAATGCAATACAAGCCTGCATCTGACGTTATGTGGATTTCTATTACCCGAACTACATGTATTTCTTAATGCAGACAAAATGGGATTATTTATAGTACGTTTTTAATTCCATCACCCCCGAGGGCTGAGTGAGGCGGGTCTGAGCCCTTGTGTGTTAAAGGGGCTTTAGGATCGCTGGGGATCCAACTGTTGGGAACTCCACTATACCTGAGATTGGGGATCCCCTCCGCTTTATTTTTGTGGGGACCATCAGGACCTTTATTCTTGGGATTGGTAGGGGTTCCAGCAGTTAGATCCCCACCGATCATAAAGTTATTCCCTGTCCTTCATACCTTTACACAACCCCTTTAAGGCCCCCTTAGGCTCTGTTCACACGAGCGTTAGAGCTTTCTGTTCCTTTGTTCCATTTTTTGAGCAGAGAAATGGAAATAAATGTTACAGTTTTTTTTCCCATTGATTTCAGTAGATTGTCAATAAAAAAGCAAAAAGCTTCCATTTGCTTGCGTTCCATTCTATTTCCATTTTTTGACAAGTGCACACGCTTCAGCTTTTGCGTGCATGTCTGCGCACTGTACTGTACTTTTTTGCGCACACAGGGCCTGTTCATATGTGCATGCAACACCCCCACCTCACCTGCGATGATTTAAAAGGCTACTTAGACTAATAAGGTCAGATGTGTTATTTTCCTTGCAATTTGCGCTGTATTTTGCTCATCCCCCTGTGTATTAGACATCCATGGGGCCCTGTGGTGCGCAAATGTGCACAAAGTAGAGCATGTTCTATTTTTTTGTGCGCCCACACAATGCGCATGCAAAAATAAGGAAATGTGAATTAACCATTTGAAACTAATGGGTACTATTCTCTGCGCACCCCGTGTGATGGAACCCTAACACTGAACAAGCAAAGCACAGAACAGGAAGTGTTGTCATAGGCACTTAGGAATAGGCAAACTATAGGCTTTGCAGCTGTAAATGTATGTAGCATTGAAATACACTACTAAAACTGTGTATGAAGATGCAGGATTAGGTTTACCCACCATCTTACGGAAAAATACTGCCACGACTGTACATTGTGAAATGATGCTGCCAAACTCAGCTCTGCTACATCTGTAACACGTCTAATAGCTGATGTATACCCAAGATCCACCAAATAACGCTGCTGTCACACGGGCATTAGCGCATTTGTGACACATATTTGCACAAAGGGCGATGCATACTTTCGAGCACAGTTCGTGTTTTACTGTACTTTTTGTGAGCGCAAATCGCTGGGGTTCTATTCACTGCAAAGAATGGGTTCTATCCACTGCGTAATGCATGTGCAAAATGCTGCGCAAATACGTTTGTATGACACAGGTCGAGGGGGGATGTGCCAAGTCTTGAAGCGAACCTTTTGTTTCGGGACAAAATTCTGTCTTAAGACTAGAGGGCGGAGGGATGCAAGTACATTACACCACTTGTTGTTCTCTGCCGCCCCTCCAGTCCGCTGGTTTCAAGTCATGTTTTCAGCTATACAGGCTGGCTGTAGCAATATTCTGGCTATCTAATGCACACTGGGCACGACTCTCTGATTGGCCAGTGCTGATCACATGGGCATCTCTTCAATCAGAAAGCAGGTATAGCGCATTAGTATGTGTGTGTGTATATGTATATATATGTATATATGTATATATATATATATATATATATATATATATATATATATATATATACTAGCTTACCCATGGCGCGTTGCTGCGAAGACAGACAGACATACATTCGTTTTTATATATCTAGATAACAACCAATCACAGCGCAGCTTTTTTAGGTTACCTCAGTGGTATAATATATAACAACCAATCACAGCGCAGCTTTCATGTTACCTCATCTTTATAATATATAACACCCAATCACAGCGCAGCTTATATGTTACCTCAGCAGTATAAAATATAACAACCAATCACAGTGCAGCTTTCATGTTACGTCAGCAGTAAGAGAAATAACAACCAATCACAGCGCAACTTTTATTCTGCCTCAGCAATATAAAAAATAGCAACAAATCACAGCGCAGAATTCATTTTACCTCAGCGGTATAATATATAGCAACCAATCACAGCACAGCTTTTATTTTACCTCAGCATTCTCAATATCCAGGAATTGTCTTGTGATATGTTCGGCGGATGCATCATTTTGTAGTTGAACACGCATCCCGTTGCTCGTAATGCCTTTTGCTTTTGTGCTTGAGATGGAAATCAAACGATCTTTGTCTGGGGGGGCATAACTGTCGACGACGCTCGCACGCACGCCACCTATCATAGGATAGTTGTACTATGCCAGTAATCTTCCCAGGAGTGTACTCAACAACTTCCCATTAACTTTTCCTATTTATGACATAATCAATGCTCGTGCCAAATTTCGAGTTTCTATTACATTGGGAAGCGAGAGAATTACATTCCGTACGTAAAATTTGGACGCTAATTCTTTTGCGCATAGAATTGAATAATCGAGTTGGGACAGATTAGCTTTTCCTATTTATGACATATTCAATGCTAATGCCAAATTTCGAGTTTCTATGACATTGGGAAGCGAGAAAATTAGATTCCGTACGTAAAATTTGGACGCTAATTCTTTGGCACTTAGAATTGAATAATTGAGTTGGGACCCATTAGCTTTTCCTATTTATGACGAAATCAATGCTCGTGCCAAATTTCATGATTCTACAACATCGGGAAGTGAGAGAATTAGTGGCAATGATGGAAATCGAACGATCTACGTAGGGGGGTCGTAACTGTCGACGACGCACGCACGCGCGCCATTTATCGTAGCATAAATGTACTATGCCTATAATCTTCCCAGGAGTGTACTCAACAACTTCCCAAAGTTTCATGGCGATCGGATGAATGGTGTAGTAGCGCATAAAGGACAAACAGACAGACAGACACGCATACATTCAATTTTATATATATAGATATATATCACGACCAATGGACTATGGATTGGGTAGTCTGAAGGTTTTATTGGCCATCTTGGTTGACCGGAGGCAAGGCCCGATACTGGAATATCAGAGGTTCGGCCAAAAAGAACAACTGCAGGTAATATAACCCCTCCAGAGCTCTCTGAGTATTGCAGCGGCGTCCCAACCGAAACCTGAAAGTGAGTTACAGCGCTTGATGATATGGATTCTGTTTGGCCAGAGATTTGGGGGTGGAGATAGGAAATAGAGGGGGCCCTCTTGCTAGTGGGGCCAGTAAAAGGGGCCCTTATACAACCGGGCCATAAAAGGAGACCCTATTAGTATTAGAGCCTTTAAAGGGGGCACTAATACTACTGGGGCCACTTAAGGAAGCCCTACTACTATCCAGACCACTAAAAAGGGCCTTAATACTACTGGGGCCACTAAATGGAGCCCTATTCCTATTGATGCCTCTGAAAGGGGCAGTATTACTATTGGGCCCACTGAGAGGAGGCATTATTACTATTGGGCCCACTGAGAGGAGGCATTATTACTATTGGGCCCACTGAGAGGGGGCATTGTTACTACTTGGGACACTGAGAGGGGGCACTATTACTGCTGGGGCCACTGAGAGGCAGCATTGTTACTAATTGGGCCACAGGAATAATGGAGGTAAAAACATTTGCTATGTTGAGCTGCACCCCTATACAACACACCTTTAAGCTTGGCCAGTATTTTTTGTAACAAACATGGTAACTCTAACTCCAGTAGGAGGATATTGAAACTCCATCACGTTCGTGGTAATTTTACTGCAACCTGCAGGTGACGCTATGGAGCCTTAGCCTGAAAATTGAAAGAAGTGGGGTTTGTAACTTTCTGCTGCCCCTCCAATAAATCAATGCAGAAGCAGAAACATGAATGAGGTTATACATCAGACTGATAAGTCGCAGCTTAGTTCTGGTACAGTATTTGTGTATTGAGCTTGGGTCTGGTGCTGAATTTATGTCCTGAGCTTAGTTCGGGTACAGTATTTAAGTTATAATCTTGGCTCTGGGGCTGTATGTACATACTGAGCTTTGTTCTGGTATTGTATCTACATACTGATCTTGGTTCTGGTGCTGTATTTATGATATGACACTATTCACTGTGCTGTTCTGGTGTAGGTATGCTGCTATTTTGCTGATTTATGAACAAGCAGAATACAGGCAAAGTGCCTCTGAGTGCAATATACATATCTTTTCTTCTATGAAGGGAGGGGTGCCAAAAAAAATCAACACAGGGTGCCATCAAACCTAAGGCTGGCACTGTTTACCAACATTCCTCACAATGGGAGCTGAAGCCGCTGTTACGCTTTCAGCACTTCTGCCTCCGACAGCGGGGTTGGATGAGAAACTGTATTAGGAGGCAAGTCAACTATTGATGACAAGAAGAGTGAAGCCAGCTACTGAACTACTGCTTCTGTCCGCAGTGACGACATCCACCGCCACTGCACTAACAGCAAGCCATGTGATCAGCTGATCACTGGGGATCCCAAGCAGTGGATTAACTATTGTTGCCCTACCCGAAGGATGAGTCATCAATAGTTAATTCTTTTATATAGTTTTGGGCCTTCAATGCCCAGAACCATATGAAAGCAATATACTCATTGTGTCACACTGTTTCAGTGGTCTATGCACCATGGTACCTGACTGGTGACATTACCGGGTCTTCTGGCCTGGTGATGTCCCATAAACCTGTCACATGGGATTCTAGTGTAGATGTCCCCGACAGCCTTACTGGACATCACTGATGATGTTCCTTTTGGGCCTCCTATTTACTACAATGGTGATGTGAGTAAACAACCATGTGACTGCTGTACCTGGAGTATACAGAAGAGTAGGGGCCTAGAGCTGGTGGCGAGGGAGAAGCGTGGCAGTGGGCAGATGAGTGTTGTTTTTTTTTAAATAGCTTGAGCCTTGTATGGTGCAGCAGAAATGCAGTCGTAAGCTCTCTCTCATAACCTGAAGGTTGCACGTTCAATCCCTGGGTAGTTCAGGTGGTTGACTCATTTTGATCAATAAAATAAGTACCCAGCTTGCTGGGGGGTAAAGGATGACTGGGGAAGGCAATGGCAAAGCATCTCACAAACAGTCTGCCAGGAAGACATCACCCTAGGAGTCAGTCATTACTCGGTGCTTGCACCAGGGGACTTTACCTTTTTACCAGAATTTGAAGTTATCCCCTATTCGAGGATAGGGAATAACTCGCAGATCGGTGGGGGTCTTACCACTGAAAACCCACTGATCTCAAGAACTGAAGTCCCGTGTCCCCTGTCTTCTTCACTGTGTAGCTATTGCACCCCCTGCTGTGAGGAGGAGACTGAATGAAGTGCTGGTCACGCAGCAGCATCTGCTCGGGTATTTCCTCCAGCCCCATTGAAATCAATGGAGAGCTGACCGCACATGCTTAGCCAGCACTCTCTTCATGCTGACATCACTGCGAGAGTAGAAGCGACCCTCACAGTGACAGTAGAGTGAGACACGACAGTCCCCTTCTCAAGATCAACAGGGGTCTCTAACGCCCTGCAAGTTATCCCCCATCCTATGAATAGGGGATAACTTAAAATTCTGGTACAGCGCCTTTAAATATACCCCAAAATTAGACAGGATTAGTAAATCAACCCTGTTGTCAATCATTGTTGTGCCAAATAACAAACTCAGCTCTGCTACATGTATTGTTACATCTGCTACATGTATTATTACATTTCTGCTCCTGGCTGATACATTGTAACAAGAGGTTTCCTTGGCTGTGCGCTGTGTGCACTTTTGCTTTCTGTATCCCCCACATGGTGGGTATACCCCGCTGCCCTTGGTACTATGCCATGCACAAGGTTGTCCTCTGCACCAGGTAGGTGCTGGATTAAACAGGTCTGTAATAGTAGGCAGACAGCAGGGCACCGGTCAGCCACACAGCTTTTTCTGGATTGGAGTTGCCAAGGTGTAATAAGGCACCTCCCACAATGACACATGCTCAGCCACAACTTCATTTGACTTTCACTGGTCTCCAAGGGCTCGCAGAACACCTTTAAGGGGAGAAATAAGTCAAACAGGGGCATGGAGACGCTGGGGGTCCAGATGTACCAGCCCTGCCTCTACGGGTGAGTAATGATGCCCCTGTTCTTACAGCATGGACTTCTAAATGTCTGTTCAGTAGAGTGCTGTGCCTGGGCATGCTTGTGTTTATTATAGCTCTGCATCTAGAGACTGGCAGCTACTGTATGATGGGCACCGGATGGCTTAACCCTTTCAGCCATTGGCATCATCTGCACTCGATATTGACCCGCAGCTATTGTGGGCATTGTATTGGTTAACCCTTTTTAGCCAGATACACATTAGAACAGCATGCTGGATAAAATGAACCCGTTCCCTATAGTAAAACAAGTTGTGATGTAGCAGAGTCGAATTTGTTATTTAACTCTTTGGAGATGGGTTGTTGTTGATATGGCATGCTAATTACGATAACGCAGTAGGCTTACATGCAGAACTACAGGTAGCGCACAGTGATATCAACATGAATTGTCCCAAGCAACAAACTCGGCTCTGCTACATCTACATATATAATGGGCAAAGGTGGTCACTGTATCTGTTAACCCTCTGTTAGCCAGAAACACCTAGACAATAGTATTGGGTTGAATGAGTTAACTATTTGGTTGTAGCCCAACAAACTCAGCAGTACTTCTATATCTGCATAGTAGGGTATATAATGGGCAGCAGTAATCATTGTATCTGTTAACCCTCTGTTAGCCAGAAGCACATAGATAAGAGTATTAATCTGGATGAGTTAACTATTTGCTTGCAGCACAACTACTACAGCATGGTACAGCGGGCACCATCTAAGCCATGAATCTGCTCGCAGCTATCCAGCCTACCGGTCAGTGCCGTTAACTCTTTCTTGACCCGTGTGTGGTAAACCATGGGCTGTACCTGCATAGTGATAATGCACCAGTTAACCCTTTCTTTGCTAGAAATGAGCATTATATGTAATAGATATTTAGACCATATATACCTTCCTTATATGATGCTCTTAGTGGGTGCAGTTTGTACAATGATATAGCAGAGCTGGAGTCGTAGGGATGGTTCTGTTATGTGAATGATATGTGTGTGTTTCTGGAGATGTCAAAGTAACAAAGTTAATTCCATAAATTAACCCTTGACATGCCTTAGAAGTGGGCGATCTTTGTATTTGAGCATCTCTCCACGTGAACAGGTTGACGTCTGTATGATTTTATCTAGAATTAATGGATTTAGTTCATAGAATATAAAGGCACCCTCCAGCTGCGGCAGCGCCGCCCAGAAGGAGCCGGGCATTACAGAAGGTATCTGTACTCTTTGAACCCCTGTGATTTAGGGCTCACTCACATATGGGTATGTTTGTTGCGTATTACACATGTATTTTTTACGTGCGCAATATACCGTACGCAGTGATAATGCATGAAAAATGCATATGCACTGTGTATTTTAAACATCCATAGCCTATGAGTGGATAGTTTGCGCAAAAATAGCCATGCTGTTTTTTTTCACGTGCGTTTTATGCATGTGAGAAAAACGCCAGCCTGAATGGCCCAATGCAAATCAATGGGATTTTTGCACTGCCAACTGTGTGCGTAAAAAAAAATATGTGCGTAATACGCAGCAACATATGCCAATGTGAGTAGGCCCTAACTCCGGAGTTGACCTTTAGGGCTTCTTCACAAGAGCATATGTGCAAATTTCCGACTTCAGCACATTGTATTTGCGCTATGAACAGGGTTGATTTGCCTGCGTGTCTGCGCATTGTACTGTACTTTTTGCACATGCCAGGCCTGTTCATATGCACACAACGACCCCCCCCCCCACCACCTTGATTAAACAGTCTGTTTAGCTTAATGAAGTCCAGATATGTTCTCTTCCGCAAAGTTTTGCGCAGAATTTCACGCATCCCCTTGCGTGTTTATTTGCACATCCCCATAGACTTCTATGGGGCCCTTTGCTGCACACATGCACACAAAATAGAGCACATTCTATTTTTTATTTTTTTTGCATGTGCGAGAAATGCGTGTGAATGAACCCATTAAAATGAATGGCTTCTATCCTCAGCGTATTGCGCACATATATTTTGCATGCACATATATGCTGGAGTGAGTAAATATAGAGAAGTGCAGTTTTATTGTATGAGTACGAGCGGATCTGTATACTCCGGGTCTAGCTCTGTCTTTTATTACTGCATAATCTTTATTATCTGATACAGCTCGTACTTCGGTTGCGCCAATCAAATAGTTTTCTCACCATCTAATCAATTTCTGGATTGATCATTTTCCAGCATTAGAGCGACCCTCCGGTCTCCAAGATACAAAGATGGCTGCCCTGCTCCTCTGACATGCACACGGCATTGGTGGTGCATTGATAGTCTAAGACACTACATGCTGCTCTGATTGGCCAGCGCTACTTGTATGAGCAGCGTGTAGTGTCATAGACTACCAGTGCTGTGGGCACTAGGTAGGCAGAGAGGCTGTGCAGCACTAGAGGGTCGTTTTAAACACAGTCCTTCAAAGCTGAAGAAGAAAACATATATGGGCAGACATATGAAACTGTCTGAAAGAAAAACTATCTTTGTTGCTCATAGCAACCAATCACAGCGCAGCTTTCATTTTACCACAGCAGTATAGGAAGTTCCATATTTAGACAGTTCCATAAATCTGCCTCATAGACTGTTCATATACAGTATATACCGTACATGCAAACTCAATTCTGTTACATCTATCTCACTTCTTTCTCTTCCCTTCTCTTCTCTTCTTTTCCTACCTTTCGCTTCTTTTCTTTTCCTTCTCTTCTTTTTCTACTCTAATCTTCTATCTATCTATCTTTCTCATATCTATCTATCTATCTCATATCTATCTCATATCTATCTATCTCATATCTATCTATCTATCTATCTCATATCTATCTATCCATCTATCTCATATCTATCTATCTCATATTATCTATCTATCTCATATCTATCTATCTCATATCTATCTATCTATCTATCTATCTATCTATCTCATATTATCTATCTCATATCTATCTATCTATCTCATATCTATCTCATATCTATCTATCCCATATCTATCTATCTATCTATCTATGTATCTCATATCTATCTATCTCATATTAATTATCTATCTATCTATCTATCTATCTATCTCATATTATCTATCTATCTATCTATCTCATATTATCTATCTATCTATCTCATATTATCTATCTATCTATCTCATATCTATCTATCTCATATCTATCTATCTATCTATCTCATATCTATCTATCTCATATCTATCTATCTATCTATCTATCTCATATTATCTATCTATCTATCTCATATTATCTATCTATCTATCTCATATTATCTATCTATCTATCTATCTCATATTATCTATCTATCTATCTATCTATCTATCTATCTATCTATCTCATATTATCCATCTATCTGTCTATCTATCTCATATTATCTATCTGTCTATCTATCTATCTCCTATCTATCTATCTATCTATCTATCTCATATCTATCTATCTATCTATCTATCTCATATCTATCTATCTATCTATCTATCTATCTATCTCATATTATCTATCTATCTATCTCATATTATCTATCTATCTATCTATCTCATATTATCTATCTATCTATCTATCTATCTATCTATCTATCTATCTATCTCATATTATCCATCTATCTGTCTATCTATCTCATATTATCTATCTGTCTATCTATCTATCTATCTATCTCCTATCTATCTATCTATCTATCTATCTATCTATCTATCTATCTCATATCTATCTATCTATCTATCTATCTCATATCTATCTATCTATCTATCTATCTATCTATCTATCTATCTATCTATCTATCTATCTATCTATCTATCTATCTATCTATCTATCTATCTATCTATCTATCTCTTTTTTTCCCTGTCTCTTCTTTTTCTTCTCTTCTTTTCTCTTCCCTTGCCTCCTCTTATTTTGTCTTTTCTCTTCTTTTCCCTTCTCTTCTTTTTTCTTCTCGTCTTGTCTTTTCTCTTGTCTTTTTTCTCTTCTCTTGTCTTTTCTTCTTCTCTTCTATCTGTTGCTATGTATTCAACTGGAAACGTTGAGCTTGAGTGTCCCTAATGCTGTGGTTTTACTGCACTTGCATTGGGTGCACTGTTGCTGTTTGGTTCTGCCAGACATTTCCATTATCTATCTAATCCGGTATTGAGCACGGATTGCATGTGACGTGCATATATAGTACAGAACTATTCTCAGCTACCCGCTGCAATCAGCTGGCAGTGCCGCTGTATAAGGGGGCACGTGCCCATGCAAGCACACAAGCACTTGTCACACTTCTAGGTTTACAAGCTGGCAGCCAGTTTATCCCAGTTCATTTCTATCTTGTGTTTGGCACAGTGAGCGTGCACACCTCTCACACGCCTCCCTTGCATGTGACACACACACCTTCCACATGTGACACACAACTTCATGTGACATATGACCGTCACTCCTCTGCGCATTCGACAGCCCCTGCTGTAATAGTATCACTCCTCTCTCGCTAAATCCTTCCTCCTCCTAACGTAATGGTAATAGACGGGCATAATGGAATTCTGAAATGTCTCAATTAAGTCATTGGGAGCTGCCAGGCATCAAGATATATTTCTTAGTTAAGACAATATAGTGGGTTTATCTGCAGTCCTATGTATAAGTAAGAGTAACTCATGTAGAGCCAATGGACCAACTCGCTACAGCTGGCAAGTATAGCTCTGCTACATCTGTATATTACACACAGCAACAATCTGTTTGCTGACATCTGTCACTTTAGTTAACTATAAGGCTACTTCTTAGTATAGCTTATTGTGTTTTCAAAGGAGAACAGCTTATTACTCTTAAAGGGGTCATCTGGGGGCCATTTCGAAATACCTGATGACTAAATAGAGGGGAGCCCGCATATGGGAATGTCTTCAATTATTTGGAGGTGTGAGAGAGTATCTCTATTTGGAGGACCTGGCACGTCCATGCTTTGTACAGAAAACTCATTTGTTTCAATTGATCGTACTGCAATGCTTTAATTTTCCTGTGGTGGCGCTGCAGGGGATTTGAACACTTGCTGCTGTGCGCCACTGCAGACTGCTGCTGATCACTGATGATCGGAGCAGCATGATAATCTGATAACCTGTGATCTGAGCTTATTTTCAGAGCGGTTTATAAAAAAGAATTGTGAAAGATGTAAAAGTTGTATACAATTACAAACAACTTCAGTAAAGTGCGAGCGAGCCTTATGACAACACTTCCTGCTCCCGTGGACGTTATGTGTGATTGTAATAAGCAATCAGGTCTCATCTTTTAGACCCTTCTGATTTCTTGCATGAGACCAAAAGTTACTAAAATAACAATGAGCTGCCATTGAAAAAGTTAGTCTTTCGCAAGGGCGGAGCGGAGCCAAATATGCATAAAATGTAGGTATTTCTATGTACATAGTGGGAGTAGGGCATAAAATGTACCGCGATGTGGGATTAAAATGTTGGTGGTTATAATACATTACTTATCCTGTACTGCTCCTTAGTTACATCCTTTATTACAGTATACTCCAGAGCTGCACTCACTATTCTGCTGGTAGAGTCACTGTGTACATACATTACTTATCCTCTATCGATGCTGAGTTACATCCTGTATTATACTCCAGAGCTGCACTCACTATTCTGCTGGTGGAGTCACTGTCTACATACATTACTTATCCTGTACTGATCCTGAGTTACATCCTGTATTATACTCCAGAGCTGCACTCACTATTCTGCTGGTGGAGTCACTGTGTACATACATTACTTATCCTGTACTGATCCTGACTCACACCCTGTATTATACTCCCGAGCTGCACTCACTATTCTGCTGGTGGAGTCACTGTGTACATACATTACTTATCCTGTACTGATCCTGAGTTACATCCCGTATTATACTCCAGAGCTGCACTCACTATTCTGCTGGTGGAGTCACTGTGTACATACATTACTCACCCTGTACTGATCTTGAGTAACATTGTGTATTAAGGCTGGTTTAGACGCGACGATAATCGCTCAAAACATGACGCTCAAGCGACTTTTGAGCGATCATGGTTGTGTCATTTACAGAGTAAGATGATCGCTCAAGATCACCTTGCACTGCCAGCGGAGGATGCAGAAGACAAGCGAGGACACCAGCTGTTCCCCCACTTCGAGCACCCAGCTGTTATTCAGCCCGGCGCTCGATACGAAGGATGCAGAAGACAAGCGGGGTGTCCCCGCTTGTCTTCTGCATCTGGATGATTTCTGCACGGAGCGCCTGGCTGTTATACAGCTGAGCACTCCGTGCCAGGTATAGAGAACAGAGCTGGACCGCTCTGTTCTTCATGCTCAACCCGTTGTCAGGAAGCGGGATACAGCTGAAACAATGGTATTACTTATCCTGTACTGATCCGGAGTTACATCCTGTATTATACTCCAGAGCTGCACTCACTATTCTGCTGGTGGAGTCACTGTGTACATACATTACTTATCCTGTACTGATCCTGAGTTACATCCTGTATTATACCCCAGAGCTGCACTCACTATTCTGCTGGTGGTGTCACTGTATACATACATTACTTATCCTGTACTGATCCTGAGTTACAGGCTGTATTATACTCCAGAGCTGCACTCACTATTCTGCTGGTGGAGTCACTGTATACATACATTACTTATCCTGTACTGATCCTCAGTTACATCCTGTATTATACTCCCGAGCTGCACTCACTATTCTGCTGGTGGTGTCACTGTATACATACATTACTTATCCTGTACTGATCCTGACTTACAGGCTGTATTATACTCCCGAGCTGCACTCGCTATTCTGCTGGTGGTGTCACTGTATACATACATTACTTATCCTGTACTGATCCGGAGTTACATCCTGCATTATACCCCAGAGCTGCACTCACTATTCTGCTGGTGGAGTCACTGTATACATACATTACTTATCCTCTACTGATCCTGACTTACAGGCTGTATTATACTCCCGAGCTGCATTCTGCTTGCTGCTATTGGAAACTGTCAATAAGCTTGTAGACAGACAGTCACCTAACAGCTTAGCTGAGCTCCTGTAGTGCAGTGGTATAGTTTTCCCTTCTGTATTGTGGTCTTGTATAGGCTACACTGCTAAAAGGAAAATCACCAGTGGAAGCACCAATAAAGGAGGACTGCTGGGTGATTTCCGCTCTGAAGCTTGCAGAATTGTGAATGCTTTTTGCTATGGGAAATATAGCATGTTATTGTGTTAGACCGTTTTGATAAATAATGCCAATAAGTTAAAGGAGGAGAAGCAGTACATGGGGCGATTTTCACCCAAATAACTGGAAACAACGATTTTTTTGCAATAGTCGCCCCCTGTACACACGCCTGAGTGAGAAATTTGGGCACTGAGTGAGAAATTTGGGTTTTAGTGCGCTTAAAAACCAAATGGCTACGGCCCGTGTAAACAGGCAGTCATTCTTCTATGAACGACTGCCTGCTTGTAGTGAATGAAGGTGGGTAAGCTTAAACAATCTGCCTCCATTCACTGAATGACTATCGCTCCTGCGTGAAAGCGCAGGACCAATAGTCGCCCCTTGTAAAGGCACCTATAGGTGATATGTGTTTACACGGGCGAGTGCAATATCGAACTGAGAAAATTACATCAATATCGCAAACCTTTTTTTTAATTTTTTTTATTAATTTTCTTATTTTTTGTGATTGCGAGGCATTTAACATAAAAAAGGTATAGCTTTGGGCTACATTCACACGGGCGAGCGCTATATAGTTTCTTGGCTTGCCAACAAGTGATTTTCACGGTAATGCTAAGTGTTTTAGATTAAAAATCACATCTCATCGCTTCTATGTTTCGAGCCTGTGATGGGATCGCAAGTGTTTCCCATTGACTTCAATGGGAACCCTCGCACTGTCATACACATTGCTTGGCATGTGAGTGCCAATTGATGTTTTTTAAGGTCCCATTAAAACGATGAGCGAGGTGTTCCGAGGGACCGCCAAAAGATAAAATTTGCTGGGACTCTTTTTCCTTGCAGTGGTGCTGCGGGCAAAAAATTCTTGTGTGAATGAATCCATCCAAAAGAGTGGATTTCATATTCGTGCGAGTTTTGTGCGCATTGAATCACATAAAACTCGTGCAAGAATATCGTTTGTGTGAATAAGCCTCTAGCTCTATGGTCCTCTGGATGTTCAGTTGTGTCACTGACTGCACTATGTTGCACATGCTTGATGATAAACTCTGCTGCAACGACAAACACAGCTCTACTACATTGTATGCTTGTTTTTTTATAATATCGTGGTTTCATTGGAAAAACACTGGTAGAACAATGAGTTAACTGCGATCACGGGACATCAAAACCATTTAGGCTGATGTAGTAAGAGTCAGTGCTGACGGATGTTCAGATCTTTGATATGGACAAATGTTGACGTCAAAAAGTCTTTATCAGCACATTGGAGGCGAGAATAATGGAAGATTGTTGTGAAAGCTGTGATATCAGGGTTAACAATGCGCTAAAGTTGATTGATACTCTTTTCATGTCTGTGTATTACTATGAAGCCCCAGCCAGAGCGGCTCCAAAGAGCGCCCCTTGCTCTGAAGGACCCACAGTAACTATGCATTACACACACAGCCCATTCATTTAAAAGGGTTGGACCAGAATTCGCTTTTATCACCTCTCCATTCAGCCTGCAGGGGGTGTAGTGAGGAAGAGAAGGAGATCTTGTTCTCAGGATCAGTGGGGATCTCAGAGGTGAGACCCTCACCGATCAGCCTTATGGATAGTTGAAAAAAAGTTAATTCTGGTACAACCCTTTTAAATGAGAAGGGTGTAATACATGATTTCCCCTGTGGTGGTGCTGTAGAGAAATTCAGCACCTGCTGCTGAGTTCCTTCACCAATCACAGCTGATCATCCTGGATTCTGAGAAAAGGGGTCCTATGCCCCCTTCTTCTCATCATTGCAGGTTTGCTGCACCCAACTACAGTGACATCAGATTGAATGGAGCAGTGGTCACGCATGTGTAGCGACGCTCCATTGATTTAATGGGGTCGACAAAAATAGTAGAGTTCAAGCGCTCGGCAGTCCCTTTGAAAATGAATGGTGTGGCAACCTGCATGCACAACAGCTGATCCATTCAACTCCTAATGATCTCACAGTGAGGAGGAGAAAAGGACACCGGACCCCCGTTCTTGGCATGAATGGGGTTCTTAGTGGTGAAACCCCCACCGGTCAGATTTTTATAGGTGATAAAAGTTAATTCTAATAGAACCCCTTTAAATGAAAGGTGTAATACTTAATTTCACCTCTGGAGGTGCTATAGCAAATGTCAACACTTGCTGCAAAGTTCTTTTACCCGATCACAGCTGATCAACTTGAAAACCTTCAAACAAAAAGGGATTTTCCCACGGGTGCAACCCCTTTGTGTCTTCAGGCGACTACAGAAATAAACGGGGTCCGTAGAAAACCTTGGGTGACCATAAGCATTTATACTCTGATGTCTTTTGCTGCAGTATTCTCTGACTCAATGTTACAGAGTGGGGCTTCTAGCATCAGAATTATTTATTACTATTCAGTCCAGGGGGACCCCCAAAACTGAGAAGAGAGAACCTGGACAATTCGTTTTAAAGGAGCAGTTCCACAATCTGATGTAGATGAAGCATCTGCATGAGTGATGCTTCCACCCAGTCCGCGAGCTGCATGTGGATCAACCTGTATAGTTCTATTACATTCTGCGGGAGCCGATCGTATTAATTATTTACGAAGAGATCACAAACAAGCCCCGTTAGGTCTGGAAATGTAAAAACGTAGTTCCACGTTGCGGGAAATCAATGATAATGGAGATCTGCTCTGAGTACGTAGTTGTGTCCTTCTACATCTCCAGTTCACATCAGTTAGTATTGGCAGGGTATCTGGTCTTACCTGTCCAGACGCTGCGGATCTGCCCTCCGTCGCGCCCGCATCTTCTTTCTTCGGCCCGGCGGATGTGCTCGGAACGCTGGAAGCGGGCCACGTGCATGCGCTGTGCACTCTTTTTTTTTTGAACTCCTGCTCTCCTGCGCCGAAGAGCAGGAATTCAGCTGCGGGTGTGCCGCGGGTCCGGACGGCTTCCATAGGCTTCAATAGAAGCCTGCGGGAGACCCGCACTAAAATGGAGCATGCTGTGGGTTTTTTTCCGCACACGCAATCCACGTCCCATGGGAAAATGACATCCGCAGGTATTTAATTACCTGCGGGTGTCCAATGCATCCCTATGGGGCGCGGATCACGTGTGCCGGTGACCCGCTGCGGATCTGTCCCCGCGGACATGAGACCTTACAGTAAAAACCATGTGGAGGAGATTTCTAAAAACTCCTTCATATGGAGCAGAAACTTTATGGAACAAAGTAACGCTACGGATTCTAAATCCGCGGAATGTGTATTTATGCTGCAGCTTTTAACCCTTAAAATACAATGGCTAAAATGTGTGAAGGTACTGTTATAGTATTAGTGATAAGCGGGAGCTTTATAACATCTGAGCAAGACAAACCGGACAGACAAGACAGTTACACCTTATAAAATTTGGACTCGGAGCAGGGGATGTCCTTAAAGGGATTCTGTCACCGGGTTCATAAAGTTTGACTCAGGCCCCACCAACAGCATGCAGGATCACAGCTATTACTTCTGTCCCCATACGCTAAAGGGAAGGCAGCTTGCAGTCTGTGGAGAGAAGCCGGTATGGCCCGCCTCCGTTCCAGACTTCATGACCCTGGTGACCGTATGCCTTTAACTATTGTATTAGAATGTTTAACTTCTGTATAGTAATCTGTTTGTACCACAATATCATGGGGAAATGTCCCTAGAATCCATTCACTGCACAAACACTTGTGTTCTAACAGAGGCGTAATATCAAGAAGTCACTGCATTATTAACCCCTAAAAACGTTACTTTATTATGGTTATTAAAACACCCAACACAAAACAAACACATAAATAAAGCTGATATTGAATCATAATTCAGTAATATTTATCAATAATGCCATAAATGTCTAAACATATAAAAAAAGACAGCATGCCTGTAAGCAGATCATTTCAGACTGCTCACAATTAGTTGGACCCTATAGCCAAATTCATCTAGGATTCCTCCAGGTGTCCAACAGGAAATTTTATGGTCAGTAGGACCGGGATATACTCTGACAGGATAAATTCCTATACTGGTCCCTATTAAATGGGTTGTCCAGTTGTAAACTATTGATGGCCCAGCCTTAGCATAAGTTATCACTATTAAATTAGTGGGGGCGCATTGCCTGGGACTCCATGACGATCAGCTAATTGAAAGATCGGTTTGCTTGTGCACAGAACTGACTTTTGCAGGAAACAGACAGCTCCGTTCTTACTGTAGTGGTCAGGCTTGGTATTGCAGGCAAAGTTTCCATTAATTTCAATGAGAACTTGGTCTGCAGTACCTGTTTTCATTCTTTCAAGATGGCTGCAGCAATTTCCTAATCACCTAATGCACACTGTGCTCTGTTCACTGATTTGCCAGTGCTGATCACAGGAGCAGCTCTGGCCAATAAGATTGCAGGTATTATACATTAGCGGTCTAAGAATACCAATGTACTGTTATATTTATGTGTTTATTGAGACAGTTAAAACAACCAACACAAAAGAAATTACAGTTTTAGGAGTATGTACACACATAGTGGAAATGCTACCACAGCAGAAAAATCTGCATTAAAGTCTGCAGCATTTCCGCAAAGGACACTTCTGGTGCTGTATTTATGTACTGACCTTGGTACTGGTGCTGTATATATATATGTATATGTGTGTATGTATATATATATATATATATATATATATATATATATATGTGCTGAGCCTGGTTATAGTGCTGTGTTTAGATACTGAGCTTGGTTCTGTTATTTAATCGATGTACTAAGCTTGTTTGTGGTATTGTATTTACGTAATGAGCTCAATTCTGGTATTGTATCAATGTACTGAGCTTGGTTCTGGTGCTGTGTTTTTTTACTGAGTTGTTCTGCTATCTATTGCTCTATTTTCCTGCGTACCACAATTCCTCATAGAAGTCTATGGAAATTTGCAAATGCATGTGCAATACGCTAGCAAATGCGTGAAACACTGCGTAATTGCACAGAAAAAAGAACACCTCGTAAACGCATTCAATTAATTAATGCTGGGAGCATCAATGCATATTTTCTTGTATTCGCACACAACCTGCGCGTGTATTAAGTACAGAAAGTCTGCGGCAGATGACGGTACTGAGATAGGTTATAAAACGTGATTCGGGGACAACCCCTTTAAGGAGTTGTATCTTCTTACGATCCGGAAGATCTCACTTCTCAGTCTAGAAAGTCCTTCCTTGAGTTCCTCAAGAGCATTCATCTGCCGGTGGGTGGGGGGTTTCTTCTTTAAATCCCGCTGCGTTAAAGTGACTTTTAATCTGGGAATATAATGCCAGTGATACAAGTCTTCTAACCGATATGACAGAGCAAAATGATTGAGTTTAAGGCTGTGTCCTTGGCAGGAGAATATTTAACGCGGTGCCAAGTATTTTTTCCATTTCAAGCTGTGCCAGCCAGTAGGATTGCTAAATGGAATGCCTTCACATCCCACAATCAATTATTAAGTCCAGGAATGTAGCACAAAGGACTCTAGAAAATCAACTTCAGTTACCTTCTTTCTAGGTCAAATGTAATATTATTTCATCATATATAATAGGATTTTGATAAATTACTATATACTGCAAAATGGAAAAATGTACTGTAAGTAAAGTACCGTAAAAGTAATATATACACTGAATTCACGCTTTATTAGAGACCCCCATCTAGTAGCACAATGGCATTCAGAACCGCAGCAATTCATCGTGGTGTAGATTCCACTAGGTGATAAAATCGTTTTGCAGGAATATCGGCCCCTGCGGACAGGAAACGTCTTGTAGTTTATGCAAATCAGCTGGAGGTGCTGATATATTCTGACCAGCCTGAGAGGAAGGGGTCATCAATTCATGCTGCTTGTACCAAATTCTGACCTCCCATCAGCACGGTGCAACAGAAACCCGGATTTATCTGATCACACCATGTTTTTCCACTGCTCAGTGATACAATTTTTGTGTTTAAAAAGATTGTCCACTTTGACACTTTACTTTAGTTAAAAGGGTCCCATAATGACAAGTTGATTTGCTTGGACCCCCATTGATCAGCTCTAATCTGTCATGAAGTGTTAAGTTTTTCTGCAGCGGCCACTACAGGAGAAATGATGAATGACATGTTCCTCAATGGTCTGTATGTGAAGTATAGAAACACGTTAGGTCCTCCAGAGTTAGACACTTTTTGTAACCACTCAGTTCCAGTTATTGAATGAGGGTTTCCCCTATTATTTGAGAATGGGTTTTCTAAAGTAGACAGTCCTCTTCAATTACAGTTTGGGTACTCTGCCCATTTCATGCCATGTGTTCAGATTTATATACTTGCACCTGTATTTGACTTCTACCCGACCTCTCACTATTGCTGGGTAAATTTTCTGCCTCTGTATGACTTCCAAGTCTCCTCTGCCAATACTGGCTTTATATAGTACCATAAATTACAAGTGAGTGGAGAGGACAGTGTGTTCTGAAGCCACTGGGTCCATCACCTCAAGTTGTCACTTTCCAAGAAATGTAAAAATAATCCATGACAACATAATGTAATGCGATTTAGACAGTAAAGTCATAATTTATAAAATGTTGCTGTAGAATTCTATCCCACCAGTAGGTGGCAGTGCAGTCACACGTGGGGAGCATTGATTGAGTTACAGCGCAACTGACTGAAGGTGGAAACATCCTAAAATCACAATTTGCACACTTTTTAGACGTTTTGCAGCTCGTGAGGACGCGTCTTTATGATGTCCTGCAAAACACAGATATTGCAGACTTTGATGATCATGTAGATATTTGTTTCCGTAGTCATAAACTTACTTTGATAATTAACCCTTTTTTGTCCAAGGGTCAGTGATGCTCCTGCGTTCAGGTCACAATTCTGCAGTTCTGGTCTTCCTACTTTCAAAAAATCATAATTTTTTTTAAAGCTAGTTGGTACCATTTTGGAGTGCATAAGACTTCTTGATTATTTTTTATGCAATTTTTTTTTGGAGGCAGGTTGACAACCAAAAAAACACAATTCTGGCATTGCGGTTTTATTTTTCTGATGCCATTCACCATGCGGGATTAATATTGTGATTATTTTAGTACATTGGACTTTTACGGATGCAGTGATAACAATTTTTACATTTTTCTAATGTTTTTTTATGTAACACCTGGGAAAAGTGGGTTTTTTTGTTTGTTTGTTTTTTTTAAACCTTCATCTTTAAAAATTATTTTTTTTTACTATTTCTACTTTTAGTGGAATTGAACTTGCGCTCCTTTGGTCACTTAGTATAATGAAATGCTATAGTACTGCATTATACATTATTTAAAGATGCATCCTATTAAGACACGGCACAGGCACATCTTAATAGGCAAACAATCATGACAAAAGTTTCCATACCAAAATCCACATGTATGTTGTGCAGGTTATGGAGTGGAAATCCGCAGCAGGAGATTAAGTTGTGTATTTACGTGCGGATTGCGGAAATATTCTGCCCAAGTGAGAGCATCCTTTTGCACCTTATTGACCACATTTTTTTTATAGCCGCATTCCAAGAACCAGAACATAATAATTTTTCCATCTATATATCCGTATGAGGACTTGTTTTTTGCACGGCAAGTTGAATCTTTTAATGGCATTAGTTTTGGGGGCTAAAGGGTGATTAAAAAAAAAAGAAAGAAAATTACCTTTTTTTTAACCATGAACACTCTATGGTATAAATATCATGTTACCGTTAGGCCAGATTCATATGACCGTATTTGCACATGCAAAATTTGTGCGTGCATTACGCATTGTTTTTTAATGAGTTTGTTCACAAGTGTGTATATTGCGTGCACTATTCCATCGCGCAAAAAAAAATATGCAGCAGGAAATATGGAAATGCGCAGGAAAATAGAACATATGGAATTAATTACATTCATTGGCCATTTCAATGGCTGGAACTGTGGCTGCGTATTATTTTGCATGTGCAAATTCGCAATATTTGCGCACGCATAGAGAACAGTAAAAAGTGCAGTTCCTACGATGAGCAAAAGTGTGGTGCAAATGCGCACGCAAAGAGTACAGTAAAAAATATGGTTGTGCATGCTAATAAGCAACCTACGATGCACAAAAAAACAGCGCGAATGCCACAGGTCGGCATCATACAAGTGTATGCATATTTGTGCATGCCTGAGTGCTGCTTATTTGTGGAATTAACTATGTTTTTTGGTCTATTTTTTCTCTTTGCGACTGAAACGCGAGTTCTATTCTCCGTGCATTGCGCACAAAAATTGTTTTCTTGGTAAGACCTAAGATCAGCAGTTGGAATAGGCTCATGTTATTTGAAGCAGGAGGCTAGATGTGATTTGGCGCGGTCAGGTCAATGTTTGCCCCGGGTACAGGGAAACCTAGCTACAGCTCTGCTGACAGCCTACCAGAGACAGCCGATACCCACCAAGTCTGGAGCGGGCTCGACTCCCAAGCCTGCTGCAGATACACTACCTACAGCGGATGTCTATACATATCCTAACTGCATGGCACATAGACAGCTAGGACTTATATAGCCATATGTTGGGAAGGGGTTAAAATGGTATTTCCATCTCTGCAAATTAACTTGCTGATGGGTTGGGTCCTACCCACCGATCCTGAGAATTTACCTTGGCACATCGCTTCACTTCACTTCAATGGAATGGCTGAGTTCAAGCACTTCAATGATCCTACTGAAGTGAATGCATATTTGGCCACCACTGCCATGCCTCTGGAACACAACGGGGTTGAAATCCCAAGATGGGACAACATCTTTAAAGGGGGTTCCTATATTGGACAAATATGACTGAGATGAGACTACTGATTACAAGGTGGCCGGGAAACAGCCAAGTAAGGCTCTGCTCTGCTCTTTCTGTTACTCCCATAGAAGTCAATAGCAGTTATGCAAACCGCGTAGTACAGCACATTTTTCAGTTTCCGCAACTCCTGAGTTACTGAAACAGTGTAGCTTGCTCTGCTATGCAGTTTACATACCTCCTATTGACTTCTATGGGAGTTACTGAAAACCATAGTGCAAGGGGGGCTTGGCTATTTCAATCCTCCCAGCCACTACATTCAATGGACATTAAACTCTTAGACCTACCAGGCTTTTGTGGCATATCTTGTTTATGTACTATGAATATTTGAGATGGGAATACGTCTTTAACCATTTAGAGGCTGTATAAGAAATGTTTATCAGGCTTGTTTCCAGCACAGATCTGTTCTCTACCATTATAACATGGATTTACTTTACTATGACCATCAAAGTGTCCCTCGGGTTTTTGGGCAGCCATTAAAATATAGAAGCCAAAATAGATATCTTTACAGAAAGTGACCCCAAAGAAGTAGCCGTGTAAGGCATTGTAGGAACGGGAATTAAATCCTCATTTCCTCCCCAATGTATGTTGATGTTTTTGTACTCTTTTACCCAGGGCATTGCTATAGTCTGTACTGTAATTAGACCATTTAATAACACATTTAGGCTTTGATGTGGTTAAAGGGGTTGTCCCCTTGTAAACTATTAAGGACCTATTCTGAAAATAGGTCATGTATAGTAGATCGGCAGGATCCATCAGTAGGAACCCCTGCTGATCAGTTCTATTCCCACTACAGTGGTCAGGCTTGGCATTACAGGCAAAGTTCCCATTGAAGCAAATGCAATACTGAGCTTGTCCACTGTAGATTAAATGGAGCTGTCTGCTTCCTGCAGAAATCATCTTAGTGCATCAGCACAGCGAACAGCTGATCATTTGGTTCACGGGCAATAGATCACTGCCAATTTACTATTAAAGTCTTCTCCTGAGGATAGACCATCAATATTTTACAACTGGACAACCTATTTAAACACTATATAGGCTAAAGAGGGATTCCACCTAAATACACCTAAAACAAAGGGACTGTGGTGCTCAGTGATGTAGCTATAAGGGGCGGATACACAAGCTTGTACACCAGCCTCTAGTGCCTATGGAGATCTAAAGGCCTTTCTCCTACTTATAATCATAGAAGTACTAAGTAACCACTGGGAGGCACTGTTACAGATGTTACTTTGAGGCCCAAGACCTCTCTGGATGCTTCGTAAAGTGTCTAAAATCCATTGAAATTGGGGTAGTTGTGTATTCTGCCATGCCATCACAATTTTAACCAGTTAAAGAGGACCTACCTGCCTGTTCGGACATGAAGACCTCCAGTGTTTAGTATGCACCTTACTGTGCAAATGGATGCCTTAGCGCGTGGTGCCACCAAATCTTACTACAGGTCTTTTGCAGTCACTCGAGGGTTTTTTACCACCAGCCTCCTCAGAATCTGGTAGCAGCTCGTGATGGCTTCCTTCTTCTGCCCCATTCAGATAGTGTAGCCAGTGTTCCTTTAAAGGGGTTTAGTCATTAGAAAAAAAAATTCTATACTCTGCTATTCCTCCACTTACGGCATCTTCTATTCCCTGAGCTTCTGCAGTCCCCTGAGTCATGTCTCCTCCACCCTGGCCAGCTTGTTATGAAGCTGGGATTCCTCACATTCTTCAGTGAGGGTCACATTCCTGTGACTTAGGGTTCACTGCCTAGGAAGGAATGCTGATCTATTGCAGAGACAGTGGGCATAAGCAGTCTCTGTAATAGCTCTGCACTCCCTGCTAGACTGTGAACTGTGATTTAGCGTAGATTGCCGGGCAGGAAGGAGACTGCCTGTGAATATGCGTAACCTTACAGGAGGCAGAGGAATCAGTCAGCTGGAGGTGAAGTGACTTCCCCCCAGGACTGCAGGACATGATAGGGGAGGTAAAGATCTGGTAAGTAGACTGACGGGGAGGAATACGTAAGTATAGAAATTTTTCTTTTTAATGACAGAACCCTTTAAGGCCTCCTGCACACGGGCGTGTTTGCATTACGGAGTCCGCGGCAGGGGTCCGCCTCTGGACTCTGCAGCAAATACAGCCCATAGTATTCAATGGCAAAACTCCATTTCATCTCCATGAGCGGAAATTGATTGCAATTTATCGCTTGCAGCATGCTGCGATTTTGTGCGGGTTACACACGTCCGGCTTCCATTGAAGTCAATTGAAGCAGTCTGTCCCACGGCACTTCAGCAATGAGCACTGCGGAAGTATCACGGGATACGTGTCACTTTCCCCCAGCACCAGCCAGCACATTCGCAGCGTTTCCAGAAACCACCAGACAGGTAAGCTGGGGTCACCAGCCGGACACTGGGTGGAACTCTGCTGCGGGAATCCCACATGCGGGATCCGACCCACCCGTGTGCAGGAGGCCTAACTTTGAGCTTGCAAACTGTTTCTCATTGTATCTCTAAGAACAGTCCGTGCCTTTGCAATCTTTTTATGTTTCCTTGTTTGTATCCTATTCTCTCAACGTTCTGCACCACTTTCTGTCTTAGGCCCCCTGCACACGATCTCGCAGCGGGATCCGACCCGGCCGTCAGCAGGCGGCCTTAGCCATATTTCTAACGTGTGATCAAATGGCACAGTCAACAAAACCTCAACTAGTCCAGGTATTTGATCTGTTTTATCTCAAGTGCACCTGATGCAACTAAGCCCTTTATTAGTTGCATCAGATGTGCTTGAAGCAACACTTGATTTGCAAATGTGTACTCTTATGAGGGATTCTATTCCGAGACTGCAGTAGTCACTGAAAGTGTCATTTTGTGTTGAATTTAGAGAAACTGCTTGGTTTGTTAGTCATGTTGAGCTATTTAAATTGTTCTTCCGCCCTGAAAACGAATCTATCGTTCTTTGACCAATAGGAACTACACAGTACCTCATGCCATGCAAATGTTCAGCTTGGACAGTGTATACATAAGCTTGTCCCCTTCTTCTCCCAGAATAACGGAAACCTCAATCTTGCCCTTGGCCCAACGGATGCCCATAGTAAAATACATTCGTCACAAGAGAAATGTTTTCCGTCTGGAAATTAATGCTTTCTTTCATACTTTCACATTTTATAGTTGATTTGAGTCCTGATAAGACGTCTGCGATTGTTTTACAGCCCTCGGCAGTTCTGTTATCTAGTGATTATTATGCAGATGATCACGTCATACTGTGATGGTAAAGTTTTTGGAAAAATTTCTTCCTTAACCCCTCAGTGACCAGTCTGTTTTGTGCCTTGAGCACAAAGCAGTTTTCACTGTTGGATTCCAAGATCCATAACTGATTGAAATAACCATGTGAGGACTTGTTTTTTTGGGGGGACAAGTTGTAAATTTTAATGTTACCACTCAGGGTACATATAATGTGCTGTATAACTTTTTTGAGGGGTGGGACGGGGGAATGAGAGATTGAAAAAAACTCCAGAAATTCAGCCATTGTTTTGTTTTTACGGCGTTCACCATTCAGTAAAAACATCATGATAACCAAGTTGCTAGAGATTTTTGTATTACAGCACGACCGAATATTGCGTGAACGGATTCACAAATCTCCCGTCTGTGCGCCCATTCTGACGGCCCGGTCTGGCGAGTATAAGGCAAGGGGAGAGGAGCTAGTGTGCTAAGCTCCCGCCCCCTCTCCGCCCCTTGTTGGCTGCCAGCCCCCCTCCCATTGCAAACAGCCGGCAAGGGGCGGAGAGCAAGGGGAATGGGGTGCAAGTTTAGCAGACACGCTGCTAAACTCCCTCCCACCTCCCTTCTCATAGGAGTCTATGGCAGCAGTCACCGTACTCCGTCCGGAAGATAGTTACTGAACTATCTTTCCTGGCCGTATGCGCTATCTTGGCCAGCCAGGCAATTTTACGCCGTGGGAATACGCCCATCTGAACTGATGCATTGTAAACCAATGCATCAGATCGGCAGCAGATATCAGCCAGCCATGAAAACAGGGCCAATATACGCTGGTGAATGAAGCCCAAGACCCAAAACATTTTTGTTTTTCCTGCAACTATGTAAGCTACGTCTTTCTTTTCGCGTGAACCGTTATAATTTTTATTTGTCCCATTTTGAGGTACATGTGAGTTTTTGATTGCTTTTTATTACTATTTTTGGGAGGCAAAGAAAAGAAAAGTAGCAATTCTAGCATTTTGATTTAAAATACTCTTTACGTCGTTGAACATGTGCGATAAATAACAAAATATTTTTCTTGTCTAAGTCATTATGAACGAGGTGATACCTATTATATGATTATTTTTATCTATTTAAAAATGTTTGTTTTTTGGGGGGGAAATTGTATATTTTTTTAAAACTGTTTTTTTTTTTGTCAAAGTCCCTGAAGGAGACTTGAAGATGCAATGGTTCAATCGCAGGGATAGTATGCTGCATTACTTATGTAGTACATGTTACTTGTAACATAGGAGGCGGGGCCTAGTAGATTGAGTCACATGGGAGATATGACGGCCTTTGTCAGGCTTCCGGCTGCCACAGGAACCCCTTAGTAACTTGCGAGCATACACCGGGTGCTGATGGGTGACAGAAAGAGCCCCCTCCCCATATCATTTGCTTACATGCTGCAGTTGCTATTGATTATGCATCTTCGTGCTTAAAGGGGTTGTCCCGCGCCGAAACGGGTTTTTTTTTTTTTCAACCCCCCCCCGTTCGGCGCGAGACAACCCCGATGCAGGGACGTACAGAAAGCTTACCGGAGCGCTTACCTTAATCCCCGCGCTCCGGTGACTTCTATACTTACCTGTGAAGATGGCCGCCGGGATCCTCTGCCTCCGTGGACCGCAGCTCTTCTGTGCGGTCCATTGCCGATTCCAGCCTCCTGATTGGCTGGAATCGGCACGTGACGGGGCGGAGCTACACGGAGCTACACGGAGCCCCATAGAGAACAGGAGAAGACCTGGACTGCGCAAGCGCGGCTAATTTGGCCATCGGAGGGCGAAAATTAGTCGGCACCATGGAGACGAGGACGCCAGCAACGGAGCAGGTAAGTAAAAAACTTTTTATAACTTCTGTATGGCTCATAATTAATGCACAATGTATATTACAAAGTGCATTAATATGGCCATACAGAAGTGTATAGACACACTTGCTGCCGCGGGACAACCCCTTTAAGCTACAAGGATATGAGGTTTCTCTATTCCTGGCTGTTAGAGCAGGACCCTGGCTGTCAGTAGCCAGCCAAGCCACCGCCTTAAAAAGATGTATGTGCGGGTTTAAAGTATTCGTAAGGTACGTAAAAAGGCTTATTGCAGTCACAAAGTGAAGCAGAAGTTGCCATTTGATATGGTTCTTATTTCCAATTAAAATCCAAAAAAAACAGTTGCTGACTTGTTCTCTTTGCTCTTATGTGAGTAGACAAGGTTGAATTTTAGTGAGTGCATTTTCCTTGACACCACCCACCCTCCATGCCCAGGCTAGTTCTTCCAATCCACCCCTTCCAGCATTTTTTCATTACTTTCCTGGCAGTCACTGTTTGTATGGGTAACGTATTCGCAGCTCACCTCTGGGACCCCCAATTTTCTGGAGATCGTGGATTCATGATGGCTCTTTACAAATGCAAGGATTGATGTAAGGGAGTTTCTGAATTGTCATAAACTTCAGTGAAAAGGACCATACACATGTCTAGCCACTAGGTGGTCAGGTGGAGTTGGGACTGAGATGTGAGCTGAGAGTCCCGCAAAAAGCCTAAATTGGTCATCCAGTATCCTCAGGGTAGGACTGGAAGTAGATAGAACAGTCAACACTGCAGTGACCCAGTTTGGTATTGAAAGCACAGTTTCCATTTAATACAATGGGAGCTGTGCCTGTAGTACCAAAGTGGGCTGCTGCAACATGGACAGCACTATCTGCTTCCAGTGCTGTACATACTGACAGAAGGCTTAGTAATTCGCTTCATTGGGCATACTGAGCTACAGGCCCCCATCAATCAACTATTGAAGACCTATTCTGAGGATAGTCATCCATAGTAAAAGTTCTGGAGAACCCCTTTAATCCAGGGCTGTTAGCAAATGCTGAATAACAGCCACCAATAGCAGCTCTTATAGTGAAGGGTTTCCACCCAAGGGTTACATTACCATAACTCTTCTTTGTTCTTCTTTTTGTTTCCTTTTCTCTCTTATTTGTCGTTCTACTTGTTTTCTTTTTCTCTTTTACTTCTTATTTCCTTCTTTTCTCCTTCTTCCTTCTTCTCATTTTTCTTTTTAAGTTCTTCTCTTTTATTGTCTTCTTATTTCACTTTTCTCTCTTCTTCATGTTTCCTTTTTCTCTTTTACTTACGGTATTTCCTCCTTCGTGTTTTCTTTATCTTTTTTCTTTCATGTTTTTTTCATCTATTTTCCTTCTTCTCAGTCTTCTTTTTTTACTTTTTCTCTTTTACTTAATTTCTTCTTTTTTTTGTTTCCTTTTTGCTTTCTATGAAAAAAATATGTCTTGCATGTTTTTTCAGATGTCCAAATACATTTACTTCTATTAAAAGCAAAGAAAGAGGAGAAGTTAGCTACTTTCTTTCCAACTATCGAGTCACACTTCCCAGTATTCATTACTTTTTATTTCAGAAAATAACTTTTTTACATACATTTCACTTTTCTGATTATTGTTATGTTTTATTGCTCAGAAAAGTGGGTGTTAACCTTCATAGATCTGTCTGCCAGAAGGCCACGCCCCCTTATCACAACAACAAAAACAACTTAGTAAACCCGGTGTATTCTAATTCTGTTTGTGAACCAAATGCCACTATCTTCAGGCGAATACACCCGACATCTAGGGGCATCTCAGGGCAGCTTCACCCATCATACAGAGATATATTATTGTTTCCTACACAAAGCAGCGTGTGTGTGGTATATCATACTCCTTAAAGGACCTCTACATCTTCATCAACATGGAGGAGCTGATTAATGTTACAGACAAGATTGTTCACTAGTTTTTAGTGCTGCAATCAGTAACATTCATTTAGATGCAGATTTAACCCAAGCGAACAATAGTTCAATTGTAATAACAACATTGAAACATCAGTGTAAAAAGTATAAACTAAGTGCCATAATAAAACAGAGAGATAAAGTAATCTTCTAATGGACCATGGACTAGATACTATCATAGTGGAATAGCCCTAATTGGGGAAGGGAAAAGATGGTGAGATTTTTGAATATTTCAATTGACAACAACCTCCTTTGTCAGCTTCCTATTGACATTGAGTTGATAACTGTCGGTTGAACTGCAGGAACCCGGCATATCTCTATTCCCTTGCTAATTTAGTGGGCTACTAAATACATGGCTGTGTCGAGTCCTATAGAGAGCATGAGCTTCTCTGGCTAATAGACAGGTAGTCCCAACCTCCCTTTATACCATCCAGAAGTCCTAACAATTTTATCTGCCCAGTGTTCCACATGAAATACAGATGACCATTTTGAGTACATCTTTTCATCTAAAGAAGAGGTTAATCTGGGACAAATGCATTTGTCTTTTTGATGTTGTCCTTGGAGTGCTGTTTTCCACCCTTTTCAAGTTTGTACAGTATTGCGCCCTCACGCAACTTTTTATCTAATTTGGTTGATGGCTATGTCTGACCTATAGAGGGCAGGCACACATATATTGATGCGGTCCTTTTATGAGCACTGCTTTACACCCTTATTTCAGTTTGTACAATATTGCACCCTCCTGCGACTTTTTGTATCTAGTTTGGTTGATTGCTGTGCTTGAATCATAGATATCAGACCCACATATATTTGTATTTTTCATTTTAGTCCTATGATGAGTACTGCTTTCCACTCCTCTTTAAGCTTGTACAATATTGCACCGTCCTGCAACTTTTAAAATCTAATTTGTTGATTGCTGTGTTTCAGCCATAAATGACAGACACACATATATTTGTCTTTAAGATGTGGTCCTTTGGTTAGCACTGCTTTCTGCCTCTGTTTAACCCTGCAATGTATTTTGCCCTCCTGCAACTTGTCTATCTAGTTTGGTTGATTGCTGTGTCTGACCACACATGGCATTACAAAAGTGGGAGGGCTGCTGCAATAGTTTCAGAGATGGACTTTCTGTTCAGAACACTTTTGCAAGGCAGAATGGGTAACATTCATGCCCGAGCTATGCTCTAATGACAAATTAACACTTTCTTAAATGGTTGCCACCGCCCCACCCCTTATCTAGTCTTGCCAGTAATGCACTACAATGATTCAATCTGCTTCCAGACATGTCTTGTAACTGATTTGACATACGATATCTCCCGGGTGAACACCAAAGGGAAAAACAAATCAAAGGATTTTAGCATTGTCGTACATTTGGTTAAACTGTGACCAATCCATGGATGGCAGGATGTCATATAAAAGGCTGTATTATATCTGGAGCGGCTTCAGTTTTCCTCCATAGCTCCATTAATCTCATATTATCTGCTAATGTTCTCGAGAAATTAATGTCATGTTCACAGGTCTGCAGTCATGTATGTCGCATGTGGTGGTATCCTGACACAGATTTAGGGTAGGATGCAGCAGAAGGAGTTACAAAAATGGGCAGTGTTTATTTATGAACAAAAAAAAAAGAAAATGAGTAGTGTTATTATAACAAATAAACCATGGAACTTTTATCGTAGAATCATTTGTTGCTAGCTACAGCTAAGTCCTAGGATAATTAATACTGTATTGGCAATACTTTACTTCTGGTGTTAGGGTCTCTGGAACTTGCAAGCTCAATTCTTACTCGAGCTCAAAATTTCTTACAAGTATTCAAACGCCCACTAATGTTTCTGTCCCTAATTGCAGCAGGCCTGCTGGCTAACTATGTGCTACCCAGTGGTGTGCATACATAAAAGTTTTAGTGAGGCTGGTCTCACTTACAGTTCCATGGGGGCTATTGCACTCTCTAGTTCAATGGCTCCTCGTCAGTTATGTCCCACTTGGGTAGACACAATACCTTCTCATTTGTTGACCCTTGGTCTATTCCATGTGGAGGCAGCATTTTCTAGCTCTCCTCTTTGTCTGTGACCTCCAGCACTCTAGAAACACTTCAGTTAAGTCACAGCACTCTGCAGCAGGTCCGCTCCTTCAGTTTTTCGCTGCAGCCTTTCTGCACTTCACCAGCAGCTGGTCTAACTCATATTCAGTCACTGAGCTTTCTTTCTCTCAGCTCCAAAAACTTTCATGGTGCTAACATCATCGCACTCGAAAATTCCCAGGCAGCATACTCAGTTCTATCATGCTGAATTTTGGCGTAAATTTTTGGTGCCCATAGTAATTTGGCTCATCTTATAGTCCATCATAATAGCAACACTTTAACCCTTTTCAGGGTAGCTCCATACTGTCAGGACAGTGTCCGGGATATGGGGGTCCCTGAGATATCCCGCAACCCCTGTCCCTGCCTACTTGCCCCCCTGGGCTAACCCCCAGGGCGACAACTGGGCGACGGTCCCTACCCTCGCTAGGGAAGCGGGACACGGGAGACAAACAGACACTGAGACAAACAACGGTAGAATGGTCAGACAATCCGGGTAGGCAACAAGAGGGTACGCAGTACGGAGGGGTCAGGCAAAAACGTAGTCAGGTCCAAAAGCAGGTGTCAGAAAAGCCGAGGTCACAGAGCAGTCAGGATAAACGCGGGTGTAGCTGGAAAACCAAACTAACACTGGCAAGGCCTGAAAGGAAAACACACCTATTTAAATGCTGTCAGCGCTCCCGCCCCAGAAGCTGATTGGGGCGGGGAGCCTGACAGCAGCAGGGCTAATCAGGGCGGTGCTGGGGGCACGCCCCCAGTCTGGCTGCACAGACAGTTACTAGGGAAGCCAGCCTGGTAGTCAAGCGACTAGAAGCACCAGCTGCCTCCCTAGCAACCCGGCGGCGACCAGTCTTACAGCGGCCCGGGGAGATCACAAGAACCGGGGTACCTCTGCGCCGCGCTCCTGTACCCCGGGTGGCCGGACCGGTGGTGCGGGCACGGCGGCCCCGAGAGTTGCCGGTTCTGACAGTACCCCCCCTTCTACGGGGGGACACCGGACCCCCATGGCCAGGTGCGGGCTTAAGCGGGAAAGCCCTGTGGAATGCCTGGACTAGGCGTGGCGCATGAACGTCCCTGGCAGGGACCCACGTCCTATCCTCAGGGCCAAATCCTCTCCAGTGGACCAGGTACTGCAGCACACCTCTAACCCGTCGGGCATCCACCAGCCTTTCTACTTCATACTCCAGTTCCCCCTGTACCAGAGAAGGAGGAGGCGGGTTCTGGGTGGGTAGAACTGGAGTCACATACTTCTTAAGTAAGCTTTTGTGAAAAACCCTGTGGACCTTCCAGGGGTCAGGAAGTGCCAACTTATATGACACCGGGTTGATAACCTGAGAAACAGTAAATGGGCCAATGAACCGAGGAGCAAGTTTCAGGGAGGGAACCTTGAGTCTCAGATTCTTGGACGACAACAAAACCTGCTCCCCGACTACAAAAGGTGCAGAGATGGTACATCTTTTATTTGCGTATTTACGCAGTTTCTCTTGGGAACCCTGAAGGTTCTTACGAACCTGGGCCCAAACTGTGCACAGTTCCTCAGAGGATATGTCGGCGGCCGGATTGTTCGAGACCACAGGAGTGGAAAGCGAGAACCGGGGATGAAACCCATAGTTACAAAAAAAAGGTGACAATTGGGTCGATGAGTTAACATGGTTGTTGATAGCAAATTCGGCGAGAGGTAAGTAGTTGGCCCACTGATACTGGTTATCAGAGACAAACAGTCGCAGATACTGGATAAGTTCTTGGTTCATTCGTTCCGTTTGTCCGTTACTCTCGGGATGGAAAGCGGAGGAGAAGGACAAATTTACGTTTAGATTTTTACAGAAGGCTCGCCAGAAGCGAGCGACGAACTGAACCCCTCTATCTGACACAATGTCCTCGGGGATCCCATGTAACCGAACAATCTCCTTGATGAACATTTCAGACAGAAGTTTGGCGTTAGGCAACTTGCAAAGCGGAACAAAATGTGACATTTTAGAGAAACGGTCTACTATTACCCAGATGACCGTATTCCCCAGCGAGGATGGCAGATCAGTAATAAAATCCATGGACAAATGGGACCATGGCCTGGACGGAATGGGCAAGGGAAGAAGAGGACCCTCAGGACGTCTCCTGAGATTCTTCCCCCTTGCGCAAACCGGGCACGCGGACACAAATACCCGTACCTCCTTGGCCATGTGCGGCCACCAATAGAGTCTGGACACTAACTCCAGCGTACCCCTGATGCCGGGGTGTCCAGCTAGGACTGAAGCATGTGTCTCCTCTAACACTTTCAATCTCAGTGACAACGGGACAAATAATTTGCCTTCCGGAAGGGCTTCAGGAGCAGATTGTTGAGCGGCGTGAATGAGAGGTGAAAGGTCGGAGGAGACAGCAGCGAGGACCACCCCAGGGGAGAGAATGCTCTCAGGCTCCGGCTCGGCGGGTTCCGGAGAACCAAAACTCCTAGACAGGGCATCCGCCTTGACATTCTTAGAACCGGGTCTATAGGTAACCACAAAATTGAAACGAGAGAAGAACAAGGCCCAGCGGGCTTGCCGAGCATTTAACCTCTTAGCGGAATCTAGGTAGGTGAGGTTTTTATGGTCTGTGAGTACCGTGATCTGGTGATGGGCTCCTTCCAAAAAATGCCTCCACTCTTCGAAAGCCCACTTAATCGCCAGCAATTCCCGGTTGCCTATATCATAGTTCCGTTCGGTGGAAGAAAACTTCCTAGAAAAATAGGCACACGGTCTAAGGTTGGTGAGAGTGGAGGGACCTTGGGACAGTACCGCTCCCACACCAAACTCAGAGGCATCTACCTCCACCACAAAAGGGCTGGACAGATCCGGTTGTACTAGGACAGGTGCAGAAGAGAACGCCGCCTTTAGGGTATCGAAGGCCCTCAGAGCCTCAGAAGACCAGGTCCTCACATCTGCCCCCTTTCTGGTGAGGTCCGTTAGAGGTTTAGCCACCACGGAGAAGTCTTTAATGAATTTGCGATAGTAGTTGGCGAAGCCGAGGAAGCGTTGAAGGGCTTTCAACGACCCTGGCTGGGCCCACTCCGTGATGGCTTTCACCTTTTCAGGATCCATCTGGAAGTCGCATGGCGTGATGATATACCCCAAAAATGATATCTTTTGTACCCCGAAAACACATTTCTCGAGTTTAGCAAACAGTTTGTTATGTCTGAGTCGAGCTAGTACAGTCTGAACGTGAGTGTGGTGACTCGGCAAGTCGGAGGAAAAAATCAAAATGTCGTCTAGATATACAACCACGAACACCCCCATGATATCCTGAAACACTGAGTTCATGTACCCCTGAAAAATGGCGGGGGCGTTACACAATCCAAAAGGCATAACTAGGTATTCAAAATGCCCGAGGGGCGTATTGAAGGCGGTTTTCCACTCATCCCCCTCCCGAATGCGGATGAGGTTGTATGCTCCCCTGAGATCAAGTTTAGAAAACCATCGGGCACCAGCGACCTGGTTGAGGAGGTCAGGAATGAGTGGAAGAGCATACTGGTTTCGGACTGTGATTTTGTTTAGCTCTCTATAGTCAATACCGGGCCGGAGACCCCCATCCTTCTTCTCAACGAAGAAAAACCCGGCACCCACCGGGGATTCTGAGGGCCGGATGTGCCCTTTGGCCAGGCTGTCCTGGATATAGTCCCTCATGGATTCTCTCTCAGGAACCGTAACGTTATAAATGCGGCCCTTAGGAAGTTTGGCCCCAGGAATCAAGTCTATTTTACAGTCCCATTCCCTATGAGGGGGCAGAGCTTCAGATAATTGTTTGGAGAACACGTCAGAGAACTCGGAGAGGTATTCTGGTAGGGGGGTCCCCTCGCAGGTGGAGATTCCCACCTTCACCGCACAAAGGTGGTTGGCACAGCGGGGACCCCACTTTACCAGTTCCAACGTGTCCCAATTTACTACCGGGTTGTGCTCCCGGAGCCAGGGGAGGCCTAGGACGACGTCCACAGACAAATCTCTCATCACTAGAAAGGTGCAGGTTTCCACGTGTAAGGCTCCTATAGTAAACCTTACTTCAGGGGTAACCAGATTAACCACCCCTGCTTGCAATGGGGTGGAGTCCACTCCTGAAACCAGAATCGGAGTCTCTAAACGTAAAAAAACCCCGGACAGTTGAGCAACGAAATTAAAGTTAACGAAATTCGCCGCCGCCCCAGAATCAACAAAGGCTTGCCCAGTACGGTGGAAAGCATGAAATTCTAGGGTGCAAGGCAATAACATTTTGGATAACACAGGGAGTACCTTAGCTCCTAGACAGTCCTCCCGACAACTGCCTAGGAGCGGGAGTTTTCCTGCCGTGGCTTCTTAGTGCAGGTGGCAATGCGGTGACCCGGCTCCCCACAGTAGAAGCAAAGATTCTTCTTCAGGCGATATTCCCGTCGCTGCTTGGGGTTCATGGCTCCCAGTTCCATGGGCTCGGTGGTGGGAAGTGAGAGAGTCAGGTCAGTAGAAGAAGTGGGCGTGGGGAGTGGAGTGGCCCGAGCGGCGTGTCGGCCCCTCAAACGTCGGTCGGCCCGAATAGCAAGCGTCATGGCTTGCTCCAGGGTTCTAGGCTCTGGGTGGGCCACAAGTAGGTCCTTGAGACCCTCAGACAGACCGGTCAAAAATAAGTCTTTTAGGGCGGCATCGTTCCACCCGGATTCCGTACAATGTTGCCGGAATTGGGAACAGTAGTCCTCCGCCATTTTACAACCCTGGCGCAGGGCCAGAAGTTTGGAGACTGCGTAGCCCGCCCGGTCGGGTTCGTCATAAATTTGACCCAGGGCGGAAAAAAAGGCGTCAAGGGATAGTCGGGCTGGAGAGCCTGCTGGTAGCGAGAAAGCCCAATTTTGGGGGTCCCCCCTCAGGCGGGTAATTACCATTCCCACTTTCTGGTATTCAGTACCAGAGGAGTGGGGTCGGAGATCAAAGTAGAGCTTGCAGCTCTCTCTAAATGCAAAGAACTGACCTCTCTCTCCAGAGAAGCAGTCCGGCAGCGTGGCTCGGGGTTCTGACATAGTCCCGGGAGCGGAAGGGGGCTGCATGGGACCTGCAGCCGCCACATGTTCCTGTAGCTGCATGCGGGCGGTTAGGTCCTGGACAAGGTTAGTAAGGACCTGGACCTGGTTCGCTAAAGCAGCCACGGCCTCCATCGAGGGATTCAAAGTAGCCGGGCGGATGCACGAGTCTGACCTACCTTCGGCCAGTGTTACTGTCAGGACAGTGTCCGGGATATGGGGGTCCCTGAGATATCCCGCAACCCCTGTCCCTGCCTACTTGCCCCCCTGGGCTAACCCCCAGGGCGACAACTGGGCGACGGTCCCTACCCTCGCTAGGGAAGCGGGACACGGGAGACAAACAGACACTGAGACAAACAACGGTAGAATGGTCAGACAATCCGGGTAGGCAACAAGAGGGTACGCAGTACGGAGGGGTCAGGCAAAAACGTAGTCAGGTCCAAAAGCAGGTGTCAGAAAAGCCGAGGTCACAGAGCAGTCAGGATAAACGCGGGTGTAGCTGGAAAACCAAACTAACACTGGCAAGGCCTGAAAGGAAAACACACCTATTTAAATGCTGTCAGCGCTCCCGCCCCAGAAGCTGATTGGGGCGGGGAGCCTGACAGCAGCAGGGCTAATCAGGGCGGTGCTGGGGGCACGCCCCCAGTCTGGCTGCACAGACAGTTACTAGGGAAGCCAGCCTGGTAGTCAAGCGACTAGAAGCACCAGCTGCCTCCCTAGCAACCCGGCGGCGACCAGTCTTACAGCGGCCCGGGGAGATCACAAGAACCGGGGTACCTCTGCGCCGCGCTCCTGTACCCCGGGTGGCCGGACCGGTGGTGCGGGCACGGCGGCCCCGAGAGTTGCCGGTTCTGACACATACATGTACATTGCAGTTTCATGCTCGTAAGCTTAAAGGGGTTGTCTCGAGGAAGCAGTGAATTTTTTTTTTGCGCAGTCCCCCTAATTAAGCATACATTACTAAGCCCCCCTGTAAATGACTTTTCTAGCTGGTTTGTACTTACAGTTCCAGCGTTTCAGCAACTTATAAAAATTTTCCCAAGATGGCCGCCGGCTCTTTTCCCTTCGCTTGCTGTAGCCCGACGTGCGCGCTCCCGAGACGCTACCAGCTGTGTCTCCCTGACAACCAGACGCCCCGCAGCCGCCGACCGGACCCCGGGATTGAACGCGGCCGACCACGGCACACAGTCACCCACCGCCAGGCAGCAGGTAACCGGCGCTAGGCCTCGCCCCCCCCCCCCCGCCCCGCGCTAGACCCGGCCCCCCCGCGCTAGACCCGGCCCCCCCGCGCTAGACCCGGCCCCCCCGCTCTAGACCCGGCCTCCCCGCGCTAGACCCCGGCTCCCCTGCGCTAGACCCGGCCCCCCCGCGCTAGACCCCGGCCCCCCCCCCCGCGCTAGACCCCGGCCCCCCCCCCCCCGCGCTAGACCCCGCCCCCCCCCCCCGCGCTAGACCCCGGCCCCCCGCGCTAGACCCTGACAACAGACGAAGGCCCCTCGGCCCAGCCGCAGTCCCCTCAAGACAGGTGAAGGTCCCGGGCCACAGCGCTAGGTTCCGGAGCCCAGCGCTAGGTTCCGGAGCCCAGTGCTAGGCTCCGGAGCCCAGCGCTAGGACACCTGGAGGGGCCCACGCCTGTTAGTGACACATCACCCCCGACCCATCACTTACCTGGACGGCGGGACGGCTGGGCGGCTTCTCGGGACAGCTGGACGGCTGGACGGCTTCTCGGGACGGCTGGGCGGCTCCAGTTTCTGCACCTTCCTCTAACAGAGGATGGTACAGAATGGCCGCTCCAGCGCGCTCCCGAGAAGTGACAGCTCTTCTGCGCATGCGCAGAAGAGCTGTAGCGGCTAGCAGGCTGAAGCGGCTCGTGCTCAGAGCAGAAGACCGGACTGCGCAAGCGCGTCTAAAAAAGCAAGCTGCCAGCGAATTTAGACGGAACCATGGAGACGAGGACGCTAGCAACGGAGCAGGTAAGTGAATAACTTCTGTATGGCTCATATTTAATGCACGATGTACATTACAAAGTGCATTAATATGGCCATACAGAAGTGTATAACCCCACTTGATTTCGCGAGACAACCCCTTTAAACTTAGAAAGTGTGGAGAAGGAGGTAAAATAGGAAAGCTAAGTTTCAGCTGAATATATGTCCTTATATATAATGACCTGATGGGAAAGTACATATCTGTAGTTAGTAAAAACGGCAGTAATGGTTGTCAACCCTTTACATTGTGAGACACGATTTGTAAATAACTTGTGCTTGTGGCGTACGTTTGAGGTGTAACGAAAAGAAGTAATTAGGATTTAGTGTCCGTTAAAGAAGACAAGCTTGATAATACACAGTTCAAAAAATCTTGGGGACACTTGGGCATCTCAGTATAACCCAAAGGCACTTAAATTTCAGGGATATCAATCTGCCCAGTTAGGAAGCACAAGTAATTGTCAATCAGTTTTACCTGCTTTGGTGCAAATGAAAGTAAAAAAAGAGGGCACCACAGAGAACAAAATTCTTCTCATTCCTGACTGATTCTTCTCTAGATTTGAATTTTGCTGGTGTCCTTGTCACTACTGGTACAGGAGGAGTACCTGCAGCCCAGTCAGGTTGTTCAGGTAGCAGTGTTCCTCCAGATTGACACATCCATACATGCCATCACAAAAAGTTTTACTGTGTCTCCGAGCGCAGTCATACAGGACATGAGCTGTTAAACGAGGAGAGCTGGGTAGGGTTGTAGACAGGCATTAACCAAACAGCAGGACTGGGGGAACAGGAGGAGTGCTGCACCAAAATGACCTCCAGCAGACTTCTGGTCTGCATGTTTTTGACCAAACTGTCAGAAACAGACTTTGAGGACTGCATGAGGGTCCGAACTCCTGTTGTGGACTTCGGACCCTCATGCAGCAAAATCTGTAATGCACCCATATGTTACCATGCGGCGGTTGCTGGTCCTCCCGGGGCAGCGGTGTGCGGGTTCCCGTGGCCGGGGCGCGTCCCGTGGCCGGTTTGTTGTCCAGCTGCCGGGGGCGCAGGTGCCTGGCAAGCGTGGTGCTGGTGGCGTGCACGCATCTGTGAGTGCAGCTGCCGTGCACAAGCTCCCTTTCATTATGATCTGTTGGGAGTGGGCTGTCTCCCTCTCTCTGCCCCTGGGCGGAGGCTTTTGTTTAAAGGTCTGGCAGAGACTTGCAGTCACTGCCAGTTATTGGTTTTCCTCAGTGTGCTAGCTAGTCTGCCTCTGTAGGTCTCCTGCCTCTATTAGCTCCTCTGCTATAGTTGCTACCATCTGCCTCAGCTCTGATTAGTTTGTTCGTGTTGGTTGCTTTTCATCTGCCTTTTCTTCCAGTATTTTACCCTTCCATCAGGTACGCCAACAACCCTTCTCGGTCGCTAGTGAGAGTAGGGACCGCCGCCCAGTTGCCCACCTGGGGTTAGCCAGGAGTGGAGGCAAGCAGGCAGGGACAGGGGTTGTGGGTGAGATCCAGGGCAACCCGGGCTGGCTTTTCAAGGGTAGTATACCGTAACTTACTAACTGGCCCTTAATAATTGCTCAGTGGGTTTTTTGCTCTCCAATGGAGGCCATGAGTACCCTTGCAAGTCAGTTGCAGGATTTGGTGGTCGTAATCCAAGACCTGTCCGGTTGTATGGTGGCCCAGGAGCAGCGGGAGTTAGTGCATGTTTTTGCCGCCCCTTCTATTCCTGAGCCCAAGTGTCCTCTTCCGGAAATGTTTTCAGGGGAGAGGAGGAAGTTTTTTGTTTTTCAGCAGGCATGTAGATTGTTTATTCGGTTCGGCCCCGCTCATCCGGCTCAGAATCCCAGAAAGTTGGATTGATTATGTCCTTTCTTCGGGGTCCCCCCCAGACATGGGCCTACTCCTTACCCGAGAGTTCGGCTTGCCTGCAGTCAGTTGATTTGTTTTTTCAGGAACTTGGAGGTATTTTTGATGAGCCAGACCGTGAGGGGTTGGCGGTATCTCAGCTCATGTCTCTATGTCAGGGGCAGCAGTGGGTAGAGGACTATTGCTCTAAATTTAGATAGTATGCAGGTGAAACTTTTTGGAACGATAGCACCCTTAAAGATGTGTTCTTGTTGGGTCTTTCTGACTCTGTCAAAGATCTACTCATTTCTCATCCCGCCCCCGTGTCACTCAATGATGCAATGGAATTGGCAGTCAAAGCTGACAAGAGGCTGAGATCTAGAAAAGAGGAACGTCAGGTCCGTAAAGCTAGGGAATCCAGCGGACCCGCTCCCACTTCACCCATGCGAACTTCTGGTGCCGAGTCTATGGAAGTGGACCAGCTAAGTCCCGAGGAACGGCGGCGGTTACAGATGACTCATTGCTTCTGCCTCTATTGTGGGAAAGCCGGACATCGTGTAGCGACCTGTCCTCAGAAGCATCTGCAACATCAGCCTGAACCGGTGGAAAACTTCAGATCCTAGGCGATTTTTGGGAGGATCGCCTAGGATCACAGGTACTCCCTAAGTTGTTGGTGCTTTGTCAGATTGGCTTCTGGAATTTCACTCAGTCTGGTCAAGCTTTTATTGATTCTGGTGCGGCCGCCAATTTGATTAATTTAAGTTTTGTCAGACCTCTCATGACTGAATTCTCAGCGTTAAAGGTTCCCATACACTTCACTAGTATCAATTCTACCCCTCTGTGTGCAGGTGGTGGTACAATGGAAGACTCCCATTTTACAGTTCACTGTGGGTGTTCTCCATTCTGAGAATCTGTCGCTCTTGGTAATGGAAAGGATGTCCGTTGATGTAGTGCTCGGCATGCCCTGGTTGGCACTGCACAATCTCCGATTTGATTGGTCCACTCGGGAATTGACACATTGGGGGTTTTCATGTCATAGTCACTTAGCTACTATATCCGTATTTGTCTGATTTTCATGACGTATTTTCCAAGAAACTGTGAGACTTTGCCTCCCCATAGGGAGTGTGACTGTAGTATTGATTTGATCCCCGACAGTACCATCCCTAAGGGAGCCATTTTCAATTTGTCAGGGCATGAGCATGAGGCCCTTAAGTCCTATATCTCAGAGTCTCTGGCCAAATGTCATATCAGGCCATCCAGGTCCCCTGCCGGGGCAGGTCTCTTCTTCGTAGAGAAGAAGGATGGGACATTGAGGCCTTGTGTGGACTATCGGGCTTTGAATAAAATTACAGTGAAGAACCAGTGCTCCTTGCCCCTGATTCCTGACTTATTAAATCAGGTGGTAGGGACCCACTGGTTTTCCAAATTGGACTTAAGGGGGGCTTACAATTTAATTTGCATCCGAGAGGGAGATGAATGGAAGACTGCGTTCAACACCCCGTTAGGACATTTTGAATGTCTAGTCATGCCCATTGGACTTTGTAATGCCCCCGCTGTGTTTCAGGGATTTATGAACGCGGTCTTCCACGACTTCCTGTGGGTATTTTTGGTCATATATCTCGATGACATTCTGGTGTACTCCCCAGACTGAGATTCTCATTTGCGGCACCTGAGGCTGGTCCTGACCCGTTTGCATGAGTACCAAGTTTTTGTCAAGTTGGAGAAATGCATTTTTGGTGCTAAACAAGTGTCTTTCCTTGGTTATGTGATTTCTCCTACGGAGATTCAAATGGAGTCTGATAAAGTAGCAGCAATCTCCCAATGGGTCAGACCAGATAACCTGAAAGCTCTCCAGCGATTTTTAGGTTTCGCAAATTTTTACCGTAAATTCATTAAGAATTATTCTGTTATTGCTCAACCTCTGACCGATCTTACCAAGAAGGGGGCCGACTTGGTAAGATGGTTGCCAGAGGCCCTAGAGGCTTTCAGTCGTCTTAAAAGGGCATTTACTGCTGCCCCGGTGCTGGTACAGCCTGACGCGCGGCGACTGTTCTTTATTGAGGTCGACGTATCTGAGGTGGGGGCTGTATTGTCTCAGGAAGTCAGCGGGAGATCTGGGTATAGCCCATGTGCGTTCTTCTCGTGGAAGTTCAGTTCGGCGGAACGTAACTACGACGTGGGTAATCGTGAGTTATTGACGATTAAGTGGTCTCTGGAAGAATGGCATCACCATCTTGAGGGGGCTAGGCATCCCATTACCGTGTTTACTGATCATAGAAACTTGGTATATCTCGCTAATGCTAATGAGACTCACAGCTCGTCAAGCCAGGTGGGCGTTGTTTTTCGCCAGGTTTAACTTCGTCGTTACATATATTTCAGGGGAGAAGAATGTGAAGGCAGACGCCCTCTCACGGAGTTTCGGTTCGCCCGAAAGTAAGACTGTGGCTCCCGAGAATATCTTGGCACCTGAGGTGGTGGTGGCAGCTGTAGAATCTGATCTCATTCCTCATCTACAAAATTGTCAGCAGGACGCTCCCTCGGGGGTGCGGGAGGGCAGATGGTTTGTGCCAGAGACCTTGCGTCTCAGAGTCATTGAAGAGTCTTACTCATCTGTTCTCGCAGGCCATCCGGGGGTCAGGAGACTCTGGATCTTTGTACCAGACACTACTCGTGGCCAGGCATGTCTCGGGAGTTATGCGACTTTGTTAAGGGATGCTCAGAAGTTCACCACTATTCTAGTGGTTGTAGACTGTTTCTCAAAAATGGCACATTTCGTGGCGTATTTCACCCAGCATTTTACTGGATAAAATAGCACAGCATACTTCTCTATTTCATGCAGAATTTTCAGCCAGATCTGCAAGGGAGGATCTAAGTGGTACCCGCAATGTAAATGGGCACTTAGTTATTGAAATAAGGCAGTCAACCACACCCTCTGAGGCCAACGAAAATGAGAGGTAAATACCACGTGTCCTGGTGTTAAAACTGGCCTGGAAGTACAGGTGTAGGCACTGCTTGACCTGACTAGATCGGGGTAAGTATGGCTGCTTTCACGCCTGCATTAGGGTCAGTTCAGGGTTTGTCCTTCTCTCTGCTTCATTTTTGAGGAGAGAAACTGTAATAAAATAGAAAAAACTGACTGTTGTTTTTCCCATTGATTTCAATAAGGTTTCAAAAAATGGAAAGCAAACATAAAAACTTCCGTTTGCTTCCATTCTGTTAAGTTTCTGTCTTTTTAAGGAAAAATAATGCTGCACACTGCGCTATTTTCCCATCCCAAAAGAATGGAAACCTAACCGAACAAAAGTAAACAAAAGCCTTTCCGTTTGCTTTCCGATTTTTTTTGAAACCCCATTGAAATTAATAGGGAAAAAAATCATTTTTTCCATTTTATTTTTACTCCACCAAAAATGGAGCAGAGAGACAAAAACCCTGAACTGACCCTAATGCAGGTGTGAAAGCAGCTTATCTCTCTCTGGAAACATCTTTAATCAAGATTCTTTACATACAGTAGTTTTTTCTTTTTATCTTTTTTTGATGTAGAGGAGTCAAAAAATTGGTTGAAAACTCTACATAGCCTCCATAAGAGCACAGAGATTCCTGAATCTCACCTTCTCTGCCTTCATACAGTGGGATAATATGGAATCTGCCACTAATTAGCCTTTCCACCATTCACTTACGTTATAAAACAAGTGTCTCAGTACCTGCCGCTTATCCGAATTCTACTTTTTATTGTTAATTGCTATATTTTTTTTTTTTGCAAGTATCACAGTCATTGACTTGTCTTGAGCAGCTAATTAGTGCGATTACTCTACCGCTGCATTAGACGCTGAACAAAGGTTTCTGTCCTGGTTTATCAAAAGGATCAGACACTTTGGGAATGTTGTGACCTGACAGGCCTTAAATAACAAGGCAATCTCTACCTCGCAAAATCGGCTTTTGAGGCCGACCGATACATTGTTTGATCTTACCTTCAAACAGCAGCGCACCCCCTTCTCCTTTAGTGCGTTATGGGAAGTCAATTAATAATGCAGAGGTTAAGGTGCGCCGTGGAACCGTAAGGGAAACAGATTACGGGCTATGCATTAAGATGTGTTTGCCGCAGTCTACTCATTGTCCAAAAAAATGCACCTAGAAGAAGTTGTCGGAATTGAATGAAACTTTATATTTGGGATTATAGTCAGTCCTTATAATAGAAAGATTATGGTACCTTAATATAATAGATCCTAGTAGCAAGTGACTCCAAAGTCAGCTTCAAATTTTGAAGTTTTCTTCCATTGGGCCATTGAGTCCATTTATTAAGTAAGCATCCCCTCTATGGGATCCTGTATGAATCTGATGGTCTAACCTAACCCTGAAAGTTGATAAAGGAAGGGACAAGCTCTTCTGAGGCATTCGGTATACAACCCTTTGCTTTGGTCCCTGAAATTCAGCATGATAGCACTCATCACGTATCGCCTATGTGCCCCCCTATCCTTACCAGTTCTTTAGCATTCTAATCTATAATCACACTTCTTGTTAGTACCACCCTCCCCTAGAAGTTGTCGGATGGAATGAAACTTTCTCTGTGTGATTGTAACGTTGATATAAGTAAGTGATTACGATATCAGAGCAAAAGGGTCATTTATTATGGAAAACAGAACACTTGAAGGAGGCTCTAGTACCCTGTTGTACAGCCTCTAGCTTGGATACAAGATGTGATATGGGTGGGCATAGAGGCTCTAGTACCCTGATGTACCGCCTCTAGCTTGGATACAAGATGTGATATGGGTGGGCATAGAGGCTCTAGTACCATGTTGTACTGCCTCTAGCTTGGATACAAGATGTGAAATAGGTGGGCGTGGAGGCTATAGTACCATGTTGTACCGCCTCTAGCTTGGATACAAGATGTGATACAAGCAGGCATGGAGGCCCTAGTACCCTGTTGTATCACCTCTAGCTTGGATACAAGATGTGATACGGACAAGCATTGAGGTTCTAGTACCCTGTTGTACCACCTCTAGCTTGAATACAAGATGTGATACAGGCGGGCATGGAGGCTCTAGTACCCTGTTGTACTGCCTCTAGCTTGGATACAAGATATGATATGAGCGGGCATAGAGGCATATGGGTTTAGTATGGTATCCTGCCTCATATTGCTCTACATTTTTTGTAACTGAGCCTCAAACTCATAGGCTGTGGAAGGTGGTGTCCCAAATGCTCCTATACATGTTCTCTTGGCAATAAACCTGGCGACCGAGCAGCCGAGGAAATGTGACAATGTTGTGGGGATATTCCTGTCACCCCCTTGTGTGTGCAGCTGAGCATTATCCTGCTGGAAGCCTCTTGGAAGCTGCCATGAGAGGAACACATGTGGCTGCAGGATGTCCTGAACATATCGCTGAGATGTCATTGTCCCTCGTACCACTACTAGGGGTGACTTACCCCCAGACCATCACACAAGCAGTGGGGTCAGTGTGCCGCTCTACAGCAAAGGCAGGATTGAGCCGCTCACCCCGAGGTCTGCAGACACAAACATGGCCATCATCAGCACCCAAACTAAGACTGGATTTCTTGCTGAAGACAACCCAGTTCCACTCTTAGGAATCCAGTTTCATTGTTCATGACACCTTTGCAAACAGAGGAGACGATGGGTGTCAAAGGCCATACACATAATGGGGGTTGAGAGACCAAATGTCCTACACCTGGAAATGGTTCCGACAGACACATGGGGGTAACGATGGAGTCATCTGTCTTTGGATGGCGGTCAATGAAACAGTTGGAGCTTGTCGGATGTTCAGACAATCCTCTCTACTGGTGGTCTGTTGAGGGCATCTTGAGCCTAGTCGGCTTGTGTGCCCTCACACATCCACTGGTCCCAACACCTACTAACAGTCTAGTCAGAACGGCCCAAGTGGTGGAAATTCATCACTATAACCATCCAGAGGTCACTACACACAAGGAGCCTCTGAGAGTCTTTTATAGGCCAAGGGTGGAACCACTTTTATGGCCTAAGATGGCAAGACCATTCATCTAATCACCACAACTCTAATCATTTGTATATCTGCCTGAGATATAACTGCATACCGAGTTTTGCAGCAAAACGACAACTTCTTCTAGGGACCGGATTTTTTTTTTTTGACAAAGTGTATATCCAGATTTTCATACACGCTCTTGGCTCCTAATTAGCAAGTGGATGTGACGATTGATGTGGAATTGTTTGGGAAATATCAGGATTCTGCTTTGCGGTGAGAAGTCTAACACTGTGTTAGCAAAGCTGTTAAGGATCTCGGAGGTTTTTCTAAATATACTATGTAAGAAAATCAGCAGGAAGTAAAGAAGAAATATACTGACTTCCTGCCATTACCATCTGTGGAGAGACGACCTTATTTACGTGTCACGTTAAAGGGCTCACGGATTGTTGCATACAGGGTCGGCCTTCGTAACAAGCAAGATGTACTTATTGGCTGCCCATAGTAAAGGAGGGACATCTGAGGGTTCTGAACAGGAATCTTAATGGTACGCTCACTCATGGTGGATTTGCTGCGGATTTTCCACAGATGAGAAAAATGAAAATCAAATATATAACAAAATCTGCACCATATGGTTTTGGATTTTGCCGTGGATTTTGGTGTGACTCCACAGCAGAATTCAGTCCTTCAATCAAAGAGGCAAAATCTGCTGTAGATCTGCATCAAATTTGCATCAATGGGCAAAATTTGCATGTAGAATTTCGATGCGAAAAATGTCTGATCTCTTGATGTGGAAATGCAATTTTCTGTATCAGAATTTTGCATGCGGATTTTGCCTATTCATAGGGCAAAACCCGCGCCAAAACGTGTGTCAGAAACTCGCGGATTTTGCCATGTTTTTTTAGGTGAAATTTGCCACGAAAAACATACCCTAAATACTGTGGATTTGCTGCAGATTTTTACAGCTGTGGAAAATCCACAGTAAAAGCCACATCATTTCCATGCCAAAAATCAAGTCAAAGTCTACACCTTTGGCACAGATTTTGACGCAAACTTGTGGTTCAGATCTACAGCTAATTTCACCCAATGGAAGGGATGAAGTCTATTGCGGATTTTTGCTGCAGAAAATCCGAAAAATTCCGCTGTGTGTGAACGTCCCCTTAAACTACGATCACGCAGGATGGATTTGCCAGCAAATATGTATCTAATCCTCAGCAGCCAAATCTGCATCTAAGTGGTGCGGATTTTTCCACAGTGTGGATCTTCTGCTGATTTACAAATTCAACTGCGGAAACTTCACAGAGTTTACGCTCCGTGTAAAAGCGCCCTGAAGGAATTATCCAGCCCCCCCCCAAATCTTTTATTCTCTCTAAGGGCGCCCACCCACTGGCAATTCTTTTTTCTTTGCGTTTTGCGTTTTTCCTGCAGAGCAATTAGAATTGAATGTACTCCTGTCCACTGGCGTTTTGCGTTGCGTTTTTTAACATAGGAACTGTCAGTTGCATATGTGTCCTTATTTTTCTCCTAATGCACCCATGAAAGTCAATGGAAATTAATGGAAAAGCCGCGAAAACGCCGCGAAAAACGCGGCGTTTTTCACGCACGAAAATCGCAAACGCCAGTGGGTGGGCGCCCTAAGGGTGAGGAAAAACTTTAAAAGAAAGTTCTACTCTCCTCATCCGACCCCCAGCTCTGTGATGTTCGGCTCTCCAGTTTCCTCCCTGCTGCAGCAACAATGATGTCACAAACACTAGGGACATGTGACCACTGCAGCCAATCATTGTCTCAGTTTGGCTTGGTTTATCGTTATTATGCAGACATTATATTACACAATTTAATCTTATTATGTTATTTGGGCACCCTATTGTCTTATATACTTGGGCATTATGTGGCACTACTGCTACTTAGTCACCACTTTATAGTATATTACTTTTGCAGTGTTTGGCGGTTGTAAGACTGTATAGGATTGTTATTTAGGCAGCTGTATGGAAATGCTAATTGGCCAACATATTTGACCACGCAACTATAATTGGGCGCTGTATAGTTACTTCTAGACTGTATGTCAGTTCACCGATTAAAGGGGTAGACGTACCACCATAAAATACCACACTGGGCACCATGCAATGGAAGGGAGCATTCAGTGACATAAATAAAAGTAATGTGTGTCTTCCACCACTAGTTGCGCCTGAATCTCCAACAAGCGGAAGTCAGACGGAGCCCCTGGATGGAACCATAGGCTTCTATGTCTGAAATGGAGATCAGTAGGTATTGCCTACCTAATTTGTATATGAACTGTGATCGGAGTCTGCTGGGCGGCACATGGAGTTCCTGTGTTCCCTGTAAGGGAGATTATCTCTGTAATACAACATTTGATGGGACAAATTTATCCAGAGCGTTTATATTTAAGCTCTAAATTTATAGAATCACTACAATGTATGAATAGTCAACTAAAGCTGAGTACCACCCAGATGGTTGCAGAGGACGCTGGCCACCATCTTCTAGAGGGAGAAGCAGAGGGATGTGAGTTGGGCGCAATCAGCCCTCTTAGCTCCTAAAAGACATTTGCTTAGGTCTACTACTGTATTTATGACATAGGCTTGGTTCTGGTGCTGTATTTATGTACTGAGTTGGGTTCTGGTGCCATATTTATATTATGAGCTTGGTTATAGTGCTGTATTTATGTAATGAACTTTGTTCTGAAACAGTATTTATTCACTGCTGTTATGGTGCTGTATTTATGGTGCTGTATTTATTTGATGAGCTTGGTTCTGGCATCGTATCTATATACTGAGGTTGGTTCATGCTGAGCTTGGTTCTGGTGTTGAATTTGTGGTATGATCTCCGTTCTGGAGTTATATTTCTGTTACAAACTTGATCCTGGCACAGTATTTATTCATTGAGCTGTTCTGGTGCTGTATTTATGTGTTGAGCTTGTTTCTGGTATTGTATCTATGAACTGAGGTTTCTTTGTGCTATATTTACTTTATGAGCTTGGTTCTGGTACTGTACTTATGTTACGAGCTTGGCTCTGGTATCATATTTACATTATGAGCTTGGTGCTGTATATATGTGATGAACTTGGTTCTGGTGCCATATTTATGTTCTGAGTTTGGTTCTGGCACAGTATTTATTCACTGATCTGCTTTGGTATCGGTATGCTGCTCTCTGCACACAGAGGTAACAGGCAGACTGCCTATTGTTGCAATGCATATTTTTTTTGTTGTTTTGGGGCTTTTTTTGGGGGGGGGGGGCAAAAATAATCAGAATAGGATGCCATCTAACTTGAGGCCGACACTGGTTGTATATATTGTATTTTTTTATTTTCTTGCTATGTATTACCTTTTTTCGACCACTTTTATGCTGCCAAATTGTACACAGGGCAGAAAGCCGGTTGAGCGGTTGAGTCTGTGAATGGTTCGGGTGCATAAAGGACAGTACAGACCCCTTTACCCCATTGCTTTGTCCACAGCGGTAATACTCCCAACTAATTAGGAGTCTCTTTCTTGCCTTTTTACAGCAGCTCAGCAGAGCATCCAGGAGCGTCCAAGCCTCCACTAAGCTCCTCCAATATGACATCACGGATTTTGCTACGCCAGCAGCTCATGCGTGAGCAGATGCAAGAGCAAGAACGTCGTGAGCAGCAACAGAAGCAGCAGGCAGCTCAGTTCATACAGCAGAGAGTAGCAGCCAGTCACACACCAGCCATCAACGTCAGCGTGTCCACCAGCCTGCCAACTGCTGCCCAGGTACCAATGGAAGTTCTCAAGGTAGGTGCCTTCCTTTCTCACTTTGCACCAGAGCGATGCGGAAATCTAATTAACCTTCTGCAAAGTAGGTTTTATAATTACCTACAACCCGCTTGTGTTCTCAATGCGTAAATGATACAACCCCAAAGAGTTAAACGCCAAGTCAGCTCTGCTACATCTACAGTAGGTTTTGCTAAGACTCCAGCATTGGCAAGAAGTTTCGTAGAGTTCTGCCCTTGAATCTTGCAGAATATTGTTCTTTGGTGCAGAGCATCTCATTACCAGCAGCGGTAAACTACCTTTGGTGAAATATGGTCATTTTTTTTTAATAGTAGATATGTAGCAGTGCTGAGTTTTATTGGATGTAGAACAGCTGAGTTTGTGGAGGGTAGAAAAGTTGGAATATTTTGCACCTGATGCGGTACTATACTGTGCTTGATGTAGCAGTGCTGAATTGGATAAAGCAGGTGTCTTTGGAAATAGTAGAGAAGATGAGTTTAACGTAGCGGGGTTGAGTTGCTCTGACATAGCGGGACTGAGTTTGCAAGACTAGCAAAGCTGTAATTTACCTGATGTGGCAGTGTTGAGTTTACGGTATCAGGTGTAGTAGTATTGAGTTTATCAGATGCCGAGGAGTTGAGTTTTTCTGATGTAGTAGAGCTGAGTTTGTCAAAGTGTTACTTGTGGTTTAATACTACCGACAACATTTGGTGGAGGCAGCTGATTTCAGCAGGATCTACAGATAGAGTGTTGATGGCAAGGAAACATAAATGGCAGGTAGGTTGGATTGGAGAAAACTGTTTTATCTAGCAGTATGTAGCCTAGAGAGGTTCGCAGCAACATCATGCCACGACTGTAATAACCTATCCACCAGCGATCTGAACCATATGGTATAGGGGGTATCCGGGCCGATCATTTAGCCAGCTATGGAATCTGCATTTACATAGGACTGCATCAAACAACAAATTCAGCTCTGCTACATCTGTAACATAGTCTAATCCTGCATCCTATAGCATCGTTGTCTGTACCTTAAAAATAGCGCAGCCACCTGCCGGGGATGATAACACAATACCACAGGAGTTATCTGAAGTGTATAACTGAGCGTTCGCTCCCCTGCCGTGTTAAAAAGCCGCGGTTTAGATAATGTATAATGCAAATCCGTGCGTTTCACCGTACGGTGCTGAATACGCCGGATAGTTCTTAGAGGTGGTAGCTTTCTGATTCAATAGGAACTACAAATTCCAGCGGATGCTAACAACCGTGTTTGGGTTTATAGTACAATTGTAAGGCCGTGCACACACGCTGTTATTACGTTCTGTCGGTGGTATACAGTATGCCAGGAGGTGGGAGGTTATAATGTTTGCCATCATATCGGTGTGCGGTGTCCTATGTCACCCATATGGCCCAATAGTTAAATATATCACACTGTTTATTAACTGGACACCTGTGTATGGAATACCATAGTCTACTGCACTACTTACAGTGAAATACCTCGTGCTAGGAGTGTGCCAAAACGATACTTTCTTGGCCTATGAACACATTCTGCATGCGCGTTTGGAGCTTTCCTGAGACATGCACTAAATGTAGAACATAAATGAAGTGTGAACAGAGCCTTAGAGGATATACAGTAATATACACTCTCCTACCAAACTTAATTGGACATCTGAGCAAGAATCAAAAGTAGTATTTGTTGCCATATGTTAATACTTAGTGGGGCTCCTTTGGCCCTAATAATATCGGAATCTCCATGGCATACTTGCTACTAATGTTTGATACACTTTAACTTGTATTTCCCTCCATTCATCCTGCAAATATCTCGCGAGTTCTCTCAAAGAAGATAGACGCTGTTCATATTTCCTGACCCGACGTTCCAGTTTGTCCCAAAGATGTTCAGTAGGGTTCAGGTCGGGACTCTGTGTAGCCAGTCCAGTCGTGGAACATCTATATCCTCAAACCAACGTAAACTAGCATTGGATGTGTGACCAGATGCGTTGTCATGTTGGAAGTATGGCTGACCATTCCCAGAATATTACCACATTGTTGGCAGCACATTATTATCTAGAATGTCAGGGTACACCTCCGTGTTCATGCTTCTTGTCACCACAACCAATGGGCCAAGATCATGCCATGTAACACATCAGTGGAACATAACAGAACCTCCACTGTACTTAAAGGTTAGCACAACACACTCAGACAGAAGGCCTTCCCCAGCATCCTCCACACCCAGGTAACGCCATCTGATGTGAAGATGGAGTAGAACAATTTGTCACTACATAGAATTTTCTTTAATTGCTCAACAGTCTAATGACGATGCTCCTTGTACCACTGTAGATGAGCTGATGCGTCTTCTTTGAGAGAACTCCTCAAACATTTGCAGGATGAATGGAGGGAAATATCAGCTGAACTGTATCAGGCATTAGTAGAAAGTTTGCCACAGAGAGTATCCAATGGCACTAGTGCCAAATGAGCCCCACTAAGTATTAATATATGGAAATAAATACTACTTTGGATTCTTGCTCAGGTGTCCAACTACTTTTGCTAGGATAGTTTAAATATACAATACACATTGGTCAAGCCCAATTTTTGGGGGACCAGTTATAGACGTACATATACAAACATTGGTTCCCAATCATCAGTTTATCAATATGCCATTTTAATAGTGTTAAAACCCCTTTAAATTGTATATATCCACCTGGAGACAATATTTCACAATTAAAGGGTATGTCCAGTTGTAAACTATTCTTGGCCTATTCTTAGGAAAAATCATCAATAATAGATCTGCGGGTGTCCATCACCAGAGAACCCTGCTGATCAGCTGTTTACTGGGCCTGTGCACTGAGCTGATTTCTGCAGGAAGCAGACAGCTCTGTTCCCACTGCAGTGGTCAGGCTAGGTATTGCAGGCAACATTCCTATTAACTTTAAAGGGAACTTGGCAATAAAAAGCCTTGCCACTGCAGTGGGAATGGAGCTGTCTGCTTTCTGCAGAAATCAACTCCATGCCTGAGCGTATTAGAACAGTCAACAGCTGATCAACTAGTTTCCTGAGTGGTGGATCCCTCCCAATTAACTATTGATGATCTAACTTAAGAATAAGCCATCGATAGTTTACAACTGGACAAAACTTTTAACATATAGTACTTAACCTACATAACAGTTTAAATTAGGTCTCATGTACATTATCAGATTACAGCTTCGTACAGCCTTTGTGTTGTGTGGAAGTGTAATAAAGCATTTAGACGTCGCTGGTTTGCTGCGGATTTTGGTGCAGAATTTTCAGCAGATTTCGCCACTTGTTTAAAGCACTTTACACTGTTTGATTCTCTCTGAATTGTAGTCCAACAATTGTTAAAGGGATATCCTGTGACTTTTACATTTTTTTTGTTGATGATCAACGGCCAATCAGCTGACTCTGAGGGTCACTGTCACTGCAGTCAGCGCAGGAAGCAGAAAGTGTAATACAGCTCCCATTGAATTCCATAGTCCCCATCGATCGTCTATTGAAAACCTATCGGTCATCACGAGAAGAAATTTAAAAAGTCTCTAGAGTCCCCCTTTAAGGCCCTTTTATACCAGAAAAACATATTTCAAAATTTGTTTAAACAAGCAAAAATGAGTCGTAATTGGCCAACGATGAGCGATAATTTGCTCGATAATCATCATTGGCTCTTTGCTAATCATTCGGTTTGAATACCGACTGTTCAGTCGTTCTCATTCACTGACATGGCGAATGTGAATGACTTTTACACGTCACAATGATCAGGCAGTAAACGTTCTTGCCCACGCATTGACCCATGTAAATGGGAACAGAGAAGGTTGTGCCATACTGTACTGCAGTATATACTTCTACTGCCACGTTCTGGCACTGTAGGAATAAATACATAAATGCATTAACACAGTCTCTTTTACTAGTCCTGAGCTATGTATACTCAAAGGCTGCATTTACAATTCTGCAGGCTTCAGAGCTGAAATTTTATAACACTTTCCTGCTCCTGTTTGTTCGGTGTCTGCACAGCACTTGCACTGCTGATTTGTGTTTGTGAATTGTCTTCTTTACACCAGGCGGTCTTACGTATGAATAGTCACCTCCGCTACAGTGCTGGGGTTATGTCTATGGCATCTAGAGACACCAAGCAGAATTGTGAATGCAGCTCTGCAGTATAAAACGGGATGTAACTCATGATCAGTACAGAATAAGTAATGCATGTACAAACAGTGACTCCACCAGCAGAATAGTGAGTGCAGCTCTGGAGTATAACACAGGATGTAACTCAGGATCAGTACTGGATAAGTAATGTATGTACACAGTGATTCCACCAGCAGAATAGTGAATGCAGCTGTGGAGTATAACACAGGATGTAACTCGGGATCAGTACTGGATAAGTAATGTATGGACACAGTGACTCCACTAGCGGAATAGTGAGTGCAGCTCTGCAGTACCTAATATATAAAAAGTTCAAAACCACATATGATGGTATTTGCGCAACTTTCTAATTAGTGTATAGTGTCCAGTAATCCTGCTCCATTCTCTTTTCTTCCAAAGAAAAGACCCCTTACAACCAAGTTTTCTTTCTGCCCAGTGCCAATACTCCATCCTACAAATGTCCACCAATGGAGGGGCACATGAAGTGATCCCATGCATCTACATATTCCGATAGAGGTGCTCTGCACCTGTGCCAATGTCCTTCCTAGATACTTAGGGCAGAAAACAGGTTGACTGTTTCAGTCTGTGACTGGTTTGTCCCTCCATCAGCATCCATTTGTAGGATTGAGTGGCGGTGCAGGGTCGAAAGAAAACTGAAAGGTAAAGGGGGCCTGGCTTGAGAATGAAGGAAGACTAAGCTGAGTTAGTGAACACTATACATTAGTACATTTGGTGTTTGGGTTGCATAAACCATGTGTTTGCTATCCTGAGATGGTTTTCTTGGCAGAACTGTACCAGGCGATCACTGGCTTCATTTCTTACACCAAGAACGTTGGCATAAAAATCTTCAATGGTTTCCTCTTTGGCATCCGTCGTTGGGGCATAGACCTGTAAGATTGAGATGTTCACTGGGTTACCACATATCCGGATAGCAATGATACGGTCGCTGATTGTTGTAAAACTTTCTACGGCCTTTGAGGTCCCCTTGCTTGTAATAAAGGCTACTCCATTCCTCTTGATTTCCTCATGTCTGGCATAGTGCAATGTGAAGTAATCAGACTGAAATATCCATTACCTGTCCAGTGCGATTCGCTAATCCCAAGAATATCAATGTTAAGTCTTGTCATTTCGCGTTTCACAATGCCCAATTTCCCTAGACTCAGGCCATGCACATTCCATGTTGCTAGTATGTGAGCTATGGTACAGCGCAGTACTTTGCTTTCATTATGAGGTGCATAAGCAGCTAGGCTACCTGAGGGCTTCCCCCAGTTGCGCTATGATGAAAACCCCGACTACTTGTACTTAGACCTTGCTCTTCTGCAGTAGCATTTAGAGAACCCTTTGGCCTTGGGGGCCTGCCATCACATACCATATCTGAATCATTTGAGAGCTCTTTCATAGGGTTTCCAAGGCAAGGGTTTTACAGGGTAGGTCACCAGGTCTTTCCCTCACCCTCCTCATTTATCCGGGCTTGGGCCGGTGTATAGAGATGACTCCTGAGTTGCCCGAATGCCCATCATACCCAGTTTCGGACTTTAAATATAACGCAACTCCTTTTAATGTTGTCCCTGAAGAGCTTACATTCCAAAATTAATGTCTTTGCTATTTTTCAATGTCCTTACAAATCAAGATTTTACCTGCATGAGCGCTCGCTTCTTGCAGTCTCGAAGGATAGTTTTACTATGAAGTATGATTAATATCATCTCGGTGTTCAGACCACGAGGTCCAGGTAAAGATAATTTATCCTACAGATCTCAACACAACAATTTTTCAACTTTTTTGGCTTCTTTTCAAAACTTAAACCTAGAGTTCATCTTCTTTTGTTGTGTTGTTTACTTGACTTTGCTCTCTTGTTTCCGGTTATCAGCCATTCCAGGCAGAAAAGAGGGCAACTGTAGTAATCTTCAGTGGGATAATTTAAAGGAGGTCTAGAACGCTCCCTGCCCCTATGATCACTTCTGATATAAAGCCGCCATTTACATACATATACGTGATTGTTATTAAAGTGAGGCTTTTACTATTAATGACCTGTGCTCAGGATAGGTCATCAATAGTTGATCAGTGGGGTCCACCACTTGGGATCCCTGCCGATCAGCTGATCTTACGGCCCTTTGTCAATGTAGCGGGCTTGACGTTGTCATCCAGTGTAATAAATTATGGGAGAAATTAATGGGAGTGAAGCCATGTATTACACTACCGCCTCTGACCACCAATGATGACTGCACTGACAGTTGGCCGGACAGTCAGCTAATCCGCGGGGATCCCGAGGGACAATCAAGTATTGATGAATAGTAAAAGTAATGGCAATAGTAAAAGTCCTGGAATACCACTTTAATCACTGATAAAACCCATTGTTGGGTCGTTCACGTATCGTTCGGTTAAACAGCGCAGGTTCAGTCGTTCTGAGCCACTTATACAGCGAATGTGAAAGACTGAATGATTCTCATTTGAACGAGTCAACAATGTATCTGTCTGTCTAAACAGTCTGTACGAGGGCGATTGAGCTAGCGGCGACATCACTCGCTCGGTCAAACGATAAATTATCTAACAGGGTGCTTAGAAAGTTCTAGAAAGTGCAGTCTTGAGCTGTAGTGGTCCTTTAATTCCTTGTATCCGGTTTTTAGTTTTGCAAATCATCACTGTAATCCCGTCTTTTTGTTTTTGTGTCGTTGGCGACAGAAGCTTTCACTCCTTGTTAGATGAGAATCGGCAGGAGCTTGTTAGTATCTGGGCACCACGGGGACATCTAGCTTCCTAATTACTGGAAAATTCTCCATGCTTAAGAATAGATTTAATTTCACACATTGAGATTTAGACCAAAGAAAGTAAAAGGCAACACAATGCATCTTTATCAGGGAGAAACAAGATCAGGCTCCTTCTCTGGAGACAATAAAGACGGATTATTAGGGACCGGCGGAAGTAAATATAAACACTTGTAACACAGAAACGGGCAATTCTGAGAAGATTCAAGCAATTTCCTTATAGACCACTTTCAAATACCATTATTCTGGTCAGTGCTTTGCATGTATGTCCAAGCCAAAACCAAAGTGCAACCTACAGAGAAAATTTGCATATCTTCCATATTTTGGACCCACTCCTGACATGTGAAAGTGGCCATAAGTAAATTTTAGGGCAGGCCACTGAAAGAAAAAACAGACAATTTTTATATATTATAATTCATTAAAGGGTTGTACCAAGATCACAAGTTATCTCCTATCACACCGCTGAGACCCCCACCGATCTCGAGAACAGGACTCCTGCGCCCCCCCCCCCCTGCTTGTTAATGCAGGGTCGCTTCATCCCCCCGCAATGACGGCAGAATAAATGGTGCGCTAGTCGAGCATGCACTGTTGGTGCGTCATTTATTTCAATGGGGCTAATGGAATTACCCGATCTCTTGCCACTTGGCTATCTCAGCAGCCCTATTGAAAATGAATGAAGAGTCAGCACATTTGCACAACCTACTCTTCATTCAGTCTCCTCTTCACTGGCGGTGCAGTTAGCCCACAGTGAAGAGAATGGGAGACACATGACACTCTTTTTCTGGATCGATTGGTGGGGGGTCTCAGTCTCAGTGGTGAAACCCCCACCGATCAGAAAGTTATTCCCTATTCTTTGGATAGGGGATCAGTTGTGATCTTCGTACAACCATTTTAAAGAGTTTTCCAGGAGGGGAAAAATATATGGCCAACTGGCTTTTCTCATGGCCCTCCAGTCTAGTAAAGAAGCCCCAGTTCCCACCACCATGATCATGACAGAGGCGCCAATCACATGCCATTCATTGTTCATGTGATAGCTTAGCTAATCACAAGCTTCAGCAATCATGTGCCATTCATGGCCGATCACTGTTGAAGCCTGTGATTGGCTAAGTGGTCACATGCACAATGATCGGAACATGACTGTCTCATTTTCTTCCGGGATCAGTGTGGCAGGTACAGGGGCTGCTGTGCTAGACCGGGGGCCACATGAGTAGTGGGTATGCCTCTTTTTCTATATTTAATTTTTCCCTGACCATATAATTTTTTTTCACTCCCAGAATACCCCTTTAATTAAATGTATAGTTTTATTCAGTTCATAAGTAAAGGGAACCTGTCATTAGCATTTTACGTCTCAAACTGCCAACGCACTGCTGGTAACCACGTTTTGTGCGCTCACAGTGATATCCTGCACATTGCAAAAAAGTCTCCTGTTTTTATGGACTGTCCAAGGATTTTTGGACGGTTAGCAACCCTGGTGATACAGTAAATGCTCCTTGTAGCTACTCTGGCTAATAGATGAGGAGCGTGAATGGAAAGCTTTCCTATATTAACACCAGGGCCCTGTTATAGATTTTGCAATGGGCCCCAGGAGCTTCAAGTTACACCTCTAAACTTTGTGACCCATTACCATGTCAGAACGTGGGCCCACCGGAGCACCCACTTAAAATCCAGAAGATCATTAAAAATCTGAATGCATAACTATATCAACTATCATAACCAACTTCAGCATTGTATCTACTTAAAGGGGTTGTCTCGCGCCAAAACTGTTTTTTTTTTTTTTCCATAGGCCCCCCGTTCGGCGCAGGACAAACCCAAGGGATGTGTTAAAAAAAAATATATATATTACTTACCCGAATCCCCGCTCTGCAACTTCTTCTTTCTTCCTACTTCTTCCTTCACCAAGATGGCCGCCGGGATCTTCACCCACGATGCACCGCGGGTCTTCTCCCATGGTGCACCGTGGGCTCTGTGCGGTCCATTGCCGATTCCAGCCTCCTGATTGGCTGGAATCGGCACACGTGACGGGGCGGAGCTACGATGACCAGCTCTCCGGCACGAGCGGCCCCATTTACCAGGCAGAAGACCGCACAGCGCAAGCGCGTCTAAAAACGCCAGAAGAAAGCGAAATTAGACGGAGCCATGGAGACGGGGACGCCAGCAACGGAGCAGGTAAGTGAATAACTTCTGTATGGCTCATATTTAATGCACGATGTACATTACAAAGTGCATTAATATGGCCATACAGAAGTGTATAACCCCACTTGGTGCCGCGAGACAACCCCTTTAACTCAACCCTTTTATCCTTTTATCCATATATTTTAAACCCCTTCTTACCCCCACTCCCACAAAAAAAAATTCTATGCAAAATTATAATACATCGGAAATCATAGAATAATCCTTTGTCTAATCAGGTAACACCAATATATCATGTAGAGTATCTCAGTAGGGATGCAGATGGAATCACAAGAGGCTGGCTAAGGAAGAGGCTAATGATTGTGGATTGATCATTTTCACAGCACAGGTGGTTATCGCTCCCTGTACAGATGGTGATTGGCTGTTCTATGCACTGAATATGTCTGATCACACTAAATACTTTCAGTGTTATGTCTTATTTCTGGGAGTACAGAGATGTATATTGCTGACAGACTATGCTATAGGATCATATAATATTATCATTATAAACCCCCATGCAGCAGAACATCAAGCCCGACCACTGGAAGTTCTATCAATCCTTTACCAACTTAAAGGGGTTGTCTTGTGAAATCAAGTGGGGTTCAGCACTTCTGTATGGCCATATTAATGCACTTTGTAATGTACATCGTGCATTAATTATGAGCCATACAGAAGTTATTCACTTACCTGCTCCGTTGCTAGCGTCCCCGTCGCCATGGATCCGTCTAAATTCGCTGTCTTCTGGCGTTTTTAGACGCGCATGCGCAGTCCGGTCTTCTTCCTGGTGAATGGGGCCGCTCGTGCCGGAGAGCTGGTCCTCGTAGCTCCGCCCCGTCACGTGTGCCGATTCCAGCCAATCAGGAGGCTGGAATCGGCAATGGACCGCACAGTCCACGGTGCACCATGGGAGAAGACCCGCGGTGCATCGTGGGTGAAGATCCCGGTGGCCATCTTGGTAAGGTAAGTAAGAAGTCGCCGCAGCGCGGGGATTCGGGTAAGTACTAAGGCCTCATGTCCACGGGGAAAATCAGATCCGCTGCAGATTCTCCATGTAGAATCTGCAGCGGGTCCCTCCTGCCCCGCGGACATGAGCGCCGAAAATAAGAATTTAAAAGTATTTACCATCCGGCGCGGGCGGAGAAGATCAGCTGTTCCTCACGGCCGGATCTTCATTTTCGGCCGGCGGATGAATTCCTGACGCCGGCGGCACGTCGCCGGCACGTCGCCGACGTGCCGCGCGCATGCGCCGGGCACATCCGCCGAGCCGAAGCAAGGAAGATGCGGCCGTGAGGAACAGCTGACCTTCCCCGCCCGCGCCGGATGGTAAATACTTTAAATTCCTATTTTAGGTCTCCCGCGGATCCGGACGGCTTCCATAGGCTTCAATAGAAGCCCGCGGGAGCCGTCCCCGCGGGAGACCCGCACGAAAATGGAGCATGGTCCGGATTTTTCCATGCTCCATTTTTTTTTAAATCCCTTTTATTGACGATCCGCGGGTATTTATCTACCCGCGGGTGGTCAATGCATCCCTATGGGATGCGGATCCGCGTGCGGGAGATCCGCTGCGGATCTTAAATCATATTTTGCCCGTGGACATGAGCCCTAAACCTTTTTTTTTTTAACCCATCCCTTGGGTTTGTCTCGCGCCGAACGGGGGGCCTATTGAATAAAAAAAAAAACCGTTTCGGCGCGGGACAACCCCTCTAAGTAAGCATCCCCTCAATGGGATCCTGTATGAATCTGATGGTGTAATATGGAAATTTGGCCTGTAATACCAAGTTTGGCCACTGCAGGGGGAACGGAGCTGTCTGCTTCCTATGGAAACCAGTTCAGTGCACAAGCACACTAAGCCTGCAAACTGCTGATCTGCTGTGATTCCAGCCAGCAGATCCCTGCTGATCTAGTATTGAAAACCTTTCCTGATGACAGGCCACCAACTGCTTACAACTGGACAGCCACTTTAAGTCCAAATACTATCATGCTGTAAATTAAGTTATCATGATGTGCCCCTCGGGTTAATAATTGCTACACCTGTAACAAAGTAAATGAAGCTGGGTTATGTAAACCAGACAACTCCTTAAGTTTGACTTTCAAAGTTCCAAGAATTCTCCAACTTGTTCTCCGACTTTGCTACATTCTGTTCTCTGACTTTTCTTCACTTTCTGCAGTGTTTTTTTATTCTCCTTTCTTTTGTTCTTTGATTTATTGCTGTTCCATCCCGTACACCTCTAGATTTTACTCTCTCATAAATCAGTGTTGCTTTGTTAAGAATTTCCTCCAGGTTGGTCTCTTAGTGCAAGAAAACAAAGTGTTCTGAAAACAGGTGCATGAGATGCTGCGCCATGAAACAGCCAAACGTCTGCAGCCATTCATATTGGGGGTTGGCAGCGAGTGGGTCGAGGTCATTACTGCAGCAGATAAGGTCTGGTGTGGGTATAGTAAATATCACATTGTCCTCTTAGAATTTGCTCTATTGTTCTATGTTACTTCTACTGCAGCCTTCAGTACATGAAGATAACCTTCAACATGGTCTTACCTTCCCATTTATGACTGCTTAATGGGTTCTTTGGGACTAGAACTTTAATGGCCTGTCGCTAGGATAGTCCGTCAGCGCTTCACTGGTTATGATCTGACCTCCAAGACCCCTGCTGATCACTACAGTGAAGGGCTGCAATATTGTATAGGATGAGCTACAGTATATATCATGGCTGCTCACATAGACCAGTCAACGGGCATATGCAAACAGTAAGGCCCCCTGTCCACGGGCGTTGCGGTATCCTGCGTCGGAGACCCGCAGCCCGGGAGCAGGAGCCGCCGCCAAATCTCCGCCAGTCAGCCCTATCTGGTAGATAGGTTGACCGCGGAGAATCGGGGCAATTCGCAGCATACTGCGAATTGCCCGTCACGAGCGGAGAATCGCAATGATTCTCCGCTTGTGGACAGTGTGCCGGGGGGGGGGGGGGGAGGTGATTCTCTGGCAGTTTACCTCCGGCGAAATCACGCCCGTGGACTGGCACCCTAAGGCTGCTTTCACACAGTCGAGAAAATCGTGAGAGATTTGTGTGTTGAGAGATGCACAAATCTCACATGAATATGAACTCCGTTCTTTTGAATGGGGTCATATACATGATCGTTTGTTTGTTTTTCCTGCATCACATCGCGTTGCGGGAAAAAATTGCAGCAAGTGCTATATTTGGGTGTTCCCTAGATACGCCTCACTCATTGTTTCAATGGGGCTGTAAAAAACATTGCATCGCATGTGAGCTGCACGCGAGTGCGAGGATTCTCACTGAATTCCTACTTCCCTGAAGTGATGAGAGGCGTTTTTGACAGAAAAACGCCTTACATTCGCGGAGATGTCACACATTCCCAAGCAAGATATAAATAAAAAATGGATAAATCTTTTTATTTGTATAGCGCCAACTTATTAAAATCCTCCGTAGATGTTCTAAAGGGTCACCTCCCTTTAAACAATTCCTTCCTGTTAGATGGGTCTCTCGACAAGATGCTGTTGCTGGGATTTTTAGTGTTCAGTATTAATCTGTGGAGGAAGCATCAAGTATTCAATATCAAGTGTTCAAATTTCTTGCAGCGCCTCCGCAGGGCAAATTAAGCATTACAGAGTTCCATTGAAATCATTGAACTGTTCACATAATGCCTAAACAGGTGCCCATTCACTTTAATAATCAACATTTCCGTAAAGTGTGAACGCACCTTTAGGGCTCAGTCAGACGGGCGTTTTTTTCGCGTGATTTGCACATGCGCATGCGTCCGGTGATTTTATAAAACCATTGCTTTGCAATGGTATCGGACACATGAGTGCTTTTTATGCGCTTGTCCGATAAATTATAGAACAGAAATCGCAGATCGCACCTATCTGCGATCTGCAATTCCTGTTCTCTTCTCTATATGCGCTCAATGGGGCCGGCGGCAGCAGCGCCGACCCCATTGAGAACATATAGTAGACAAATCATTCTCCACTGCCACAGCTGTAACAGCTGTGGCAGAGAAGAATGATGTTTGCCCATTGAATTCAATGGAGCCGGCAATACAGCCGGCTCCATTGAAAGCAATGGGCTGCTGGCGAGCGCGGGATGAATTTTCGGGAAGGGCTTGAATATATAAGCCCTTCCCTGCAATTCATCCAGAAATGTGTAAAAAAAAAAAAAATATATATATATATACTCACCTGGTCCCGGCAGACGGAGTTCAGCCGCGGCCGGCTAGCAGTTCTCCTGAACTGCTCTCTGTAGTTTTCAGCAACCGGGGATTTAAAATCCCCGCCTGCTGAATGAGCTGCCTCTGATTGGTCACAGCCTGACCAATCAGAGGCAGCTCTCACTCACACCCATTCATGAATGACAGCTGAGAGCTGCCCCTGATTGGTCCCTGCGCTGAGCCAATCAGAGGCAGCACTCACTCACCCATTCATGAATTCATGAATAGGTGAGTGAGTATATATAGGTTAGTATATTTTTTATTTTTATACATTTCTGGATGAATTGCAGGGAAGGGCTTATATATTTAAGCCCTTCCCGAAAATTCATCCTAAGATCGCCCGCAGAACATTGCTTTCAATGGAGCTGGCTGTATTGTCGGCTCCATTGAATTCAATGCGCTGGACAGCTCTGCACAGCTCCGGCACGTTTCTATTGAAACGCGGCTAGGAGCAGTTTTTTCGGGCGATTTTTCGGCCCCGGTCACGCAATTTGCGGATGCGCATCCGTCATGCGATCCGCAAATCGCGGAAAAAAACGCCCGTGTGACTAAGGCCTTAAGGGGTTTTCGAGCCAAATACTACTGATGACCTATCCTCAGGATAGGTCATCAATAGTTGATCTCTGGGGGCCTATCCCTCGAGATCACCAGTGATTAGCTGATTTCCTGGCCCACTGTCAGTGCAGAAAGCCTGGACGGTGTCATTGGGGTCAAAGGCGGAAGCATCATAGAGGGCTTCACTCCAATTGAAATCAATGGAAGCGCTGCTGCCCATTACACTTTTGCACCCGACCCCGGTATAGGAACTGGAAATGCCAGAAATATAATTGGCTGTATGTCTGGCAAAAGTCAGGTGACAGTCAATCAGAGGCCACCGTTTCGCCGTCCCGAACTCCTGGCATCATGGCACCCAAGATACTAGCACTAATACCAGGTTAATGGTTGGTTAGGCTGCGTCCTCTGATTGGCTGCAGCTGTCACCTTACTTCCACCGGACGTACATACTGGGATCGTCATTGGAGCCACTCAGGTGTTTCTCAGGGGTCTGAAGTGAGGTGGGTACTTACTACTTTTTTTTATTTTACACCAGCTGTAAAAAAGTATTGTTATAATGGGAAACCCTTTACCTTTTTTGCTTACAATAAAAAATTCTTCAGTGAATTAATTGTTGATAAAATACCAACAATTTTTGAATTTTTTTTTTTTAAGTGGGAACAAAAATAAAGAAATATGTAAAGTCTTAAATTTATTGTTTTGATTCCATAGCTGCACGAAACAGTATACAGCAAATGTAAAACTATATAACTTATAACAGAACACGTGTAATAAAAATGTTACAGCTCTATCTATGTTATACGGACATGAGACATAATAACGAATAAGATACATTTTTGAATTTGTAAAAAAAAAGCATTTTTGAACCAGAAACTTTATTTAGATGTTGACTATCAGATGGTTGTTGTCTCCTAAAAATTCTTAACTGAATTAATCTTTACTGTTTGCAAGAAATGTAAATAAAAAAGTTAATGGTTTTTTATTATTTTGGATAGCCTATTGTGTTTATACGGCATGTGCCCTCTGCTCGGTTATACAATTCTACAATAGGCACCACTTTGAGAATGATATAATTGTCTTAACTTTTTTTTTTTTTACTGGTTGTATAACTATTTCTTTTTTTAATTTTTTAACAATCAAAGCCCAAATTGTAAGTGAATTAAAAGTGACAAGCGAGAGGCATTCTTGCCTTTCAAAAGAGGCTTAAGGAATTTCATTTTGGCCAGGCTACAACTATGTAGCATTCTACCCAGTACTGCATGGTAAATTTAACCTGCCCGACCGTGCCACAAGATTAACGTTTTTTTTTTTCCCCCCGTCACTACTATAAACATGGTAAAATTAGATTAAAAGTACCAGGCTGAACTCCAGAATCTTGGACGTAGATACACTTACCTTGGACAATCATGTCTGATTTCGACTCTAATCACTAGAGGGAACTTTAACCTTTTAAGAAATAAGTCGAGGATGAATTTGGGGGATCAGCACGAGAAAAACGCACACAGATTTACCACACACTGCTTAGTAATTCATTAAGGAATGTTGGTAATTAGCCTCCCTGCTTTACTTCTCCAGGCTTAGAATGTCTACAGTAATGCCTTCTGCTTCATTATCAACAAGTTTGTAGTTTTCAGCCTGGCTTGGAAACAAAACCGATATTGTGAAGTGAGCTGGCATTTAACATCTTGTACCTGAGAAAATGATGGAGAAAAAAAAGGAGATGTAAATTTCAGATCTTGAAAGGGAATTACTCCCACGATGACTGCACTGTGTTAAAGGAAATGTGTCATCAGAAAATGAGCTATTGTTTAAATAAAGTTTTTGCATTGCACTTTTTTTTTCATTTTTGGTGGGGTTTTTTTTACATTTCCCATATCCTAAAATCCTACCGTACTCACACTGACCATTAAGCCTAACAATAGCTTGACACTTCCTGTAGAGAAAACTTTTCAGCAGTCATCTCATTATTATCACATACAGGATTACAATGAAAGCTAACACAGGATTCGATATTCACAATAGATGATGGTCATAATTTATGTCCTACCTCTCCCTTCACAGCTCACTCCTCCTCCTCCCTGCGTAGTTCACAGCATGCCCACAATACTCTTCCCAAGAAGTCAATGTCTGTTGTTCCTATGATCTATGTGGCTGCTGTACATAACAAGAAGCATCAGCCTATTATTAGAGTTTGTAGTCAGATTTTTTTTAAGCATAGATTGTGGCATAGTAAATAAAAATAATCACCGAAAATTTAAAAAAAATGTTTAACACAAAAACATGACTTTAACAATAGGCCATTTGTAATGGTTTGCTGGCCATGTCGGATTAGGACCAGGGTGACCACATGCTCAGTGTCTTTCCAGCATTGGATACCGACATGGGCATTTCTCTGCTGGTGCGTGGATGGATTGGTCAGATGAGAGGTGTATGTCCCAGCCTGCCAATCAGTGCCTCTCTGTACACATTTATTCCAGCTCCTCCTCATGGAGAACACCTGTTATACTTCTAGTCTGAAGGTATTTTTGGTCTAGTCGGGCCTGTTCTACTGTCAGATAATTTTGTTTGGTGTTAAGGTTCTTTGGACTGTTATAACCTCTATCTCCTGACTTATTGCTATTCCTACATTGCTATTACATCTGGTTCATTGTGTCCTTGTTTAACACTTATATCGCACATACTGTTATTTATTGTACTAAACATTATCCCCCTTTTCCAACTAAAAAAAGGCAGGGTTACCTCAAATTCCTGACATTAAGTCGCCCTTATCAGGGCAAGTGTTCAGCTTTTTGGTAGGGTCTCAATGCATTAGTAGTTTAGGAGGATCATATGTCCCATTCCTCCACTTTTTGGTTTTGTTATATTTTGTGTCCTCTGCATTAGTGTGAGGGGGTACCCAAAAGAAACAGGAATTCAGTTATTAAAAATTATCTATTTATTTTTACATTTTGAAACTTCTGTTTCCTTCAAAGTACTCTCCATTTGATGCAATACATTTGTCCAAATATTTTCATTGCATTTTTAAACTCGTCGTTACTGATGTTTCTTAGTACTTGTGACATTTTTGTTTTGCATCCAGCTCGGACTTAACATAATTTTCTGATGATACATTCCCATTAACATTATCATCACATAGTACTCCTATGCTCCTAGTACTTTGTTATGCTAGCGGATGTGATTTTTTAAATTAATTTCTAATATTAGTATATTATTGAAAACACCAAATTTTAATATGCACTTTAAATATTTTTATTGGCAAGTATTTTTTTTTATTTATATCTTTTTTTTTTTATTTACATTTTCATTGATTCATTTTTTTTTCTTTTTATTATGTTAAATGTAATATACTCAGTTGTTGAATGTATACCTTAGTGGGAAATGATTGGCTCCAAAGTCACCTCTGAATGGGATTGTCTACTGCTGGAGCTTTGCGGCCATGTTGTATTAGAATCTTGTTGTGTCAGAGCCGGGATGCACCTGAAGATCTTTTGGTACTCTGGTTGCCCAGTCCGACCATGTTGTCAAATATGGTATCTTCATAGATGTCAGTTACTGTTGAGCAAACTGAACCAGAAGAATTCTGTGTCAGGTTGAATCTGCATCAAGCTTTTGGCAAAGTTCTATCTGAAAGAGGGTTCTACTGGGTCGGTTTGCTCAAGACTAGTCCTGAAAACTGGTGTATAACTGGTGTTGTAGGCTCTTAGACAAGTATTATACACCAGTTTTAGGGGCTTTGGTGAACTTCTGGTTTGGTTCGAACTAATTCAGATCAAGCCGAACGTTTTGCAAAAGTTTGACCAAGCGTCCGAACCAAACTTTTCAAAGTTTTCTTATCTCTAATGTCAGTATATCAAAATAATATCCTCTGCCGTGAAAGTTCTTTTCATTGTCTATGGGTCAGGACAGGATCAGAGAAACTGCATTGAGGGCCACTGATGTCTAGACAAGGGCCAGGGCCATCTGATTCCATGTAGTCTGGCTCACTGGCTGGAGTGTCCATGAGATTACAATAACATAAGAAGTATGTGCTCTCTGTAGGCCATACGGATATCGATTGGACATGAACTAAACAGGATTATCTGGAGTTCCCTTAGAAAACTGAAGCTTTATTAAATCTATGTGGCAAATAAGAAAGAAAAATCTGTGAGAGGAAACAAAATGTTTACCAGATGAAATGGTGTAGAAATGTCAAATCATTTTCACTTAATCGGATTTCATAGGTACTGTGTTGCATAAAAGGCTGTGAAATGCTAATTTGTTAGTGCCTTATATAAAGCTTCCACAGATTTCTACAACATCTGGACAGGAAGGTTACATTGACACTAATTGCAGCGGCTTTTTGCTATCGTTTTTTGTGCTGACCGTGATGTTTATTAAACTGGAATTATGGCTGCAGAGCCAGTCCTGGCCAATTGTGGAATATTGCATTAAGCATGTTCTGAAATAAAGAACTATTGCTATAGAGCTCATAGATTACAGCCATAGACAATGCTTGGTTTGGGGCTTACAAACTGAGCAATTGTCTAGGAGCCTCTGTGAACTAGGGGACCCCCAAACACTGGCGCAACCTGAGAATGGAGCACACAAACTGTTACTGTCCTGCAATACCTGAGACTTTACCATTAAAGGGGTTGTCCAATTTATAGCTATTGATGACCTATTTTCAGGATACATTATCAATAGCTGATCGGCCACCTGGGACTCCCAGGGATCACTTGTTTCCCTTACTGGTGCCTTTGTGTACTGAGCTGTTGCACTGTAGAAAGCAGACAGCTCTGTACATCGCATAGTGGCCCAGGTTGGTACTGCAAGCTGAATCCTATTAAAGTGAATTAGGCCTACAATACCAACCAGGGCCACAGCACAATGTCTGCTTTCAATACAGTACACAAAGACACCAGCCCAGGGAAACAGCTAATCACTAAGGGGTCCCGGTCAGTAGAACCTCACTGATCTGCTATTAATGACATCCTGAGAATAGGTCATGGAAAGCTAGAAATGGGACAACCCCTTTACATTTGAAGCATTGTTTGGGAGTATTACCTGAGCCTGGTTCCTGCATGTACTGTATGCCACTTAGACGCTGGGGTGAAAAGTGGTGATCTTTTATGAGCGCTCTATTGGCGCCTTGACTAGAACTTCAGAGTGTGAGATATAGCGCTTGGTCATGTTGTTGCTGCTTGTCTGGATGTGGCTGGTAAAAAATAAATACTAACAGCGGGCTCTAAGTGTAAATTACTGCCCAGGCCCGTGCTTTACCGGCTCTGGCAACCTTACAAGAGTACTATGGCCGCTTCAGTGATACCAGGCACAGTGCCATACATTGTATAGTGGCTCTGCCTAATATTACAGCTCAGTCCCCTTCACGAACATGGGAGTTCTTGAGCAGCAGCCCCCTACCAATATAATATTGATGACCTATCTTGAGAATAGGTCATCAGTTTAAGCATCCCGGAAAACTCCTTTAGGTGTGATGTCATATGAGATTCCAGGTCTGATATGATTGGTATTCAAGTTTTCCACTTTGTAACAAGATGAAATATGTTGTTTCCATAAATTAGAAGATAATAGTAAGAATGATAAATCTTCTATCTGATCATACAAGTTTACCAAGTTCGGGTGTTACTGAGTCTGAAGGTGCCTAAAAATACATTATTCACAGCTCATATACTGACATCTTGTAGAGCTCTTGGGGGAATAATTAGTCCTTCTATATTACTGTATGTGAAAATTAAAACTGTAATGTTCTCAACATGAGAGAGGAAATATTTATATCGAAGGTATCTTAAAGGAACAGTGTGCCAAACTGATGGACCATCTAGTCTGGGGGGATAACACATAAGCAACAGAAGTATTGGTTAAAAGAGAGAATTTTTGAAATTTTTGAACTGTAGTACTTCCTGTTATCCAGTAGATAGTGCTGTGGTTAGTGCTTCATGTGTTATAAGGTCCTGTGCAGGGCTTGTGGGGTGGTTTATGACACAGGAATTTAACCCTTCAGTGATGTGCCTATTTTTTGCCTTAAGGACCAAGCAATTTTCATGGCAAGAGCCATAACTAATTGACATAACCATATGAGTGCGGGAAGAGTTGTCGTTTTTATTAGTACCAGTTTGAGGTACAGGTGGCTTTCGAATTGTGTTTTATTGTGTTTTTGTGAGGCAAACAAAATAAAAATAGCAATTCTGACTTTTTACGGCATTCACCATGTGAGTTAAAGGGGTTGTCCCGAGGCAAAAGTGGCTTTTTTTTTCTGCCCAGTTCCCCTTCTAAATCAAACATTACAATGTACACGTGTAAAGAAGGTTTAAAGAAGGTTTCTACTCACCATTCTAGCGTTTCATCAACTTATAAAACTTCTTCCAAAGATGGCCGCCGGTCCTTTCCAAGGGATGCACCGCGGTTTTCTCCCATGGTGCACCGCGGGTCTTCTCCCATGGTGCACCGTGGGCTCTGTGCGGTCCATTGCCGATTCCAGCCTCCTGATTGGCTGGAATCGGCACACATGACGGGGCGGAGCTACGCGATGACGCGTAGAAGGGGCGGAGCCAGAACGCCGCTCGTGCCCGGACCGACCAGAAGGGAGAAGACCCTTCTGCGCAAGCGCGTCTAATTGGGCGATTAGACGCTGAAATTAGACGGAGCCATGGAGACGGGGACGCCAGCAACGGAGTGGGTAAGTGAATAACTTCTGTATGGCTCATATTTAATGCATGATGTATATTACAAAGTGCATTAATATGGCCATACAGAAGTGCTTAACCCCACTTGCTTTCGCGAGACAACCCCTTTAAGTAACACAATATTTTTATTGTCTGGATCATTTTGAATGCGGTAATACCTATTATGCCTTGTTTTTTTAATTTTTGGGAGTATTTTATCCATATGAAAAGTTTTTTTTGTGGGGAAAATATATATTTTTTTCTTAAACTGCATTTTTGTCTTTAAATTCAACTTTATAGAACGGTTTTGACGCTGTTTTGTTAGTTCCTTAAGGGGAATTGAAAATGCGATCATTAGATCGCTAGGATAGTACACTGCATTACTTATGCAATGCATTCTACTAAGGCTCCGCCTGTCACAGAGTCTAATAGGCTGCTGTCATGCGCTAATAGGCTGACTAACATGGCAGATATGGAGGCCTTTTTCAGGCTTCCGGCTGCCATGAGAAGCCATTGGTACCTTGCGAGAGCATTGTGGTGTGCCAATGGATGACAGAAGGATTCCCTTCCCCTGTCATCTTCTTACATGATGCAGTTGCTATTGATTGTGGCATGTAAAGGACTAAATTGCAAGGATCTCGGGTTTTTCAATTCGTGGCTGTTAAAGCAGGATCCTGGCTGTCAGTAGTCAACCAAGTCACTGCCTTAAAAAGATTTATGTGCAGGTTTAAAGCCCATTAGTGATGTCAGTAAAAAGGCGTATTGGCAGTCACTGAGGGGTTAAATAGCACCCTAGAGAGAATCCTTGTATCATGCTCCCCTCTATCAGGCCCTGCACTGGCTTAACACAATGTATCAGATTTGCCAGGACTGTTCCTTTAAGTATTTAATTCTTGCCTCCACACTGCCCTTCTGTTCTCGCATGGTCACACATCAGTATTATTTTCTCCATTCCATCCAAAGTCAAATTCAGAATGAGGGCGGGTTCACACGCCTCAGCGCAATGCATTTGCCATGTGAACATGGTGCTTTTGCACGTATGTCTGCGTATTCTACGGTACTTTTTGCGCACTCAGGGCCTGCTCATATGCGTGTGCAACACCCCAATTTAAAAGGCTGTGTAGGTCCAGATGTTTTTTTTGCCGTTGTTTTGCGCTGTATTTCGCGCATTCCCTTGCAGATTGCATGCACGCTTGCATATCCTCATAGCCTTCTGTGGGGACCTTTGGTGTGCAAATGCATATAAAATAGAGCACATTCTATGTTTTTGCGCACAAGAATTAGGAAATGTGAATGAACCATTCAAATCATTCTATTCTCTGCGTATTGTGCTTGCAAATTTTTCATGCACAAATATGCGTGCGAATACGCCCGTGTGAAGAAGCCCTTTTTTTGAAAGACACCAGTACACTGGGACATATTTACTTAGGTCCCCTGTACACATGTATTTTGGGCCATGTGCTGTCCTTCCTAATCCGCGAATAGTACACAGCCCCATTAAATGCCTATAAAGACATGCACATTGACGTTTTTTCAGTTGGACCGTCAGTCCTGACATCCTCGAATGGCTGTGATTGGTTCATCAGATTGGCTGAGCCACGGCGCTCATGATCCAATCACAGCAATCTCTTGCTGGAGGCGGGGTATTCAAGCCCCGTTACCAGGAAGAGAATGCTCTCTCAGCGCTGAGGACTACATGGAAGACTTCTGCAGTGCCGGAGACCAGCGAGAGGGATCCGAACGCTACCTGCTAGGTGAGTATTAAGACATCCATCGAAAATAAGACCCTGTGCCTCTTTTGGGGCAAAAATTAATATAAGACAGTGTCTTATTTTCTGAGAAACACAGTACTTGTGCATTGTGCAACCCCCATAGACTTTTATGGGGACCTTTGTTGCGCACATAAGTAGAGTGTTTTTTTTTTTTTGTGCACGCAAAAATGCAGGAGATTAACACAAATCCATTATAATCAATGGGTTCTATTCTCTGTGTATTGTGTGCGCAAATTGTGTACAGGCAAATACACATGCAAATACACACGTGTGTCACAGATATATTTGCGCACAAAAAAATTATGCATGCATTGCGCAGAAAATAGAACCATTGATTTCAATGGGTTTATTCACAACTGCGTATATTGCATGCACATTTTTTTCTCGCAAAAAACCCAGATTGTTCTATTTTCTTGCAAATACGCATACGTTCGTGTGACAGAGTCCTTTGTGTTGTTGTTTGTTTTTTTTTGCCCATGAGGCTTTTTATCATTGCACCATGTTTTAAATATGCCATTTTTTTCAGTTTTTCTCCTATAGGTATCTCTATAGGGGAAAAAATGGAAAGAGAAACTAACCCTGTGTGGGACCAAAAAAATCACATCTTTAAGAAAAAACGCAAACTAGGGAAAAAAAACACCAAAAAAAAATACATGTGAAGGAAGTATTAGGGGGGCATTCTGGAACATTTTTTATTTTTTCTATTGATGACCAAAAGGTGTTTGAATTCAATGGGAGCTGTGTTGTAGTACGAACCCGGGCTGCTGAGCTGTGATCAGCACTTTCTGCTTCCTGGGTTAACCACAGTGGTAGAGGCTCCGGGAATCAACTGAGCAGCGGTATCTGAGAAAAATGTTTAAAAATCCTGGAATACCCCTTTAAGAGCTTTTTACATGGCCAAAGCATGAACAGTCTTCCAAATGTTCGGTTGCGTGATCACCGGCCAGTTTGAATGTGCAATCAGCCAACCAATGAGCAAACGCTCGGCCATCGCCTGATCAGCTCTTTTATGTGGGCGTAAAAAAGTTGCTGGTTGGCCGGATATCTCCTCATGTAAACAAGGAAATGTACAGCTGACCAAAGAGACACTAGCTGCGTTGGGACACCATACAGTCGATCTTCTGCCAAGTGTGAATAGCAGTGAACAAGCGCCAATCCACATGTTTTGTCAATCGGCGTTCGTTACAAATGGCTGTGTAAAACCTTTAAAATCTGCATTAAAGCAGAGTATCCGCAAGCACTGTTTTTTTCTGTACTTTTTACTATTTTATGGTCTCGATCAACCCACAAATTTTTGTATGTTTTTCCCTATTTTATGTTTTTGAATTTTTATGTCCGACATTTTTAATTATTTATATATGGACCAACAAAAAGATCTAAATCCTCTTTATCCTCCTACTTTTTTTTCTTCCTTTTCTCCAGCACGACATCTGCCAGACAGTAGATGCTCTTCCGAAGGTTAATGACATTCATTAGCGGCTGGTAACTCCTTTATTTTAAACCTAGAGAAAAACACATGACGAAGGCCTAAGGGTTCTTCATTCCTCGTCATACAGAAGGCCAGCTCTGTGTGTAGGGTTCATTCTATCTTGTGTAAAAGGAAGCTGCATCTCTTGGAAAGAGTTACCCGGTCATGTGAATACACTGATCACATTATCAGGATTGAGAGGTGACAGTGGAAGTCTTATGATCTGCTAAGCATGCGATGGTAGGACTATCCCTTCAGGTGTTGATCTTGTCTACGATACTAGCTTGACCTCCTCCTAGTAAAATGTGCAATTAAATAAATAAATTGGGATGTTATTTAAAATATTTTCATGGAAAGTTTTTACTGTTTTAATTAAATACTGTAATAAAAACATATTTCATTATCCGGCACCTAAAAGTTCCAATTAATGCCTAATTCATAGAATCATTTCAATGGGCTATTCCCATAGACAATACCTTTTTATTTGAAAATTTCCCCCTACAATATTCTGATCATAGAGTGTCAAGTTACTGAAATATGGGTAGCATTCAATTCCCCTACAGCTCACCTGCAGGAGAAATGAAGTACTACACACTTTCTATTACAATCAATGGGCTGTCCATGTAGTGCATGGATATGCCAAGTCCTAAAGAGAGAGACAGGCTTTGTAGCTACTCTCCTCTCTTGCCAATAGATGAGGGTCCTGAATAGGACAAATGGGAGACACCTTGATCAGATGTGACCCTGCACGCAGACTTGAAACCAGCAATGTAGAAAAAAACAGAATCCGTGTTAGAGTCTCTGCATGCCGATTAACCACATCAATGGAGCTAATCTGCATGGCAGCTTTTTAATGCACATCTGCAGCAGAAATCCAAGACTCAATCTTGGATTTCTGCTGCGGATTAAGAGGTGGATCAATAACGGTAAAATCCGTCTGAACATACAATAGCGCACCATATCATACCATTGGTATGGGACCTGTGATCATGAGTGGTCTCTAAGCAGGAATGTCCAAAGATGATGGGCCCAAAAGTGTCAACTAACACCAGGAAAGAAGGTCCGAAATCCATTTTCCCATGGCCACAAGTACAGGGATTAATTACTTGGCCACTCTATTTACATTCCGTTTGATGTAGGTTCTGATATGTTAGTACAGAGCGGATGAAGCCATATTATAGCATACCTCTTGTCCAAACATACAGATGTAGTCAACTTTAACCTGACTGTGATAATGTTCTGCAACAAGTTATTGAAAGCTATTGAAAAGCTATTGTCCCCATCATATCTTAACACAACAGAAGCTGTTATTAAGCAATTGAAAGAGTTATCAAACTGTGGCACAGAAAGTTATCTTACGTGTTAAGAGTCAAGTTAAATTTGGCTGCATCTGTGCATGGTGCAAAGGGAAGAATGATGTGGTCTACTAGCAAAGCATAGTGGGAAAAAGCAGGGGCACATAAAAAGACGGAAATATTAGAATGGGGGCGGCTATCTTGCCTGAGCTGCAGTTAACTGAAGAAAGATGATTCACAACGGCTTCATGGACCATAGACAGGAGGAGACCCATTAACTTTTATGGGAGAGTGTTGTGTGCATGTTCTGTGACCTATGCAGGGAGGAAGAGGAGGTGAGTTGTGAATGGTAGATCCTGTGTTATCTATATATAGGTGCTACCTCTCAGTGTAATCTTGACTGTGATGATAATGAGATGAATGTAGAGAAGTTTTCTCTACAGATCAGGAAGTGTCAGACTATTATTAGGCTTTGTAGCCACTGTGAAAACTGCAGGATTTTAGAATAAAAAAAAACTATATAGATTGTGACATTAAAAATATTTTTTAAAAAATCACCTAAAATTCCTAAAAAACATGTTTAACCTAAAAACGTGATTACTATAATTTTCCGATAACACATTCCCTTTAAACTGGACCTGTCAGCTCTCCTGATATATCTGTGTTAAGTAATAACTATGCTACATCATCTTTTCCCGTAGCTTTAGGTTATACCGTTCCACAGGGGAGTAACTATAGGGGATGCAGTTTCACCCGGGCCCTGAAGCCTTAGGGGGCCCATAATGTCTCTCTTCTCCATATAGGGAGCTTAGTAGTATGAATAAAGCATTATAGTTAGGGGGCCCTGTAGCAAATTTTGCATTGGTGCCTATGGTGTATGGGTGCAGATGGAGAGGGGTGGGGGGCAGCTGAACGTTTGCACCCGGGCCCGTGAGCCTTTTGTTACGGTCCCGCGGTTTCACTATTATTCCTCCTGGAAATGTTTAAATAAATTGACAACTGGGTGTTACCATTGCCCTTATCAAAAGGCCATGTACTGCTCTGTCAGCACTAATTGGACAGTGAGAAATGCAGACTGTGTCAGCAGCACCAATATCCTCCCAAATCCAGTCAGGCCGCCATTAAGCCAGTTAAGGAGCCTTCAACCTTCCACACCATAAAAATCCAATAGATATAAAATAGGACTGTCAGCATGTAGGGATGCAGTAGAATTGTAATTTTATTCACAGAAGTAGCAGCGACATTTCGGCCTTACGGCCTTCCTCAAGCTCATTTTGGACAGTGTCCGAGTATGTAGGACACATCCTCAACTGGTAACACCCAGTTGTTAATTTATTCATACATTTATAGGAGGAAAATCATAGGAAGAGCATAATGCAGAAAAAATACTCCATAATTATTTCATGGAGAATCTAAGTAAAACAGACCTTCCGGGAGAGCTTGGGCCTGTACTAGGGCTCTGATAACAGCCTCATGGGCCAGCGGTAGTATACTTGTACACTTTTAGAATAGTCCTGTTTAGGAATAGGTGACTATTTTTTCTTGACCCGGGGAGGCCAGAGTAGCCTTCTTTGGATAAAGTGGCCACAGCTGCCAATTTATTAACATACTAAAACACAAACATATATTTTAGAACCCATACGAGGGGAGAGTCCTTGGAGCCACAAAATCTGGTGCTAAACATTTCTCAACCGGGAACACTACCCTCACCATACCAACTGGCTCAGGGTCACCACAAGCCGCCCTTGGGTGGCTACTACTACTATGATTACGTCCGGAAGGGGCTACTGCCCCCTGCCACTAGCCAAGTCACACCGCACCAGACACCAGCAAATTACACAAGGAGGGAGTCTTAATAGGTGAGACAGTGCCCACCCAACTCCCCCCAAATCAATTTCAACCAACTCCAAGGATCCCCCACCCGCCAACGCTGCCATGACAATAACTGCTCCTCCCACCTACAACCCTATCAGGCGGGATTTTCTCAGATGTTCCTCTCCTCAAAGATGGCCCTCACTCTCCTCCTCTACTTTTTATATCACCCTCGGCTACTTCACTCCCAGCCAATCTCTGTTTTCCCCCTGCTTTCTTCCAGCACATTCCTAACCTATTCTAAATCCTCTTAACCCCTTCACTACCAGCTCCCTGGCTACCTAGCCCCCCGTGTCAAGCGGGGCTTCCACTTAAAGCGGCTCCTCACCCCTTCTCTACAGCCTCATACTTTACACTTGCAGTGTCAGGCCTCGGTCACACGGGCGTTTTTTGCCGCGATTTGCGGATCGCATGACGGATGCGCATCCATAAATCGCATGACCGGGGCCAAAAAATCTGCTCCTAGCCGCGTTTCCTTTGAAACGGGCCCGAGCAGTGAAGAGCTGTCCAGCCCATTGAATTCAATGGAGCCGGCAATACAGCCGGCTCCATTGAAAGCAATGGTCTGCGGGCGATCTTAGGATGAATTTTCTCGAAGGGCTTAAAAATATAAGCCCTTCCCTGAAAATCATCCAAAAATGTGTAAAAAGTAAAAAAATATATATACTCACCTTGTCCCTGCAGACGGAGTTCAGCCGCGGCCGGCCGGCAGTTCTCCTGAACTGCTGTGAGTAGTATTTAGCAGGCAGGGATTTAAAATCCCTGGCTGCCAAATGGGCTGCCTCTGATTGGTCACAGCCCTCACCAATCAGAGGCAGCTCTCACTCACCCATTCATGAATTCATGAATGGCTGAGTGAGTGCTGCCTCTGATTGGCTCAGCGCAGGGACCAATCAGGGGCAGCTTTCAGCTATTAAATGACAGCTGAGAGCTGCCCCTGATTGGTCCCTGCGCTGTTGTTCAACACCCTGCAAGATCCTGAAGGTCTGTAGCTGTTGGGGCATGCTGGGAGTAAAAGTTCACTATGATAACGGTTGTTGTTGAGGGAGAATATACCCCGAAATGCAACTGCTTCTGGGTGTCATCTCAGCCTGTTTGGGCAGTTCATCTTTTTTATATCAATACACACCGTAGTTTATTAAATGGACATCTAGGCTATCCAAGATGCTGTATATTGTGCAGCCAGTGTACTGTGTCATACGCCACTGTTCGGGAGCTGGTGTCTATTCCTGACCAGGGCCCACTGGGGGCACTCACCTGTTCCCTCCGTGCCTGTATGAGCCTGTAGGCTTGACATAGAATAATCCTTAATTGTAGAAAAAAATTCAAAAATGTCCTAATTTGCCGAAGAAACAGCCGCCACTCTTTTTCGCGAGCTCATACGCTTCACGTTTTTCATGATCATGGAAACCTTTCAATACAAATATGAAATTTGTGTCATTCCAATCCAATCTTGTAAGCAGACTGCTGAGTTTTGCCCAGGTGGGTAATTGAAGTATTTGTGATGCGCTATAACTTCCATGCAGACCTTATACGATGGTGTTATACTGTGATTCAGAGCATTCTCACTTATAATCTAACACGTTATCTCGCTCATTAATTTTATATTTAGCTGAGAAAGCTGAAGCAGAACTAAGACAATGCCCACTTCTGTCTCCTTGCTTCCTAGTTATAGTGTCTTTTTACTTATTTTTGTATACAAATGGGAAACGGTATATTGCTTCTGCAGCGCCACCTATCAGACGGTAGCTTCCCTATAAGTCAATGTCTGACCTTTATGAAAACGGAAGATTGGAACAATGCCTCTACAGCGCCACCTATTAGAAAGCAGCATTCCTGCAAGTCACCATCTGACCTTTTAACAGGCCTGCTAAGGGTGCATTTACGTGGGCGAGCACAATATTAGTCCGAGAAACTCTTAAACTTGCGATTCCAGATGCGAACATCATGTGTTATTGCTTTAAAAAATGCATTGCATCGCATCTATGTACCTGCGATTTTAATGCATTTTTGAATTGCATGAAAAAAATCGCAAGTGCTTACAATAGTTTCAATGGTAAAAATTGTATCGCACTCGCATGCAAATCGCATGGCATGCAAGTGCGATGTGATGTCGTTTTTTCAAAGATCCCATAGAAAATAATGTGTGATTCCTTGCAAGGAATTGACCAAAAATAGGACATACAAAGACCTTTTAATCTCACAGCAGAAAAGTTGTCCGTGTGAATAAACACATTGAAATCTATGTGTTCCATCCATATCACATTCGGATGGAACTCGCCCATGTGTATATACCCTAAGAAAACCAGAATCTTCTCCAGAAGCAAAAGATACCCATGAGCAGACAGACTCTACAGTAGGTTGTTGGCTAGATGAGAGGCCTATAATGTGGGTTGGAAAGTGTAAAATTTCTCCTTAGGGAGAGCACCTAGTAGGTATGAAGAGACTTATAAGGCCATGCATGCTCCTCTGGGAAATTTATGCAAATAGGAAGATGGAACATGTCAATGTCCAACCTCCATTTGGTGCTCCCCCTAAGGAGAAACTTTACCTCTTCCCACATCATAGGCCTCTCACACAGCCAGCAACTTACTGTACACTGATCAGGGGCAGAACCCCCAAATAGTCTGTCTGTACATGGTTATCTTTTATATTCTCAGCCACTATTACAAGGCTTGTTAAAAAGTTAGACATTGACTTGTAGGAATGCTGCCTTACAATAGGTGGTGCAGTAGAGGCATTGTTCCATCTTCCCATTTGCATACATTTTGCCACAGGAGCATGCATGGCCTTATAAGTCTCCGCACACTTTCTAGGTGCTCTCCCTAAGGAGAAACTTTACCCCTTCCGACCTTTAAACTAGACTTGCAGCATGACTAAGAATATAAGCCAAACCAGAGTCTTCTCCAGAACCATATACAGACAGCTGTTTCAGGGTTCTTGCCCCACATCAATGTACCAATGTACTTGGTTCTCTCCACGAGGAGAAATAGTACCCCCTTCCTACTCTCATCCAGTCAAACAGAAAACCTACTGTAAATTGATGAGGTGCAAGAACCATAAAGCAACTGTCTGTATATTGGTATGTTTTCCTCATAGATAAGACTCTGATTTGACTTGTATTCTTAGTCTTGTTGCAAGGCTTGTTAAGAGTTCAGACATTGACTTATAGCAAAGCTGTCTTCCTATAGATGATGCTGTAGAGATATTGTAAGATCTCTCATTCGCATAACAAATTTTCCAGGGGAGCATTTCATAGCCTAAAGTCTCTTTACCCCTAGTTGGTGCTCTCAACCAGAAGAAACAGTACCTCCTTTAAATATTTTTGAGATTTAGAGATAGAAGAGCTACTATTACTGCTGTGGCCACCTTAGGGTTCTACTATTATTGCAGGGGTCGCTAGAGAGGGCCATGTTTACTGCTGGGTCACTAAAGGGGGCTATGCTTACTGTTGGTGCCATTAAAGGAGGCTACTATTACTGCTGGGATGACTAAAGGGGGGACTAAAATTATTGGGACCACTGGAATAATGGTGGTAAATGCATATGATAAACCACACCCCTTTTTAGCATGGTCAGTATTTTTTGGTGACAACGATGGCAACCCTACATGCTGACTAGAAAGGAGTGTCAGAAAGGTTGACTAGAGGTGTGTTTATGATTCAATCTGGTCTAGCTGCTGGAACTTCAACCAGTCGCGAGAATTGAGGTCCCATGACCCACATATGAATGGAGAAGTAGTCAAGCATGCTCTCCTTTCATCTGTTAGAGGACTTTGGGGGGACAATTTGTTTCTCAAACATTTATATGGAAAGAGGACAAGGAATGCCATTCTCATGATCGGTGGAGGTCCCAGCAGTTGGTCACCCACTGATCAGATAATCGTCCCTTACCTTGTGGATAGGGAACATGTTGTTATCTTGGGACAATCCCATTAAGGCTACATAGGAATTGATGTCTTCTTGAAATTGATGACAGCAGCAGGAGAGGATTGTGTTGACCTTTGTTGGAGGCAGTGACCTGTCCACTCATGTCATTATTATTAGTTCTAAGGTTCGGTAATTTTATTATACTGATACATGTTTTTGCACATTACCATTTAGTATTTAATCGTCTTAGCTGAATTGTGATGTCCTGTGTTGCACTCTTGGATATCACTCAGCAGATGTTATTAACAACCACAATCCGATTCTCAATTTCACAGATTGTGCTTTTAAAAAAAGAATAAAATCAAAATAAACAGCGGTAGTCTTGGGGGGATTTTCAATTTATAATTCACACTCCACGTGCGGTACTTTATGTTGTTGGTGAGTCACACTAATATCACATATGGTGGATTTTAGTTTAAATCTCTACTGGATAGCGAATCTTTTCTGAGACAACCACTCAGGAGTATACCGGTAGGGTTCACACAATGATAATTTTTCCTTTGAGCTTCTCCGTTCGCTTCTTTTTTGGAGGACAGAATAGTATAGTCAACTTTGCTGTTTTCTCCTCCAAAAAAGATGGAAAAGAACAGACACCAGGTCAAACAGAGACCAAAGTTTGCACCTTTGGTCTCTGCTTGATTAAGTCTTAGGTTTCTTTCTCTTTGAATATAATTTTAGACTACTCAAATGGATCCCCAAGATGGAAAAGCTCAACAGAGAGAATAATGCTGTGTGAACCAAGACTAAATGATGTAGGGTAGCAGTTGCATTAAGGTTATGGTTCCTAAGGGGGCTCAGTGCTCCCTCTTCCATGTAAAAAAGCACAAGTATTATAAATTACGCATGGAAGGTTGGGCCCTTTAATAAAATTCATATTGGGGCCCAGGAATGACAAGTTACACCACTGTGACAACTCAAAATTGCAATAAATAGTGGCCTTTTAGCAGAGTCCACCTATCCAAGACACAAGCCAATATGCACAGTATATAAGGAGTTAGAGATCTACCTCGAAGAATTCGGTCAAGTCAAGAATGGTCTTCTCAAAGCATTAGGCCTTTGGGAGGTTTCACTTATGTGGAGTGGCACATTTATAAAAAACTACCCCAGACAGTTTTCTTGAGTAAATAATAATGGTAGGACAATAACTGGGACAAATTTTTATACGATTTGGCCTCCAATTTGTAAGGTTCTCCATGACATGTTCCATTCTGGTTTATTGATGGGGTTACTAACAGAGAATCCCTTCTATGACATCCATAACAGGGCATATAGAAAGGGGTTGATCAAAAACAATCGTTTAAGGACCATTTTAGCTTAAATTTCTTAGAATCTTTTTGAACATGAAACAAAAACAAAAAAGATCATTGAATAGTCTAATACATTGTGCATTACTTAAACAGCCCTTCTTAGTTAACAGACTCGTTGGTTTTACATCTTGAAGAGCTTATTCAACTTTTTAAATATTGAAAAGACTTTTCGAGCTAAAGGCAACTGGGTCAAATTCCAGATTTGTTGTTTATTGCCTGTGACGTCTAGAACCCTTGGCTAAGGGCTATTTTAACTGCAGAGCTCAATCCCGACCTAACAAAATCTTCTTTCTTTGTCCATTCCTGTGGCACTCTGCATTCCTTTTGTGGCTCTTGCCTCCTTTGGGCAGACATCTCTTGAAGACAATTATCCTTTGTAGTCTTTTTATGAATAGTGCAAAAGAATATAACGTCTTAAAAGCAAATAAAATGTCTACAGACATCATTTACTTTGTTCCTTGGGAGTAGGAAATGATATCTGAGGATCTCTGACCACTGAAAAACCATTGAGGTTGTTGCGAAGATTGAAAATGCCAAAACGTCAATGTTATCAGATAACAGAGATCCTATTTAGAAGCTTGTATGATTAGTAGATTGTTGCCTATTTTGTGTATTGACATTGCCAGTACAGTGTGATGATTTACATGGGCAATGTGGTGCGAAATAACGACAGTCCACCAATTATTTTCTTCATTCTGCATTTGTTGGTTTTAGAAGGCAATGTGACGCTTCTGCAGCCCAATGGGTAAGAAGTAGCTAGATAAGGGTGTTCACTGGGGAATTGGTGTAATTGATAAAGGTTCTACACCTTTGGGTACTTCTAAAGTTTTTATGTCACTCTCCAAGAATTAGGGTACTTTTAGACGGAACGATTATCATTCAAAAAAATCTGTAATGTGAATGAAAGTGAATGATAATCGTTCAGTCTAAATGCAAGCAATCGACTGAATGACGAACAAGAATTGTTCACTTTTCGCTCGTTGTTCATTTTATGTAGACATAAAAGTCATCGTTGGCTTGTTCACTTATCGTTCAGTTGAAACAGTGCTTGTTCAGTCTTCACATTTGCTTATACAGTGAATGTGAATGATACTGAACAAACCAATGATGTGTCTGCCTGTCTTCACAGGCTGCATGAGAGTAAATGAGCTAGCGGTGAGGTCACTCTGAAGTCACTCGCTCAAACGAGAATCAGCTCGTCTAAAAGGATCCTTAAAGTTGGGAAAGTGCCATAATAAAATGTATAACTGCTAAATGCTGCCCCTACAGTTGAGGAACAGTATTGCCTAGGCAAAATTCTCATTCCACCCAAAGTAGGTTGCATCTCTGTCAATGCCCAGTTGGGGTAGGTTCTTATTTTAATTATTTTTCTGTGGGTTCTTCCTTAGTGCATACTGTACCTCTAGTCTCAGAAACTCCTTTTATGAGATTATGTAAAGGAATATCTTGGGGACTTGATGCAATTTGTGGATCCTCCACCTAACCACTAATGACCTCATTTGATGTTGTTTGATTACAGTGCAACTCCTCCACAGAGGAGTCTTGCAAGAAAAAAATGAGTAAGGCCTCCTGCACACGGGTTGAAATTCCGCGGAAGGATTTCCCCGCAGAATTTCCACCCGTGCCCGCTGCCATAGGATTGCATTAGATAACGCAATCCTATGCAGACAGCCGCAATTTGACCGCATGAAAACTCTCACAGTAAACAAATTGCGGCATGTCCTATTTCTGTGCTACCCTCTGCGAGACTAGCACTAGTGACACGCCGGCTCTGCTCTGTGCATGTGAAGCTGTGCGCCAGCCGACACATAGCAGTGCAGAGAGAGAAGACGCCGGACGGGTGAGTATAAGCTCAATACCGGGGCGCGAATTCCTGCAGCGGGATCCGACCCGGTCGTGTGCAGGCAGCCGAAAGCCTTTTGGAATTACCTAGAGTTCTTCGTTAATTACAAATAAAATATGGTATGATTGTTATTTAAGTCACAGCTATAAACAATCACAATCTAACTAAACAAACAGTTGTACCATTTGTACCATCATGCCTTTTTTTAAGCACATTGGGTAAAAATCAACAGAGAGAAAAAGTAAGTGAACCCTTATATTTAATAAACTGTAGATCCCCTTTAACAGTAATCACCCCCACCATTTCTGTAGCTTTGAATAAAATTTGCACAACAGGACCGAATTTTCACTATTTATATATTATTTAACGATGGATTGATATATTTCCAGGTCTTTAGCAACGCTCTTGTAGCCTTTCCCAACTTTTCCCTATTTAAACATGCTTGGACTATTTTGAGGCATGGCTCACACTAACCAATTTTTATTGAGAAGTTAAGATTTAATAGACCAAACACCTGTGAAATTTGCGCTTCCAATGTCATCTCTTTTAACTGAAGGAAAGGGACTTGTTATTTGAATAGCACCAACTTATTCCGCAGCGCTTTCAGGTAATTTGTTTATTACCATCCCTACCTTCCCGCAGCAAGCCGGGTACTCATTCTACCGACCTCAGAAGGATGGGAAGCTGAGTCAAACTTGAGCCAGCTACCTGAACCAAGCGGCGATTGAACCCACAACCTTCAGGTCGTGAGCAAGAGCTTAAAACTGCATTCTTCTGCCTTAACGCTCTGCATCAAAATCAGCTGTAAATTTTGATGCTGAATTACTGTTTGATTTAAGCAATTTTCAATCTGCATCAAAACCTGCATGGAGCTATGTGGATTTTGGTGCAGAATTGACCGCAACTTTTAACATGGAATGCGGAAAATTCCACCCATTTGAAAGAGCCCTTAAATTGCATTTGCCTTTAATAGTGACTTAGATGACAATCAGATAAGATTTGATTAGTAATCAGTGCAGAAATTCAGGTCATTACAAAGGGTTCACTTACTTTTTATTGCTACTGTACATAACTTCTCACCAACCAATGCTAACCCTGATGGAATCAACCAGGGCTGCCCTCCACTTCTCCTAGGTCCCCATAGCGGCCCTATGGTCTGCCTCTATGGTATGTATCCCCTTATCGGTAGGCTCTTTTCTATCGTGGTTCTCACATACTAAAAACAAATCAAACTTTGTAAACGTGCAAATATCCTAAAAGTGATTGAAAGCCAAATGAATGCAGCATTGACGATGCCACCGCTGTCCTCTTACTAATGATGACTTAGTGGTTACTTAACTGCAGCAATAATAATCTCAGGAGATTATCACACTAGCAATGTACTGCTTGACTATAATGGCTTTATTGTCAGACTGCTCACTTAATCCCCTCATGGCAGCTCCACAAAGCTCCGAAGTCTTGAAAGTTAGCTTCTTAACAGGAAAGAGGTTTAAATTGAAATTTTTTTTTACACAATTTTCATATAAAGACGTCCTATTGGAGAACAGACAATATCTTGTGTTCCGTGCTGCTAATTCTTCTAAGTCGGTTACTTTAAGATTCTTAGAAATGTAGGTTTGACTTAGCAGAATATTGATATTTTTTCACATCTGTCATACATACTAACATACATATGAAGGCCTCCAGCATACTGGACTCCATACGGCCAGCATATGACTCCATAATAATCAATGCGGCAAGATACACCACAGTGTTTTTAAGTGTAGACATGAACTGCGTGAAAAAACTCATAGTATGCACTATTCTTATCCAATTAACGGCTCGAGACGTGCCCACTCAAGTAAATGGGGATAGAAAAAAAGCGTACAGCACTAAGATGCCATCCATGTGCAGCCCATGTGCTGTCTGGTTTTCTGGGAGATTCAGAAAAAAACTGGGCTTGTTTCAGTTTTTTTGTGGACATGAAAAGTGGATGGCAAATGGAAGTTAAAAAAAATGGACACGCTGACCACATTCATAGGCCACATAGAACTGCAAACGGATGGAAAAATGTTCATTTTTTGCTGATGTAACACAGACTTTTTTTTTTTTAATGCACGTGTGCACCTAGCTTAGTACACTACAAATATACGAACATACATACTAACAGTGCACATATGCATATTGTTATGGCTGCTAGCTAAAGACATCAGTGCCTCTCCTCACTTTCCCCCTTCGACCGGTCGTGGCCATCGGCATCCTCCTAGTGATCTATGTGTAAGCCACCAGACTTTTCCTACGGCATAGGGCATGCGCTTGCTCAATCCATCTCTTAAATAGGCGGCCCATACACCCACTTTTTTCATCCCCAGCCTACCCAGAAGCTTCCTGGGTTAGTTAAGGCACCCTTCCCCATTGGAAGTTATTGATCCTTAGTTATCCAAATTAAGGTGTACCAATATCTCTTGCACTCTGGGATTTCATCCTTAACTGTGTACGCAGCTTTCCCGAACTCTGCCTGTCTTGACCTTGGTCTGATTCTTAAAGGGGTTGTCTCGCGGCAAACATCAAAATTTTACTTTACCCCATTCCCCCTGTCACCCCCTGGCATAAAATAGCAATTTAAAGCGGTTTTTAAGCCGCTTGCTACTCACCGATGTGCTGAAATGGGAAGTTTTAAAAATCTTCTGCCTAAGATGGCCGCCGGTCCTTTCCCAGGGATGCACTGCAGTTTTCTCCCATGGTGCACCGCGGGTCTTCTCCCATGGTGCACCACGGGCTCTGTGCGTTCCATTGCCGATTCCAGCCTCCTGATTGGCTGGAATCGGCACACGTGACGGGGCGGAGCTACGATGACGACACGGTGACCAGCTCTCCGGCACGAGCGGCCCCATTCACCAGGCAGAAGACCGCACAGCACAAGCGCGTATAAAAAAGCAAGAAGCCAGCGAAATTAGACGGAGCCATGGTGACGGGGACGCTAGCAACGGAGCAGGTAAGTGAATAACTTCTGTATGGCTCATATTTAATGCACGATGTATATTACAAAGTGCATTAATATGGCCATACAGAAGTGTATAACCCCACTTGCTGCCACGAGACAACCCCTTTAACTATTATTTGCCTACATGCCACCTGACCTAACTTTCTGCCTGTTTACATTAATTAATGAACTCCCCCTGTTCTGACCTTGGCCCTTTATACTGACTACGTTCTTTCTTGCTCTTTTGACATCATGCTCTGGTGCCTTTGGCCCACTTGAGTCAGCTTACACTGAGCTGAGACTACTCCTCGGCAACTGACCTGGGGAAGACCAAATACATGAAAAAGGGGTTATAGGGTAAAAAACAGGAGACCCTAAGAGCTGCCCTTAAGAATAGCCCAAAGTCAAATCAGTCAGTGGGTCTACACTGCTGCATTACCCATGCTAACCCTAAACTAATTTGTGCAGAGCCAGAAGAAGCATGAAATGCCTGTTCCCTGTTTGTTGGACTTTCTCTCCTTCGTTGCCATGTAGTGACATAATTTATGTGTTAAAGGGATACTTTTTCATCCGGCAAGTGTCTAAACTAATTTATCCTTACCATTATTATTATTTAGCTGGTTTTTAAAAGAACTTACACTGCAAGATGTATGGGTCCACTCAAGTGGGGATCGGTAAAAGTGCATTTCTCATAAAATAAAGCAACTTCTGTTCCAAAATCCCATTTTCAAACACCCTATTAGATAATTCTCAGTGGGGTAGCTCCATCATTCAAGACTCTCATCTATGAGCCATAGTGGAGATTGACTACAAAGAGCATTTCTTGCTTCGGAGGAGCAGACAGATCCACTTATTTTACAAGCTGCCCATCAATTTCAGTTGGAACCGTGTAGGGCTTTATTTGCTCTCTGTTAGCGCTGCTGAGAAATCGAACACTTGCTACCGAGCCAACCCACAAATTATAGTAAGTCACTGAGGTTCCCTGCTGCCACATATCTTGGTGGCCACTGCAATGCGCCATTTTATATTTGTAGAATGGGAAGTTACAGTAGAGTCCTCCACCTCGGGATCTCCCAACAAGTGTTGTAGTACTCGAGAGGCTATGGACCTACCTGGATCAATCAATGCAGCATCTTCCTTGGGAAAGTGGTGTCTACTTCATCCGCCCAACCCGCTAATGGTTCCTCAGCCAACTTTTTGTCTCACGCTCTTGGGTATTGATTCTCTTTCCAGCACTCACCACCACAGGAAGTAACTGAGCCCACTTTCATCCTCAACTTTAAACACAACATTATTCGGTGATGCATGGCACTTCTCTCTGGGTGCTGGGGTGGCACACTCTTTGGAGGCAAGAAGTCGTTCCCCACCTCACTTACTACTGAAGTTTTTGTGTGATGCCCCACCCAGCTCCTTGAGGGTACAGTTCTTATACAAAACATTGCTTAAAACACACTTTTTGAAGACCGCACATATAATATATTTAATAGCACAATAAAACTCAGTGGCTATGCACCACTCTCTTACATATTCAATAACCTCAGGAAGGGCACAAATTCTGGGGTAGTATCCCTCAATAAACTGTGGACCCTAAATTGTCTAAAGAAACGTCTGTAACAGAGCGGTTGAGCCACATTTACTGTGCTCAATGACACACAGGAGAGCCCTAGTTCTTTCAGTAACCAAAAGTCTTTACTTTAACGGTGATAAACCGAATGCACTCTCACCCACAATATTTGCCGGCTTATTGTAACAAATGGCGTAGTTTCATTCAGGGGCTCTCGAAAGCTTTGTTTTCTCTCCGCACCCTTCCAGAGTTATGGCTATAGAGTCTTGGCTAATTACAGGCCAGACCCAATTCTTCTACAGTGCGCTGGCACACCGTAATACTTGTAACTATCGAGCTTGCACTTGCAGCTCTTCCCTCTTTTATCTCACGGACTAACTGCGTCACCAAAATGGGCGTCTTCTCTGTTTCCAGGTCATGTTATATCATGTTTCAACCAGGTATAGGAGGTCACTCAGCGCTGCTGCCACAGAGAACACAAACTGGAAATACTCAGAAGAATTGCTTTATCTAGGTGACGCGTTTCAGCGTTTTCAAAGTAAGAGGCAGTACTCACCTCTTGTTTGCTCTGGTAACCCAACATTTATCCTCCCACTGTTCCCTGATGATCTCTGTGTATAAGCGGGCAGCTGGAGCCAAACAGAATAATGTAACGATGACGCCACCTGTCTCTTGATGGCAGACAATGAAACAATTGGGGCTGCTCGCGCTTGTCAGACGGTCCTCCATACTGTTGGTCTGTTGAGGGTGTCCTGAGCCCTGTCGCCTTTTTTGCATGCCCTCACACATCCACTGGTCCTAACACTTCCAAACAGCCTGGTCAGAACGGCCCAGGTAACGGGCAGTTCGTCGATACGACCATCCAGCTTCTCACATTCCATTATTACGCCCCCTCTCAGATTCTGGTAACTAGGTGAAATCTCTTCTCCGCGTCGTATAGGCATCTAGTCGTCAACAAGCCCCACACAAGCGGAAGAAGAGGTCACTACACACAAGGAGCCTCTGAGAGCCTTTTTATAGGCCAAGGGGGGAACCACTTTTAGGACCTCTGGTGGCAAGACCGTTCATCTAATCACCACAACTCTAATCACTAATGTAACTGAATGCTGAGTTTTGCAGCAAAATGTTACCACCTTCAGGGGGCTGGATTTTGTTTTGACAAAGAGTGATGTTAGATATCTGTTGCCAGTTTTCACATGATTCTCCAACATCCGGATGTGTATGAGGGCCAGTGGTCTTGTGGTTGGACCCAACCAGATACAAAGTATAGCAAGTCATATATTAGTGCTGTGCCCAGCGCTCCTGTAGGTACATGTAATATAGATGACAATAGTCCTGCATTGCCTAATGTTTGTCACATACTGAACCGCTGTGCCTCGGAGTACACTGGGAACTCAAGTTGTTCTACCTACAACTCAGATTATTTTATAAGTAGATTGCATTCTGTAATGATCCGTTAATTTGCACAGGAAACATAGCGGAGAAACTATGCTGCCACATTATCCAGAATTATAGTACAAAGACATTAAGAGGCATTTATTGTGCTAATTTAGGTAATTATTTAACATGTATTTTGGAGGTCACTGCCTCTGAGATCCCGGTGCTGCTGGGCAAAGCCTGTATTACGAGTATTAGGTATTAGTTTGTATTCTAAGCCTTTAGTATGTCCGCTTGGGGTTTTCAATCAATAATTGTGTTTTTCTGAAAAACGAAAACACATTTTCTTGCTCAACACAGTGGTCCTTATTTATAAATAGTGGCGTATATTGTGCCAACTCTTTTAGAAATCAAGAGTCTTAAATTGCACCAAATTTACAAAAGTGGTGCACTGACTTAAAATTGGGCACAATTTACCCTGCACCAAAATAGGAAAGAGGCACCAAAAATATGCCAATCTTCACCAAGCAGTACTGTGTGCACCCAAATGTGCCAATTTGTATTCTGAAATATGTTTTGAACCACAAATTAATGTACTTAATATAAAAGAATTAGGTAGCAGTCGAATTACTGTTTTTAACACATAAAATAGGGGCAAAAACATGGAAAAACTAACCTGTGCATGTAGTTTGTTTTGTGCCAGAAAAGGGGGCAATTTCCACATAACACTACTATGTGCACAAAATTGCGCCAATTTGCAATTGGAAATATGTTTCATTCCAAAAATGTTATTCTGCATCGTTGAATTAAATAGTCAACAGTCAAAAGAAAAATAATAAACAAAAAAAGGAGGCAAAATGAAAAAAAAAAACTCTACATGTAGTTGAATTTGAGCCAAAAAATGCACCAAAACGAGCATGTGCCAAAAATGTGCACTAAGGGCTCCTTCACGCAGGCTTTTTTTGTATCAGTGTTTTGCGAGCCAAAACCAGGAGTGAAAGTTACAGAGAGAAAGCATAATGGAAAATTTGAATTTCTTCCGTATTTTGGACCCACAAAACACTGATACAAAAAAAGCCAGTGTGAAGGAGCCCTTAATGTTTCTTTTACACCAATTTTCATTAAGTTTTATTAGCACCGCTTCTTACCAACGCTTTCTTGTAATAACCTTCATAAATGTGTCAGACGGATAGACAGAATCTTGCCACACCCACTTTCAGGGGGCAAAAAAATTAACAGCCTTGTTTGGATGTTTTTCTTCATTTTGGCGCAAGATATTTCTAAATTTGTCTAAAACTCTGTGCGCCTTAATTCTGGCGCAGTTTTAGACACAAGTCTCTTGTAAACGCATTCATAAATAAGAGCCTGTATTTCCTAATGGCACAAAATATAGTGATACTGACATAACATACTGCTACTAGTGATTATATCACTTACCTACTACTGTTTTCCTTCTACTACTACCATAACATTATTACTCCTACTGCCGTTTTCTTAGTACTACTATTACTACTAGGGCTTGTTCACATCAGCATTCAAGAGTTCAGGTTTCCTGCTTCAGGAATGGTTGTATCTTATGACGGCACTGAATGGCACCAAACAGACCTCTATGGACTATTATGGAGTTCTAACATAAATTATCTCCTAAATGAAGATGGAGCGGGTAGTTCTCTCTTTATTAAATACACTCTGCCATTACATATCCCACTTGGTGACCAAGGCTCGGCGTTACGAGTTGAAACGCGTCCTCCAGCTTTTTCTTTTTTTAAGTGATATATGTAATGGCAGAGTATATTTAATAAAGAAAAGCATATCCTTTTTAGAGAACTACAGGCTCCGTTTTCCTTTTGGGGATACTTTATGTTACTACTACCGGTATGTTGCCGCTTTGGCCTGGGCGGTGAAGTCGGTCTCTCACCTGGCTGAAGTTAAAGGATTGTGCAGGAGCAGACATTCATGTGGGAAGCAGCTACCACAGCAAGTAATTGAACTCTTTCTTTATAATGGAGTTTGTTCAAATTCTGGCCAGCAGTCCGTCATTTTACCGGAAATCACAGTTTGTAGCGGCACAGCTTGCTGCGCTATTTTCTCCTGTTTTCTAGCTGAAATCAGTGACTGAGATTCCTAATAGAACCTCCGACGCTGATGTGAATGAACCCTAATATTACTACTTTTACTATGCTTTTATTGCTACTACTACTATTACATTACTATTCCTACAACTGTCTACTTACTACTACTACTACTATTCTATTACTCTTCCTACATTCCTACAACTGTCTACTTACTTCCTACTGTTGCTTTTCTTACTACTGCTACTATTACTTTACTGTCCCTACTGCTGTTTTATTACTACTACTACTATGTTACTCTTCCTACTGTTATTTTTGTACTACTATTTATATTACTGTTCTGCTGTTTTCTTACTGCTACTATTACTCTACTGCTTATATTCATACTTCTACGGCTACTATTACTAAACTGTCCATACCTCTGTTTTATTACTTCTACAACAACTAATACTATTACATTACTATTCCTACTGCTGTTTTCTTTTTTATTACTACTATGAGTACTATTATAGGTATATTATTGCAGACACTTTTGCTATGTACACTGAATTGTCATATTATTAGAGACCCTATGCCTTTCACAACTGGAGCTTCCCTGTATGCAAATTAGACCTATGACCCCGGAGTGCAGCATAAAATCACATGACAAGTTTTCTGTGGATCAGTGCAACAATAGATGGGAAAATCCAGCGATCTGTAAACAGACAACCGATCTGTAAACAGACAACCGATGGATTCCCATAGAAAATAGTGTAATGCTTTATTTTCCCTGTCGTGGTGCTGTAGGAATATTGAACACTTGCTGCCAAATACCCTCACAGATAACAGTTGATCACTGGAGGTCCCAGCACCATGTGATAAACATATTATCAAGGGACCCTAATAAGAAAAAGGTGTTTTCAAGCAAAGAGCCCCTTTAAAGTGATTTGCTCCCTACATATTAGTATTATTTATTGCCTGTAATTATAGTTTATTACTCTTCTATGCTGCTGATGCTTCAGTCTATATGATGGCTATCAAAAAGATTCACATCTTTCAAATTTCATGTTGGTTTGAACAGAATAAAGTCTTCTCAATGAGGAGAGGATCAAGTTGGTGTAGAGAGTGGGAGTCTTATATAGGCCATGCAATGCTCCCTGGGACAAAAAGTATGCAAATAGGGGATAGAAAAATACCTCCACAGCACCACCTATTAGAAGGTGATGTCAGTATTCAACCTTTCAACATGCCTTGCAATATGACTAAAGGCCCATTTACACGCAACAATTATTGCTCAAAATTCATTCAAACGACTGCAAATGAGCTATAATCGTTACATGTAAATGCTGCCGTCATGCACTTTTCATCTGAACAATGATTTTAAAGAAAACTTAAAAAGCATGCTTCAGTCGCAGAGAGATAAAGTATCTCTCAACAGACCACATGCTGTGTTCTCTGTGGGAGTCGGGAGATTACATTGTATTCTGCTGGCAGCCCTGATGAGAACAATGCAGCTGTGTGCACAGCTGGGCATGGGATTAATCACACGCTGGGCTCTGCAAACAGCTCCTGGAAGTCCTTTTACATGCAAATAAAGATGATAAAGAGTTATTGGACAATAATGTCCATTAACACTTTATGCAAAAAGATCGCTAAAACTTTCAATCTTTCAATTGTTTCAAAGATTATCTTTGCGTGTAAATGGGCCTTAAAGATATAAGGCAGCTAAACCAGAATTATACGGCCTCCCATTCAGCGAACTAGTACCCTGTTCTGCACTGACAAGGGGCAAACAAACCACAGAGCAGCGGTCTGCAGATGAGTATATTTTCCTCCTGTAGAGGACTCTAATTTGGCTTATTGTCAAGGCCTGTTGAAAGGTGAACATTGATTGACTAAGGGCTCATTCACATGGAGGTATGTAATTTCTGTCTTTGAAAAACAGACCGATTTCAATGCTTGTGTATGTGTGTGTTGCATGTATTTTTGTTGTGCATTATTGGGTTTCTATGTCCATGCTCCATCCGTGTTTCATCTGTTTTTCATGCACACAAAAAGAAATTAAATGCAAGAAGGATCAATTGATGTCACTTTTTTTGTTTTCACTGTCTCCTGGCAATATACATAAAAAAACGTAGTGCACATATGTAACATCTGCGTTTGTTACGTTTTTTACACTCATATACTTTTAAGGTAAGGGTATCTATAAGAAAACATGGCAGGCGGTCAAACAACCAAAGAAATTGGTGTTAGGGATTTAATGTGGATCCGCTGTGACGCCCAACCAGTAGATGGATCAGGCCGGCAGGACAGACAGCCAACTCTGGAAACCCGGATGCTCACTGCTGGAGGCGTGGCTTGGAATGCAAAGGTGACCAGGGAATCTAGCCCTATGCTGGAAGCAGGAGATGAAAAGTCCCGCCTATCAACAGCAGAGAATTCACACTGACAAAGGTGGCCCTTCGCGGGAACCTAGGCACTGATTAACCCTGTCAGGACTGATCACCAGGAAGCCAGGAAGTTGGATGACACCACGCCAACTGCAGAACCAAGGAGTGAGCAAGTTCAGGATCAAGCTGGAAGTACTGAACACACTGAAGACCACTGAAGACCAAGCACCAACACGTGCATACATGAGAGGACTCATACATCAACACTGCAGCAGAGGCTGTCAGGTATGAGGCCTCTACATAGTAGTGGAGAGATAGCAAACAATCTGCAGCTGGGTGGAACAGGCAGAATCAATTTAACCATGGATGTGCTGGAAAAAAAGCAATCACAGATTCAGAGAACGACGTCCATGTCTGCCATACCTAAAAATTGGCCACATCTGCCTCTCTAGACCGATCACTCCCCAAACTCCCAACAAACAACATCAGCTCTGGAACAAGAAGAAGTGATGCTAGTTTACGGATTAATTATGGGAAGACACATATTATACGAGTTGGATACACCACACCTACAAATGCCTCACTCATTGTCAACCATAACAGCGGTTGGAAGGGGTCAACCGGTTTGTCTACTTAGAAAGTACAAACACCAATGATGGAGATGACGAACATGATGTCCAGTGTCGTACCAGGAAGGCATGGCCAAGTGACTGCACATATCAGCTGGCGACTTGATGTTTTTCAACAACAATGCCTTTATCACCTGTTCCAGGTCATTTACCGTAATTGGTTTACGAAAGAAGAAATTTACCGCCAGTCTGCTACGTAGTCACTCAACTCATAAGTCGAGACATCAAAAGCCAACTCCATTTTGCCGGACACATTATATGCCTCCCTGAGATAAGACCGTCAAGAATTGCTGTGTCATGGAATACAAAAAATGTGAAGAGTAGGCAAAAGATCACCTGGCGACGTATGTTTATAGTGTTACCTTTGACTGATAACGATGGCATTCTCCCACGCATAGGAGGACCTAAGTATAAAGTAAGTAAGACTTCAATACTGATTTTGACCGGTGAATACAGACCAAAGTGGGACATGCTGCGATTTTTTTAATTTATTTTTTTTAACCCTTTCCAATCCAATTTGTATCCTGGTTTTCCTAGGGGGCTTACTCTTTTTCTGCCATTATACAATGGCACTATCTGCTTGCTAAAGCCAGTACTGCATGAGGTGACACTTTGGATAGGCTCCGACAGCAGAGAGGCTGGCAATATACAGTAAGAGAACCCCGACGGATGTCTTCCAACATTAAAGCTGTACAGCCTTAAATCATAATGTCTTCAGGGTCAGACAGTGGATTGGAAAGGGTTAAATGCCATATCAGTTTCACATTTAAAAAAACATACATCTGAATACAACAGTTCACTTTAAAACTGTTTCCGACTACCTAAAATTGCTTCGCAATCACTCTGTGCCTTATAATTGCTGCTGAAAAGGACATGTGATTCCTGCAGCCAATCACTGCCTATAGAAGGTCACAGTGATTGGCTGCAGCACCCAGGAAAGACAACATAGTTGTAAAGTAATTTTTGGTGGTGGAAAATCCCTTTAATGGGTCCGTGTGCTGTCTGTAATCAGTCAGTAAAAAATGCAGACAGAAAATGTGCCAGTATGAATGGGCCCTTATAGGGAAGTCACCAGCAGGTGGAGCTGTGGAGGTACTTTCCATCCCCTATTTGTGTATGTTGCTTTGAAAAAAGTTTCTTCTCCCTAGAGACAATCTTTGCATTGTTATATACAGAATCTTATAAAAACGAGTTTTCCAGCCTTTGCCCTGTCAAGTATTTTAATCCCCACGCTCTCCGTGAATTGACCCACTTTACGATGGAGTACAAGATACTATTAATATTGTTTCCTTAGAAGAATCATGGCCGAAAATAGGAATAAGTCCAGAATAATTCATCAATTTCGTTGGCGTTCATTGGTGAAGTTCATTATTGTGTGAAGCTACAGTTCGTTACCACAATGTGTCCATTTTATGCCCCTATAGAGCCCTGCAGGGATTTCAAGCGCTCTAAGAAAACAATATGCTTATTTTGTTGTGTCAGTATAGAAATATTTTGGTGTCTGAATAGAACGCTTTCAGTAGTCCTAACCTTCTCGTTAAAAGGGCGGACGCCATTGCGCAGAATTTCAGATACTGCATTGTGCGGTACATTCTTAGCATATATCTAACCTTGACTTAGGGCCATATAGCTGATCCTTATTTAGAGCCACGTGGACGGCACAGTAGAGGCTCCCACATTATAAATTGGGGGGGTTGCATGAGGAATGGAATGGAGCTGAACCGCCCTACAGCAATATGGTTCCTGTATACTGCCATACAGTGTTTGTAATAATAGCACTGTGGATAGTAAGCTTTTGTGCCCCCTCTGGGGATGTCACAGTATTATTCTATGAATCTATACTGAAGGGCCATTTTTTTAAAAGACCCCCATCTAGTAGAACGTTGGACCTCTTTTGGCCATCAGAATGGCAGTAATTTGTCTCGGCATTGATTCCACTAGGTGTTGTAATCGTTCTGCAGGAATATCGGCCCCTGCGGACAGGAATCTTCTTGTAGTTGCCATAAATTAGGTGGCGGTACTGACATGTTCTGACCAGCTGAGAGGAAGGGGTCAGCGATTCATGCTGCTGGTGCCGAATTCTGACCTCCCATCAGCATGGTGCAACAGAAATCAGGATGCATCTGAACAATTTTTGCACTCCTTTGCCCGCTAAAGTTTCATATTTCTGTTTCTCTTGGAAACAATAATGCTGGAACTGATCGTCTACTCTTATAGCCCATCTGTGCTAAGGAACAACAAGTTGTGTGTTCGAACACATTAGTTGGAGTGCCAGTGTTGTATTTGGGTGCAATTTGCTTGTCTGTGCATTGCCTGTTTATCAAAATGATTCCTGTCATCCTCCTCTGACCCCTTTCAGCGACAAGCAGTTTCCATACACAGGATCCCCTTTCTCTGTAGGTTTTTTCTTAATCATACCATTCTTAGTACACTCCTCATACCCCTGCATGAGAAAAATCCACAAGGCTGAAAGTAAAATCCTGTCCCCAGTTAGTCTATTACTGATGACCAGGCCATAATGTAGTGTAAGTACACAGTGACTCCACCAGCAGAATAGTGAGTGCAGCTCTGGAGTATAAGACAGGATGTAACTCAGGATCAGTACTGGATAAGTAATGTTTGTACACAGTGACTCCACCAGCAGAATAGTGAGTGCAGCCCTGGAGTATAATACAGGATGTAACTTAGGATCAGTACAGGATAATTAATGTATGTACACAGTGACTCCACCAGCAGAATAGTAAGTGCAGCTCTGGAGTATAATATAGGATGTAACTCAGGATCAGTACTGGATATGTAATGTATGCACGCAGTGACTCCACCAGCAGAATAGTGACTGCAGCTCTGGAGGATAATACAGGATGTAACTCAGGATCAGTACAGGATAAGTAATGTATGTACACAGTGACTCCACCAGCAGAATAGTGAGTGCAGCTCTGGAGAATAATACAGGATGTAACTCAGGATCAGTACAGGATAAGTAATGTATGTACATAGTGACTCCACCAGCAGAATAGTGAGTGCAGCTCTGGGGTATAATACAGGATGTAACTCAGGATCAGTACAGGATAAGTAACGTATGTACACAGTGACTCCACCAGCAGAATAGTGAGTGCAGCTCTGGAGTATAATACAGGATGTAACTCAGGATAAGTACTGGATAAGTAATGTATGTACAAAGTTATTCAGCTTTTTAGGTGTGGATAATTTCTAAACTGTAACCTTGGGTCCAGATGTGGTCATCCCCTTAGCGATTCTCTGATCCCTGGCCGCCTTCATTCATCCCACAGGCAGATATCTCCTGTGTGGGGGGATGCACACTGGGTATTGTTGGTCTTAGGAAAAAAAAAACCCAAATGCTAAAATATTTTAAACTTTACTTCAAAATCCCATGATATTACAGATTTTGACAAAACAAAAACTTCCATTCAGCCGGAGAGAGCACTGGAAAAATAAGTTATTTTTAAATGATAAACTCCAAGTCCTACGGCAATTCAGAGAGAACAAATGTCCATTCTATCCCCGAGCCGCATGAATGTCCTCCATGGTATGTTCATCCCCCCAGTCCCATCAATGTTATCCAACGTCATAAACTTATTTGTGTATTGAGCTGTGAGAACGCAGGTGATGTCCAGGAATATGACGCATAGATGGGTCGATGCAGTGTCCATTACATGTCTATTACATGTCGTAAAGATGTACTTAGGCTTAAAAAAATGTCTTAATGGTAGTTTTGTAGTTAAAGGGGTTGTCCCACGCTGAAACTGTTTTGTTTTTTTTTCAACCCCCCGCCCCCCCCCCCGTTCGGCGCGAGACAACCCCGATGCAGGGGTTAAAAAAGAACACCGACAGTGCTTACCTGAATCCACGCGCTCCGGTGACTTCTTACTTACCTGCTGAAGATGGCCGCCGGGATCTTCTCCCTCGGTGGACCGCAGGGCTTCTGTGCGGTCCATTGCCGATTCCAGCCTCCTGATTGGCTAGAGTCGGCACGTGACGGGGCGGAGCTACCAGGAGCCGGTCTCCAGCACGAGCGGCCCCATTCAGAAAACAAGAAGACCGGATTGCGCAAGCGCGTCTAATCCGGCGATTAGACGCTGAAAATTAGACGGCTCCATGGAAACGAGGACGCTAGCAACGGAACAGGTAAGTGAAAAACTTCTGATAACTTCTGTATGGCTCATAACTAATGCACGATGTACATTACAAAGTGCATTAATATGGCCATACAGAAGTGTATAGACCCACTTGCTTTCGCGGGACAACCCCTTTAATAGGATGTTAGATATATAATCCTACAGTCACCTAGACCTCAACCGATGGGACATTGAAAGAACATGAGACTGGGGTGTTTCATACTGTAGAATAAGGCATCCACAGCACAGGTGAAGATTCAGGTAGCATGGAGAAAAGTGACTGGTCTCTTATTTGATGGAGAACCGATGTGAATTCTGTTTTATATTCCAAAATTTGCGCAAAATCCTTGGCAATGCACATATAATCCATATTAGAGTTGAGCGAACGTACTCTGCTGAGCTTGATGCTCGTTTGAGTATTAGCGTACTCGATGGTGCTCGTTACTCGAACGAGCATCACACCGTGTTCGACCCCGCCCCAGTTTACTGGAGAGAGAACGAACCAAGGGGGGAAAAAAAAGCTCCGCAACCAGTGTCCCACATACAAAAATGCTCGAGTCTCCCATTGTAGTCAATGGGGTTCGTTACTCGAGTAGAGCTCTCGAATTTTCCGAAAAGCTCGACTCGAATAACGTGGACCCGAGCATTTGGGTGCTCGCTCATCTCTAATCCATATCATAAAACTAAGAAAAAGATCTACTTCACACGGGCGCAATATGCAGAGAATACAAGCTATTGATATCATTGGGTTTGTACACATTTCCCAATTTTCCGCACACATATACGGCCGTGTGAAGGGGGTTTTACCCTTACAGAAGCCAAGGAAGGAACTACTGACACAGTTGGAAACTTTGTGAACCTGAGATCAGTGAAGTGGTGTTTGGGCGTCTATTGCTTCTCTTGGACGGGTTTTCTTGTACATGTTTTGTGTTTTCGGTGACACGTTGGTATGTTGGATTCTTATCAATGTCTTTATACGGTTTTGATTGAAGTTTGTGCGTAACGTACTGCTAAAAATCCAGCAGATCATTGCATTTATGGTTTCAACAATAGACGGATTGGAGGCGTTTTTGCTACTGAACATCTTGTCTATTCCATAGTTATGGATATTTGACATAGCATTCACTAAGCAGTATAAACCAAATCTCATTTTACAGTCCCCTTTAGCTGACTGGCTGATAGCACAAACGAGGGCATTGTCCAAAGCAAATATGCTTCATTAACTGTAAACCCTAGAATTATTTCTAGTATTGGCCATGAAAGCAGCTAATAAAGTCATCTACAAGGTGCTTTCCAGAATTTTTTGACTTCAGCACTTAATAGTTTATATTAGGATAGATTAATGGGATTTGTAAACTATTGATGACTTAGCAGGATCAGCGGGTGTCCATCACCCCAGAACCCTGACAATCAACGTTTTGCTTGGCCAGTGTGCCCCAGCCCTGAGCTGATTTCTGCAGGAAGCAGGCAGCTTCATTCCTACTGCAGTGGCTAGGTTTGGTATCGCAGGCCGAAAGTTTAATTAAATGAATGTAAACTTGGCCTGCAATTAGGGTTGCCTCCTTTGTTGCGAAAAAATACTGGCCTGGGTTAAAAAAGGGGGCATGGCTTATTACAGCATATTATTTGACCTCCGGGCACCCGGTAGCCTCTTGTGATCGCAGCCTTGATGGCTGCTGCATCACTTGACTCAGTGGCGCTGGCTAGCCAATCAGAGCATTATCTTTGCTGGACGCGGGGAATACAAGCCTTGCTTCCAGAAAGAAATGCTCTGCTGGCACAGAGGACATCACGGCAGCCTGCATGAGCGACGAGGACCCGCAAGCGAACTCGAACACCGGTAATAGGTGAGTATTAGACCCACCTCCTCAGTGTGATTACCAGCAAGGAGCTGGGCACCCCGGTTGGGAATTACTGAGAATACCAGCCTCTGTGTCAGATGGGCGGTCGGGGCTGGTATTCAAAAATACTGGCCTGTAATATGGCCGGTAAAAAAAAATACCAGAAGGCAAAAATACCGGCCGGGTGGCAACCCTACCTGCAATACCAAGTCTGACTATTGCAGTAGGTACTGAGCTGCCTGCTTCCTGCAGAAATCGGCTCAATACAAGAGTACACTGGCCCGGTGAGAGTCCTCAGTCTAGTTTACAACTGGACAAATCCTTTAAGGTGACCATTCCTGCACGTTAATACAATATATCAGATTTTGTAAGAAAAGATCCTGCATAACTTATATTGCAGAGCTCTTATTTATGTTGAGTTTCAGTTGCAGTAGCACTTTTCACCATAATTTCCAGACAGCATTTTCCAGAAATACCTATGCAACAGCGCCCCCACCCCTTTTTTGCTGTCAAAACGCAAAATCTGTGTGCAGAATTTCCAATGCGAATCCACGCAGATCTGCATTAAGAAATGATACACGTCCGAACATGGACTGACATCGGAAATTCGGTACCTGAATAATGCCCGTTGTCTGGGCTAATTATGCATATGGAACAAATATGTGGCTTAGCCATAGATATTTGCCATGGTCTTAGAGACAAGATCTGCTTGAAAACATCTACCGTATGTCAAATTTCACCTGGTGAACATACCCTTAAAGAGGTTTTCCAGATTGGTGGGAGTCCACTGCTTGGGACTGACACGGATCAGCTGTTTGAAATGCATATCAGGCACAGCGCCATACATTTCATAGCGGCTGTGCTTGGTATAGCAACTCAATCCTATTCACTTGAAGGGGACTGAGCTGCTGTTAGACCATGTGACTTTTGAACATTACATCAGAGGCCTCTTCATACAACTTATCATGGTTGTCCCAAGCAATGAAACACCAACAATTTGATATTGATGATGATAATAATAATAATATAATAATCGTCATTTGTATAGCCCCAACTTATTCCGCAGTGCATTTAATCCATGGGGGGCTCAATCAGGATGGGGTGGTGGTATGGGAGCAGGGAGTGTACATGATGGGCGTAGATTGAGGGCAGGGGACTAAAGTCAGGGGAGGTGTGGTGCTATGGAGAGCTCTATGAGTGAGGGTGACGAGTTTAAATTGAGTTCTGTAATACATGGGCAGCCAGTGCAGCGACTGGCATAGTGTAGAGGCGTCTGAGAAACAGCTGGACAGAAAAATGAGTCTAGCTGCCGCATTTAGTATGAATTGGAGAGGGGAGAGTCTGGTGCAGGGGAGGCCAATTAGCAGTGAGTTGCAATAGTCGAATCTGGAATGGATGAGGGTAACAACAAGAGTCTTTAGCGTGTCTGTGGTTAGGAACGACCAGATTTTTGCAATGTTCCTGAGGTACAGGTTGCAGGTTCGGGCTAGAGATTGGATGTGGGGGGTGAAGGAGTGGTCTGAGTCCAATGTGACCCCAAGGCAGCGGGCATGCTGTCTGGGGGATATGGTAATGCCAGTTACTGATATGGAGATGTTGGGGGGAGATTGGCTGGTAGAGGGTGGAAAGACGAAAAGGTCAGATTTTGAGATGTTGAGTTTGAGAAAAAAGGAGGACATGGTGTTCAAGACAGCGGACAGACAGTCAGAGACGTTTCGGAGGAGAGGTGCAGACATGTCACAGGAAGAGGTGTATAGCTGGCTGTATTGATGACCTATTATGAGGATAAGTCATCAGTAAGTTACCCCAGAAAACCCTTTTAAGGGATTGTCTCATGAAGACAACGCCTTTCCATATTGAAGATAGACTGCGATTTCCTGATTGCTGCCGGTCTGGTTTCTGGACCATATGTTATTGCCAGGGGAGCTTCAGCTCGCCATACTGTTCTCTTACAGTTTAATTGACAGTAATCCCAATTTTCAGGGGGCAGTCTATTAAGCTGAACTTTAAAAGGGGTGGGTTTATGCTAATTTGCATTTAAAGGGGCGTTTCTGTAGATTTGGGGGCGATTTTGCAGTTGGGGTTTAAATGTTCCACCATTTAGGAATCCAAAGTAGTATTAGATGCTTTCAAATCAACAGCTGCCTTGTAATATATGTCTGAGGGCACAATATAATGCTATAAAATTATAGCTGATGTGAAAGGTTTAATAAGTTTATTAGCATATTTTAATATATGTGCAGTTAACAATATATGTCAACATAAAACACATAGTTCTGTTCAAACATTTTCCTCTAAGCTTTGCTCAGTATTTCTTGGCAGGATTTACATGTTGTGTGTCTGTTCCCCTTCGTTCTTTTGTCTGACGCGCCTCATTATAAAGAGGCCGTTTGTTTTTGACTGACCCTTGTCAAATGCCCCTTTAAAGTCTGTTGATCTGAAAAGTTCAGGACATTACCAAAGCCAAGCGCGACCTCCTGAGATGGCTCTGGACTGTTTTTTTTAAAACTACCAAAGGGTGCATATAAACAGTGGAGATCAAGCTCAAGTTGACTCCAACGCCTTGCTAGTTGTTGTGAAGGACTTGCCATGAGGTGGGGTGGAATGAACCAGCTCTTGCAGAAGGGGGCAGTTTTGATTTGTTGCCACCTGCCACATGTCAACTACTTAAGACTATAAGGTAAAGTTTGTGAGATATGTAGTGAACCTCTTATGAGTTTTTTTATTCTGTAGAGCAAATTCATACATGTTGTACACATGCAGTCAGTACCTCACTATAAATACAGGATTAGGGCCAATTAAAAATATTTTAAAAGTTTCTGAATGTTTTTTGCAATTGTGGGACTGGGATGCATTTCAGCATTGGTCATTTCATACAGCATACACTTATGGAGTCTTCTTCTTAGGCTTGGAGCTTCAGAGGCGGGACTAGGGTGCATTAACTTATTGGCTCTTTTAGTCACCCTATCCCTTATGGGGCGTGGGTGAGGGAGGTTCTGTTTGGACTAGAAAATTCAGGGGTGATGCCTGTATGCATTTTAGTAGTGGTCCTTTTAAAACCCACCTTGCTTTTGTTTTGGCTACAAAGTTCAGTGGTGGGTCTAGGATGCCTTTCTGCTATGACTATTTCAGACACCTAGTAGCTTGCGGAGTCTACCATTAGGGACTATGTGTTTAAAGCAGTGTTCCCCAACTCCAGTCCTCAGGGAAGACCAACAGGTCATGTTTTCAGGATTTCCTCAGTGTTGCACAGGTGATGTAATTATTGTCGGTGCCTCAGACATTGCCACAGGGGTTCTTACCATAGAATATCCTGAAAACATGACCTGTTGGTGGTCCCTGAGGGATGGAGTTGGGGACCCCTAGGTTAAAGGACAGGAATGACTCGCCACTCTAGACACCATAAAATTAACCCACAGTGGTTAACAATTTAAAGTTGGCTATAAACATTAGATGAAACTCAAAATGGCCGGTTTCAACCATTTTGTACCAGGGGGCCTATCTGTAGCAGGTGCAGTCAGAACCGAGTCTTATTGCAACATAAGATGACACCAGTATTATAAATGGCACGTGGTAGGTAAGAACCTGTTACAAATCTTGCATTGCGACACTGAATTTTCAAGTTATGCCTTTGTTTTGGGCAATCATTTACAATGGCCGGCCACAACTGATGTCTTCCGAAAGGGTAATAGATTAAAAAAAAAATGTTACCCATTGCCACTCAATTCCCAGTTCAGTCTTGCATAATAATCGATCATTAGGTATGTACTATAGTTTCTGATCTTTACCAAAGGGGTATGAACAGCGTTAAAAGAATATGACAACTACTTTGAGCCGAATAACCTAAGTTTATGGGCAAAAAGTAGCTGACACGGGGATGTAGGTTTTATACCTACTTTCCCCTTGGTGTCAACTCTTAGGATGAGAGGACTACATAGCGTATGCCTATATAGTTGGTGGAATGCATTACAATGTATTGCAACAGCGGGTTTGAGCGCTGACAGCGGGGGCCTGGTTGGGAGGGTAAGTACAAAACTTACATTCTTGCAGTCAGCATGTCACCTTCTTTGTACCCTCATTTTCATTGATGACCTATCCTCTGGATAGGCCACTAGCACTTGATAGACAGTGATCCACTGCTTGAGCTCTTGGATCCTTAGATGATTGTCCAACCCACTGTCAGTGCAGCAGGCTGGACGTTGTCATTAGCCGTCAGCACAAGAAGTGGGAGCGCTGCTATTCCACTTCCCGATTCTCTACTGTTGTCACATCCAGTCCTGAACAGGAGAGGAGCAGGAAGTGTCGTAGCAGCATGGCACTCCCATTAATTTCAATGGAAGTGAAGTCGATGCACACCCTTCTTCCCCTGTGTGCTGAAGACAATATCCGGCCTGCTTCACTACACAGCGTGCTGGATGATCAGCTTATGGATGGTGGTCCAGAGCAGCAGACCCCTATCCATCAACTACTGATGACCTATCCAGAGGATAGGTCATCAGTGAAAAGAAGAAAAGACAACCCCTTTTGAGGCCTTTTGCATGCCTCAGTCGTTTGGCAAGATCGTTCTTAGGAGCACTTGTTTGTTCGATCAGCCGATAACTAGGTAAACACTCATTTATTGGCTGATCACATAATTTGTGCAAATTAAAAAAATCATCATTGTTAGCAACATACAGTACTTCTCCATGTGATTGATCGTTCACCCTCTAAGACATTCAGAATCAGCATGTGTAAAGGCCAGATAAATGAGGGCCAATCTCATTGATTGGCCCTAATCTTCGTAGTCATATCTTCGATTGTAAAAGGACCCTTAGTTTAACCATCCACACACTCAGCTGCTTCCAAGGCAAATCCATCAACCTAAAAATGTACTTGGAACCATAAAATGTGGCACATGAACATGCAAAACATTGAGCCGTCCCCTTCTCTTTATGGAAGGCTGTTGTACACGTGCGAGGGGAAACTCATATGCTGCACTTTTAATGCAAAGCCCATTTTTCAAAAAAAAAAAAAAAAAAAGTAAAAAAAATAAAAGAAGACACAACTTTTTAACCTTACGGTTTAGAAGGCACATTACTGTGTATCAGTAGCACTGGAACAAAAGATGAATAGAAGGAATGCCTGGAGCGTTTTGTCAATTTGACTTTGATAACACAGTCCCTTAAAGAGATCCTTTTATGTTTATGAAAAAGCATGACGTCAAAGTCGTTAAAAAAATAGTATCCAACTAAATGGCTACACTAGCATCGCCTCCAAAAAAGCCTCTTGTATAAAGCGTTTGTTTCTTTACACGCGTAACTAATTAGCTTGGCTTATTATAAGCCCTGGACTCCAGTAATGAAGTTTCTTTAGCACACTTTAAAAAAAAAACTTGATTGTGGTGGTTGTGTAAGGCAGCTCGAGAGTCAGCGATAGCCAAAATTAAAGGATTTAGGTTAAGACTCGCAGTACCATGCTGGAAATGCTGGACTATAACCATTACCAGGTGAGATTCCGGTGGTTTTTCTTCTTTTTTTAACTTTCTACTAGACTTACTGTATGTGTTTATTAGTTTGTATAGTTAAGTATAACTTACTTGTATTATTAAATGAACAGATGTAGCAGCGTTGGATTTGTTCTTGAACTGTTTCCATAATTCCATGTTTCTTGCAGTGCTCTATAAAACCACAAATAGACTGATTTCACAGCGTTTTTTGAAGAGACGCTGCCAGTTTAGCATTTTGACGCAGTGGCAGTAAAAACTGCGTACAAATGCCTACTGTAAGTCAGTAGTAACAGGAAATACGCGGCAAAGATTACTTTTTTTGTAGTAGCAGTAGTGGGTTTTATTTCACACTTCGCTGTGTTTTTGGGTCCATGGTGGGTTTTTTTGCAGTTTTTTTTTTCTTTTGGCGTTTTTTGATAGTTTTCTCTATGGGTTATAAAAACGCCAAAGAAAAACTCGTATGACTACAATCTAGCAGTAAAAAAAAGAACACAAGCATTATTAAAAAAAATGTGTAAGATTTTTTTTGTCATTTTTTTTAAAACTCAGATCGCGCCAGAAAAAGTCTACTGTATATCCGAAGGAAGTCACAACAGTTAGGGTGTATGCATACAGATGATTGCGAGTTGCGCACAAGATATTTTGGTGCTGCTTGTAATAGTCAGCACACTGACACTCTGTCCATCTGCTGTCTAATATGCAGAACACTATACATTACATGTCTTAATTTCCCGTCGAGAATCGGACAATAATAGGTCATGCTGCAATTTTTTTTAACTCGGACTATTAGTCTGAGTGAAAAATTGCTGGTGTGTATGAACCCATACCAATGACTGGGCACTATATCTGTTTGATCTCCGATTTGGTTTTGATGGTCCAAAAATTGAACTTCGGAAACATTATCCATGCACATATACCCTTATGTTATCACTTAGGTGTATGAATTACATGGTATCATAGTATGTTAGGCTATTTTATTTTTTTCAAGGTGACTTTGCAATTCTTCCTGGGTTAAACTGGTGACACTTAGTGGAGAGTTTACTTTATCTCTCTGCATCTTATCTGACATTTCATTTTCAAAAATACTGCGGATTCTAGATTTTCGGCATGTCTATTTATGCTACGGATTTCTGCTGAAGAATTCAGCCCTTGTTATATCTGTGAAAAGCTGGATGATAACCTTGTGAGAGTTTCTGAAAAATGGAAACAACTAGGAAAAAGTTGAATCGCTTTTCTATTTCAAAAAGTTGACAGGAGAAAACTAAAAATATATGTATTTGTAATGTTGCCATTTTTTGTATTAGTTGTGCTCTTATTTTTAAAGTATACATCATGACCAAGATTATGTACTGAAATTTACTACATACTTTATTGTGTGAGAAAGGGGCGAGAAACAAAAAATTGAAAGAAAACACCGTGGACTTGGACAGAAAGGACTTGATAGCTTCCGAGCTGGCCTCATCTAGTATCTACAGAAATGGCCTAGGAAAGCTGCTCATTATCAAGCATGCCAGATTCTTGGACTTCCTGTTAGTATCTTCTTGGTTTTCCCCAGTTCTCACCATGCTCATATGGTTCTTCACTGGTTGCTTTTTTGACCCGAATGTTCAAAAACTTTCCAAACAAACCAGGAACATGTCAGGAACTCCAAAGAAATTGCTATTCTGGTCAAAGCCCAGTGTTATTTAATTTAGTGTAACCTCCTACAAACTGTGGCTCCCTAGTTCTTTCAAAACTACAAATTCTAACATGTCTTGATAGCCGGCCGCTAATATGACCAGTAATCTATTTTATTTTTATTTTCTAGGTGCAGACTCACCTTGAAAACCCTACAAAATACCACATCCAACAAGCACAGAAGCAACAGGTGCAGCAGTACTTGACAACAGCCAAACATCCCAGCAAAGCACTAAGCCTGCCCTGTCCAAACCAACCTGGGGACCACATTATGCCGCCAGGTCCAGGGAGCAGTGCGCCGAACAGCCCTATGGCTATGCTGACACTTAGTACAACCTGCGAGAAAGAGGTGAGTACAGTTCCCATCATACTGCCCATAACATAGCAACTTGAAGTAAAAAATCGTAACCACACAGAATATTGGTACTCGTGAGGATTTCTGGGGCTACATTTTTTTCAAATTTTTGAGTCAAGTTTTCTTCTTCCTTGTATTCTTCGTGTTCATTATTTTTTTTTCTTCTTCATTTTTTTGTTCTTCCATCTTTCATTCATTTATTCTCTTTAATGTTTTATTTCTTCTTTTATCATCCTTCCTTTTATGTATCCTGTTCCTTAGTTACATTTTTCATTTTTTTCCTCCTTCCTCTGCATCTGCTTTGTTTTTATTCTTCACTTACATTTCTTCCTTCTTATACTTCTCACTCATTCTTCTCCTTCTTCCATCCTTACTATTTTTTCCTTTTTTTTCATATTTTTTAACTTCTTTTTCTTCCTCTACCTTTTTCATTTTTCTTATTATTGCTCTCATTTCTCATTTTTGTTCTTCTTTTCCCTCTATTTATACTTATGGGAGAATAAGAAGGGAGCGCTATGGTGGGTTATCAGGCGCATATAGACGTACTTTTCTGTGCTGCCGGGACTGTTCACATTCACACGCTACACACCCGCACTGTGATTTTACAGGCTGTGCAGCCGAATTAGACCTCAGTGTTATCAATTTCCCTGCAGTTCATAGACAGTTATAGTTGCTTTGGTACGCAAATGCGCATAATATTAAAGAATGTCACGTATATTTTCTCATACGCAACATTTGTGCTTAAGAAAGCATAATATGAGGGAACCCATTGAAATGGGCTCTATTCTCTGTGTTTTGCGCAAGTAAATTTTCATATCCAAATACACCTGTCTGCAGAAGCACTAAGTGGTATGGATTTGGCCATAAATTTTTGTTGCGGATTTGCTGCAGGATTGTATTCCAAAACGTAAGATCTACAGTAACAATCTGCAGCATAAAAAGACATAATACAGATTTAGAATATACAGCAGATTTTAACCCTTTCCAATCCACTGTCTGACCTCTGAAGACATTATGATTTAAGGCTGTACAGCTCCGATGTTGGAAGACATCCGTTGGGGTTCTCTTACTGTATATTGCCAGCCTCTCTGCTGTCAGAGCCTATCCAACATGTCACCTTATGCAGTACTGGCTTTAGCCAGCAGGTAGCGCTGTTGTATAACGGCAGAAAAAGAGTAAGCCCCCTAGGAAAACCAGGATGCAAATTGGATTGGAAAGGGTTACATTCACTGTGAATTCTGTATGTAAAGTTTCTATGTGTGGACAAAAAATATTAAATCTTGTCCACATGACTTCTACTACTTTACATGGGGTAGAATTTGTTGCAGAGTTTCCGCTGCATACATTCCACAGCAAGTCCGCAGCGCAAAACCCGTGTCAAAATCCGCACCGTTTGGTTCATGCCTGCTGAAATCCACATCTTGAATCCGCTGCTATAATTGACATGCTGCGGAGCCAAATTCCACAGCTTTGGTTGCTTACTAGAGATGAGCGAACGTACTCGGATAAGCACTACTCGTCCGAGTAATGTGCTTTATCTGAGTATCGCTGTGCTCGTCCTGAAAGATTTGGGACGCGCTGTGGAGCGGGGAGCTGCAGGGGAGAGCGGGGAGGAACGGAGGGGAGATCTTTCTCTCCTTCTCTCCCGCCCGCTCTCCCCTGCTCCCCGCTGCGACTCACCTGTCAGCAGCGGAGCGCCCCGAATCTTTCAGGACGAGCGGCGAGATACTCGGATAAAGCAAATTACTCGGACGAGTAGTGCTTATCCGTGTACGTTCGCTCATCTCTATTGCTTACCACACGAATTTTGTGTACATTTTTTCTGCAACAGGATGAGATTCTGAAAATCTCATCTACTTTGCTGTTACTGTAAATGCTGTGGATTTTCCATGCAGATAATCCACCCCGTGTGAATATTGCCTAAATGCTGTGGAATTTTGCACTTCAGGAATTCTGCAGCATTTTTTCTTTTATATTTTTCTCCTCCTTTTGTAATTTCTTCTCATTTCCCTTCACCTTTCTTCTCTGTTTGTCCTTTCCTTTTTCCTTCATTATCTCCCTTTCTTCTCAAAATCTTTTTAAATTTCCTTACACTACTGCTACAATATAATAAAAAATATTATAAAATAGGTTAAATAAAAAGAAGCCATCATAGAATTCTATTTATGTATTTATACTTGAAAAGGGTTGTCTAGTTGTCGTAAAAAAAGTTTTAAGCATAGCTGCAGATGTGTTACAGTAGCAAGAGCAGGGGTACTTACCTGTTTGCTCTCCCAAGCGATCCACCGCTGCAGCCCCGTGGTGTATCAAGTCTCCACCTGACTGCTGAAACCAGTCAGAGGGCACAGTGGTCAGATTCTCCTGACATCATGGCACCCTATATCTGAGTGGTGATGCTAGTAGAGTGGCCCATGACTATCTCTGAGTGGCTGCATTGTTGAGGTTGTAGTTGCTTCTAAACGAAGGCTAGGAGGACAGCAAAGCTGCCATACTAGATCTAGGGTTGCCAACCAGCCCGGACGATAATTTATTCTAGAGTCCAGTGCCGCTAGTTATTTTTTACCAACAATATTAATGACCAGTAAAAAATATCTTCCTGGTGTGAGCACCTACGGCCAGGTAGCAACTTTGTCAGCAAGTGCAGTAACTCACTCTGAAGCTCTAGCCGGGTCGGAATGCCGCTGTAGTGCTCAGAGAAGATCCTCACTCCTCCTCCTGGCATCTGCGAACAGTATGTGCAGGGACAGGAACGCAGACGCCGGGAGAAGGAGTGAGGATCTTCTCTGAGCATGCAGCGGTGTCCCAGCCTGACTGGAGCTTCAGAGTGAGTTGAAGATGGGGTTTCTGTTCGGTCGAAGGTTCAAGCCGGAGATTGCACCATGGCACTATTATTACTGGAGCCAATAAAGGTGACAGTATTACTATTGCACAACTAAAGGGGGCATTATTACTACTGGGATCACTGAGAAGGGCACTATTACTACTGGGGTCACAGTGAAGGAGCACTATTACTATTGGGGCCACTGAGAGGGAACACTATTACTATTAGAGTCACTAACAGGGGGGCACTATTATTACTGGAAAAGCAGAGGTAAAAGCATATGTCATGATAAGCCACACCCAAACCACGCCACTCTTACATTTGCTTTAGTTATTTTAACACACCTGTAGCTATACTTAAAAAAATTGTCTGACAACCGGACAACCCCTTTAAAGGCCTCGGTCACACAGGCGTTTTTTGCCGCGATTTGCGGATCGCATGACGGATGCGCATCCGCAAATCACGTGTGCTGAGCCAATCAGAGGCAGCACTCACTCACCCATTCATGAATTCATGAATAGGTGAGTGAGAGCTGCCTCTGATTGGTGAGGCTGTGACCAATCAGAGGCAGCTCATTCAGCAGGCGGAGATTTTAAATCCCCGGCTGCTGAATACTACTTACAGCAGTTCAGGAGAACTGCCGGCCGGCCGCGGCTGAACTCCGTCTGCCGGGACAAGGTGAGTATATATATTTTTTTACTTTTAACACAGTTTTGGATGATTTTCAGGGAAGGGCTTATATTTTTAAGCCCTTCCCGAAAATTCATCCCGCGCTCGCCGGCAGCCCATTGCTTTCAATGGAGCCGGCTGTATTGCCGGCTCCATTGAATTCAATGGGCAAACATCATTCTTCTCTGCCACAGCTGTTACAGCTGTGGCAGAGGAGAATGCTTTGTCTAGTATATGTTCTCAATAGGGTCGGCGCTGCTGCCGCCGGCCCCATTGTGCGCATGTAGAGAAGAACAGGAATCGCAGATAGGTGCGATCTGCGATTTCTGTTCTATAATTAATCGGACGAGCGCATAAAAAGCGCTCATGTGTTCAATACCATTGCAAAGCAGTGGTTCTATAAAATCGCCGGACGCATGCGCATGTGCAAATCGTGCGGAAAAACGCCCGTCTGACCGAGGCCTAAGACTGCAGGTAGAACCAAGGATGTGAGGATTTAACTCCAGAATTGCTTTATGACCAACGTCTTATCTTCGAATCTCGTAAGATGTTGGTAAACTGCATACATGGCTATGATGTTTGGAAGTCCAAATTACAGTAAATAGAGCTACATTCACGATCTCTATATACAGTATTATAAAAGCTCTTGTGGCCGTAGAGCTTCAGACTTCTCTCTGTATCCTACAGTATATGATATCTCATTTACATGTTATGAAGTGATAAAACTCTACTTTGTGTAACTCCTCAAGGTGTTAAGTCCAAAAATAGAGTAGCCCTTTTATAAATCAGTACCATCCGCTAATTGCGCAGAAGCTCGGTCTGTGTACACAGAACATTTGGTAAACCTACAATCATTGAATTAGCTTTTCACAATGAAGGACAATAGAGATTAAAGTAAAACTTCAGCTTGAAGCCATTTAATAATTGCAATTTTATTCATCTAATTAACGGCTTAATAACCGCCAATATGCCTTTTTACAGCGCTGAACCCTGGCACAGGTCTCCAGTGCCAGGAGGAGTGGGGGCCTGGCTGTCTGCTGACAGCCCAGCACTTGCTGTAACGGTGGGGACTGAAGAAACCGCCAATCACAGTCGTTTTTACCATTTAAATACCGCAACCGTGGCATGTAAAGTACTGACAGAGGGGGGGGGGGGCTCCCTCTGTCACCCATCAGACCGATCAATGTAATCTTACTGACCTGCAGAATTAATTTAACATATTATTCATACCACACCGTTAGCAAAAAATTACAAAAATGTGCCAGAATTGTAGATTTTGTTAATCTTGCCTCTTAAAAAAATGGAATAAAAAGTGATCTAAATGTTTTATGTTTCCAAAAATGGGCTAAATGAATAGTAGAGCTCATCCAATGAAAAAACAAGCCCTCATAGAGCTTCATCAATGGAAAAATTAAATCGTTATGACTCTTGGAATCCGGCGGCACAAAAGCAAATCTTTAAAAAGATTTTTTTAGTGTTCGAAAACATTTAAAAAAACAATATAAGCTTGGTATCGTCGGAAATGTGCTGACCCAGGGAATAATGTTATCACATTATTTATTCTGCATGCTAAACATTGTACAATTAAAATCCAAAAAACAAAAGGCAGAATTTAATTTTTCACAATCCCCCTTAAAAAAATTAAGAAAAGTTATACACAATTATATGTACCACAAGATGATGCCATTAAAAGGCACACAGAGGATCCAAGAGGCGCCTTGTACAGTATATGGCAGAAATTATATTAAGACCGGCTTTTGAAATGCCATTATTAATATGGGGTGAGACAAAAGCCTGGACACACCCGTTTTAACTGGTGTAATAATGAGAATATTGACTTCTAATGTGTGAAAATATTAATCGGGAGGGAGGCTGCATTTTTAGTGGAGGAGACTTTTTGGTGGCCATTTTGAACTCCAACATATTGAATTCAGCTCAGGTTTTTCAAATGGGTAGAGGGTCATATGATATATCAGTCTTGGCTAGAATTTGCTCAGAAACGCATTAAGCTGAAGAACAAAAAAGTTTTGAAATGGCCCAGCCACAACCCAGACCTGAATCTTATGGAAGATCTGTGGATTGATCCGAAGAGAGCGCTACAAACGCGATGACCTCAAAATGTGACAGATTTTTAGTGCTTTTGCAAGGAAGAGTTGGCAAAGGTTGCAAAGTCAAAATGTGCCTTTCTGATAGACATCTACCCAAAAAGACTCAATGCTGTCATAAAATCAAAGGGTACATTTTATTAAGGCCTCAGGCCGTGGGCTTGAGGCCTTAAAGATTTCAGTTTGTTTTTCAATGGAATTGTACAGATAATGTGTCATATTGAAGGTAGAAATAAATCTGAAATGATTCATATGTCTCGAATTTTTAATATGACAAAAACATGGTATTTTAACGGGTGTGAAGACTTTTTATATCTACTGTAAATAAAATGGAAGTACTCAACACTTGGCGTTTCACTTGTGTAGATATAGCAAAATTGAAAAGATGGGTACAATTTAAAGAACACCGAACACATTTAATACCACTTTACCACTTCTTATCGTTTGCAGATGGATGATGTAATCGATGACATCATAAGCTTGGAATCGAGTTATAATGAAGAGATTCTAATGATGGATCCTGGAATGCAGATGGCAAACACGGTACGGTAGTGTTCCCTAGTGATCATTAGTGTCTATAATATCATTCAACAATGGTAGTGATTTGATCTTTCGATTTGAGCCTTATCTAATTTTAGTCGTGTTACTAAACTGTGTTCTACATGTTCATTTAGTCCAGGGCTACACAATGACATTGGTCACGCATGAACTGCACAACCTAAGTGTTTATCAAAAGAAAATAAGGTTGCAGATAACTTTGCAACTGTAACAAAATGTCCAGCCTGGTTGGATTTTTTGGCGAAGGTTGCCCATCACCTTCTATCCTATAGGGAAAAATTAAAAAGTCTTTGTCATGATGGAAAGTTATCCCCTATCCATAGGATAAGGGATCTCTTTATTGTTGGTGAGGGTCTAACTACTGGGAATGGGCATTCCCGAAGGTCCTTTACTTAATGCGGTGGCGCTTGAGAATGCACACTATTGTACCATTCATTTCATTGGGACTGTGAAGATAGCAGAGTTCAAGTGCTCAGCTATCTCCAGCACAGGGGTGGTGTCCATGCTCCACTACTGCTCAATTCATTCAGGTGTACACGAGACCCCCATTCTCATGATCCGTGTGGATCCCAGCAGTTGAACCCCACCAATCAGATAGTTATTTCATGCAACTTTTTTTCCATTGGGAAACATTCAAGTTGCGTGTGACTCTTGACTTACTCAAAAAGTCTCAAAATTTCTTCTAGCCAATTCATAGTTATATCTGTTTCTATGAAAGCTGGATGACGAGTCAATATGGCCACCATTGTGAGTCCCACAGTGTTGTGACCCAGCTTTCCTTGAGTTCTGAATGACGAGGTTGCCTAGTGATATGGGAATGGTTTACCACTTCATAACTAGGTATTTTCTATTCAGGGGTCCAGAAAAAGGGTGGTGATCATTTTGGTTGTAGAGTAGAGTTCATTTTGATTGTCAACATGCTTTCCAAGACATATCTGGAAAGTTTTTTTTAAAGGGCCACACTGGGGAAACTTTCTAATTGCTTGCATGGGGTGTAATTACCATACAGAGCCTAGATGAGATACCATACTGATTGATAAAATTACTGCTCCGCTCCCCCGTTGTGCCATGACAAAACTGACATTCTCTGTTCCCTGTGCGAGTCAACATATTCCCCAGCATTGTAGAAGTATTTTCATCACTTATATCAGTCCCTATCCTAAATGTCTATCAAATGTCCACTAGGGCTGCTTTTGTATGAAAGCAGGAAGCCCACTCAGACACAAGGAGAACAAACAAACTCCATGCAGATGCTCCCTTGTCTGAGTTGACCCCAGGACTGGTGTAGTGCTAAATGAAACAGTCAAACTCTGTTTCAGGTCAAACTTTGCCAAAACGTTTTGCTTGGCATGAACCTTGGGCAGTTCGTCTTGGAAAAACCAACTAAAAATTCCTTAATAAATATATGCTCTAAATAAATAAAGTTGATTATTATTCTGAAGAAAAAATCCACATGAACACAGGGAAAACATGCAAACTCCATGCTCCACCATGCTTCTATTTGAGTGGGTTTCTTCATAATAATAATCGACTTATTTATATAGTGTAGGAGAAGAAGAAGACATTTTATGGCTCTCAGGCAGTGTTATGCACCAGTTTTATGGGTAATGATAAAGTTTTGGTTTAGTTTGAACTAATTCGGACTGAACCAAACTTTTTGACGAATTTTGACACTCTCTGTTCGAACCAAACTTTTCAAAATGTCACTTAACACTAACCAGAACACACGTACTGCAAGGCAACCGCACTAATCACTGAGCCAGAATGCCACGCCATAAGATGAACAGAGATGGGGATTCGACTAGTCACAGTGCAGGTCATGTGGGATGACGGGGGACCGGAGCACTTATTTCATCAATAGGCTAGCATTTTTTCTGCCCAGATATTCCGGCAAGAGACATCACATTGTGAGAAAAACTCATGGCATGCACTATTCTAATGTGATTTGCGGATGAGACTTGCCCATTCAAGTCAATGAGAATACAAAAAAACCTATAAAGTACTCAGATGCCATTCGTGTGCAGGCTTTATGCTGTCAGTATTTTATAAGAAAGCAGAACAAGAAAATGCAAACAGGCCAAATTCTTTTTTTCTGCATCTCCTAAGAAAAATGGACAGAACATGCTAGTGTTCCGGGGGCCCACAAAGAACAGTCAAGTAAGCACTCAGAATCCTCTTGGATGGAAAAAAGAAGTGTTGTGAAGAATAAAAGCTAGGAGGGATAGCTAACACTAGAGAACTGAGAGGTTTCAACATGATTTAGGCAAGTTTGAGCAGTGAGTGGCAACTAACAGAATGGTATTTAATAGAGAGAAATGCAAAGCCCAACATCTGGGCAATAAATCATGAAAAAAAGCCCATACAGAATGGGAGGAATTGGGCTAACCAGCAGCACATGTGAAAAAGACTTGGATATACTAATAGATAACATACTGAACATGAGTCCACAGTATGATGCAGCAGGAAAAAAGGCAAATACAATTCTGGGATGTATTAAGAGAAGCATAGAGTCTAGATCACGTGAGGTAATTATCCCCCTCTACTCTTCCTTAGGCCGCCTGCAGACGAGCGGGTCGGATCCGGCGGCGAGAATTCTCGCTGCGGGACCCGACCCAAGAGCCTGCAGAGACGAGCGCGTACTCACCCGCGCCCGGCGGCCCCGGCTCTTTCATGTGCCGGTTGCCCGGCAGCCGGCGCATGCGCAGACCGGAGCCGGCGGCCGGGTGAGTGACGTATCTGTGCGAGGCTCTGCGAGCCCCGCACAGAAATAGGACGTGCCGCGGTTTGTTTGCCACGCGAGATTTCCCGCGGCCAAACCGCGGCCGTCTGCATAGGAGTGCGTATTGTAATGCACTCCTATGCAAGCTTTGAGCGGCGGAAATCCTGCGGGAAATCCCGCCGCGAGATTTCCGCCCGTGTGCAGGCGGCCTTAGTCAGACCTCATCTGGAATACTGTGCCCTGTTCTGGGCACCCCACTTTAAAAAAGACATGGACAAACTGGAGCAAGTTCAGAGAGACTTAATATCTGTCTACAAATATCTGAAGGGCAGTCACAGTGCAGAGGGATCAGACATATTCTCATCTGCACGAGAAAAGACTAGAAGTAATGGGATAAAACTGAAAGGGAGGAGACAGATTAGATATTAGAAAAAACTTTCTGACAGTGAGGGTGATCAATGAGTGGAACAGATTACCATGGGAGGTGGCAAGTTCTCCTTCAATGGAAGTCTTCAAACGGAGGCTGGACAAATATCTGTCTGGGATGATTTAGGTCCCATCCAACTCTATAAAAAAGGCCATACTGAAGTGAAAAGAACAGACACACAGACTTTATACAGAATACGGAACTGCACACGAATAGAGAAACGTCCATTTTTTTGTGTACGTAACATGAGTTTTCAATGCTATTGTGCATCTAGTCAAATAGTAATTGGTAAGTATGTTATCTCACCTAGTAGGCAATGTTTGGCAATTGCACCCAGGATAATGGTAAACTGTTTCTCCAGAGTGGCCTATTAAAGGGAACCTGTCATCACCCTATGAGCCCCATTAAACTATGTTATGGGTTCAAAAGTGATGGAATGGAGAGTCTAGGGTGCTGTCTTTCTTAATCACCCTATTCCCGTTCCTGTGCTATATCCCCATGAAATTGGCACGTGCACACAGTTTGGCTCTTGGCCGTGAACAGTGTCATGCTGCATGCGCGCTCCAACAGCACAGGAATCAGGTGAGTATGAAATACCACTCCCCGTTCCATCACTTTTGAATCCATAGCATAGTTTGGGGGGCTGAAAGGTGATGACAGGTTCCCTTTAAAGTCACAAGAAATAGAAAAAAAAATCTACAATCTGAAACTTTTCCTCAAACTTTAGAAAAATTTTTTGTTTAGATTATTGTGAAATTCTTGCTATTATTTCTTTGAGTGAATTTAATGATAATTTGGTTTGTGCCGTCACTGTTCGGTATACATTGTTAGAACAGATATAGGTTTTATTTCTTGCAGATGAGACAAGCTGGATCGTTCCACCCCCATGTGAGTTTCCAACCATTTTCTTAACCATGAAAAATAAGCTGTGACTTTAAATGTGATAAATCTCCTTTTAAAGAGGTTGTTCCACCAAAAGAATAGGGAATAACTGTCTGATTGGTGAGGGTCTGACGACTGGGACCCCTGCCAATCATGAGTAGGAGGACCTAAAGGTCCATGAATGAATGGAGCAGTGGTCGAGTATGTGCACTGCCGTGATGTTCATTTCACTGGGACTGCTGGAGATAGTTAAGTGCAAGCACTCCCCTATCTCCGGCAATTCCCTCTGGCTTGACCACCACTCCATTCATTTAGGGATCTCGCAAACTCTGTTTTGAGGATTGATGGGGGTTCCAGTGGTCGGACTCTCACTGATCAGTTGCCTATTCCCTATACCATGGATAGGGAACATCTTATTTTGGTGGCACAACCCCTGCATCACTGATCCCATAGTTACCTCTGATTTTTTTTTTACCATTTGTCTGACGAAAAGATTAAATTCATCTGAATTTGCTTTTTGTTCTCCTCTTTTCCAGATGCCAGTGTCTGCAAGTTTGATTGACATTTATGGAAATCAAGGTATGCCAGCTCCAGGGTTAAACATCAGTAATTCATGTCCTGCTAATCTTCCCAATATCAAAAGGGAGCTTACAGATAAATGATTTACATATTAGAGAGATTCAGATTTAAAGCGACCCTCTGGTCCTGGAGAAACAAAGATGGCCACACGGCTTTTCTGACTACCTGATGCACATTGTACATTGGTATGCTTCGGTAGTCTAAGGCCCTACATGATGCTTTGATTGACCAGTGTTGCACACATGAGCAGTTGCGGCCAGTCAGATCAGCATGTAGTGTCGTAGACTACCGATGCATACTGATACACAGGTAGTTAGAGGAGCATTGCAGCCATCTTTAGTTTTTCAGGCTTGTAGGGTCGCTTTAATACCAGTTATTGCAGTCAGTCGCCTCTCTACCAAAAAGAAGATGAGTTATGTTTAGAACAATTAAAGGGGCTCTCCTGGATTTGTTAGACCATCAATATCTGATCAATGAGGATCAGACTCCTGACATCTCCACTAATCAGCTGAATGAAGGGGCTGTAGCGCAAGCACTTTGCTTCATTGTTTGCAGCTCAGTCCCATTCACTCCAATGCAGTACCAGGCACAGCCACTGATGGATGTTTGGTGCTGTGCCTCGATAAGCAATGTAAAGGATCATCTTGCATTCTCCTGATCAGTCAGGAAGTTAGATCACACCCAATATAATATTAAAGAGCTTTGCCAGGAAAATACTTATTGATGACCTACCCTCAGGATAGGTCATCAATAGAGTTCATGAGCTGGAGTCTGCTGCTTGGGACCCCGGGCCTTAAGCTGATTGGGCACATGGGGTATGGAGCAGAAGCTGCTGCTGGTCAGGATTGTAAGTGCAGGTGCAACTCCCATTGATTTTAACCCTATAATGCTCCAGGACGTACATTTATGTCATGGAGGTTCAGGGTTTGCATTGAGGGGGGATCTGTTTCTTACAGGCGACACCCATCCACAACAGCTCTGATCAGCACTCCCACTGATTGCAACTGTTAACCCTTTAAATGCCGCTATCATTTCTGACAGTGGCATTTAAATGCCCCAATTGGATTTCAAGGGTCCTGAACTGCCCCTATGATAAGATTGCGGTGTGCTGTTTGGTTCCCATGGCAGCAGGATGGCTTTTGAAAGCCCCTCGGGCTGCCATTGACAGGTAAATTGCCTCTTAGATTGCGGTATCATGTAACTCTATGTACATCATACTGCAGAAGCAATCAAACCATCACAAAAATGTAAAAATCAGTTTAAAAAAGTTTCATTAATTATTAAAAAAAAGGAATAAAAGTTTAAAATAAAAACCTTTTGCCATATTTATAATAAAATAAATAAAAACATATTTGATATCGCTGCGTCTATAAAAGTCCATCTATCAAAGTAATTCATTGTTTACCCTGGACAATGACTGTTATCAGGGAAAAAATCACCTCCAGAATTGCGCTTTTTTGGTCACCCTGTCTCCAAGAAAAAAATGTGATAAAAACCGATCAAAAAGTTATATTTACTCCCAAATAGTACCAATAGCAATTACAGGATGTCCTGCAAAAAACTATGTTGACAGAAAAATAAAGTCATGTCTGTCAGAAAATAATTTTATTTTTTTCCAAAGATATTTTTATATTTTAAAAGTAGTACAGCAAAAACCCTGTATAAGGGCACATTCAGACTACCGTATATCAGCCGGGTATTCACGCCGGCCGATATACGGCGTCTCTCTCTGCAGGGGGAGGAGGCTGGAAGAGTCGGGAGCAGTGCTCTGAGCTCCCGCCCCCTCTCTGCCTCCTCTCCACCCCTCTGCACTATTTGCAATGAGGGGAGGTGGGGCGAGGGCGGAGCTAACCCACAGAACTTAGCCCCGCCCCCATCCAGCCTCCTCCCCCTGCAGAGAGACGCTGTATATCGGTCGGCGTGAATACCCGGACGATATATGGCCGTCTGAAATAGCCCTAAATGTAGTATCGTAGTAATCGCACTGACCCATAGAATGTAGGTTATAGAAAGCAGACCCCCACAAGGATGGTGGAATGACATTTGTTTTTTCCATTTCTCTCCGCTTAGAATTTTTTTAATGTTTTTCGGTACATTATATGGTACATTACATAGTACCACTGGAAAACACAACTCGTTCCACAAAAAACAAGCCCTCAGACAGTTATGTCGATGGAGAAATAAAACAATTATGATTTTTTAAAAGTGGGGAGGAAAAAAAATGAAAATTGAAAAAAAAGGGGGCCTCGTCCTTAAGGGGTTAATGAGACCCAGTATGCAATTACAAACTCTGGCCACTACACAGGGATTGGAGCCGCAGCTTCCGCTCCGTACTCCTGTGTGTAGCAGTGCTGATAGTGAGTGGGCTGCTGATCAACTGGGCTCCTGAGCAATGGACCTTAGCCGATCAACTATTAGACTTATCCTGAGGATACATCAATAGTATTTCCCTGGAAAATGCCTTTAAAGACACATTAAACCCCTTTAATGTGCAGCTCTGACAGAAACCAGAACTTTCAGCTGAGGTCCCTCTCCAGCCTCCAAGAGTTTTACAAAGTTGAAAGCCGTTGTTTTACAGATCCCTTGATCGCCTGGTAAAATTTTGCAGAGGACTTACTCCCCCTGCTGGCTAGCGTGCAGTAGAGCAGTGGTCTCCACCTATTGTAAAGCTAAAACTCTCTGCGTGCTCTTTTAGCCCCTCTACAGGCCATTACTCCTTAGTGTGACTGTTTCCAGTCTGTATAGGAGTCTGCATAAGAAATACTGCCCATGCCGAATAGCTTCTAGTAAAACAATTGTCTGTAACATGCAAGAAAGTCTGCCCAATTCTGGAGACTACAACACCCAGCATGGCATGCACACCGCTGCAGTACAATATAGTATTTTCTATGCAGACTAAAGTCAGGCTCACGCGGGCGGATTTGTATTGCGGATTCTGCGATCTATGGTAAAACGCGGGCATGCATTTTCGCTTTTTCGTTCACACTCTTAGATATGAATTGCATATTCCACAAAAGGAAGAAAATTCGCAGCATGCTCTATATTGACTTGATGTTAATGAAGGCTATCCAACCCACAGCCCATGCGCTATTGACATTGTGTATGGGCTGCGGGTACCCGCATCATTGCAAAGCAACGGTGCGGGAAAAATCTAATAAACAAAAAAAAAGAAACTGTATTGTGTATGACCTCCTGCGAGCCACGGCGGCCATCCGCAGTACAGTTAATGGAGGCACCGTCTACTAGGTGATGAAATTGTTCTGCAGGAATATCGGCCCCTGCGGACAGGAAGCTTCTTGTGATCATCACACGTTAGATGGAGGTGCTGATGTGTTCTGGCCAACTGACAGGAAGGGCTCATCGATTCATGCTGCCTGCGCCAAATTCTGACTTCCCATCAGCACGGTGCAGCAGAAATCTGGATTCATCCGACCAGGAGATGTTTCTCCGCTGCTCAGTGATCCATTTTTTTGTGCTCTTTTCTCCACTGGAGTCGCCTTTCTGTTCCTCTTATACACAATGGCGCTGGGATTAGTCGTCTGCTGCTATAGCCATCCATACTAAGCAACAACAAGTTGTGGGTTTGAACACAATTGGGGCACCAGTGTTGTATTCGGCTGTTCTTGATTGTCCAGCAGTCCTATTCATAAGAACGATTCCTGACATCCTCCTCTGACCCCTTTCGGTGACAAGTTGTTTCCATCCACAAAATTCCCTTTCGCTGGATGTTTTCCTTGATCACGCCTTCTCTGTATATTCTCCAAATCCTGCCCCCGGCTAGTCTAGCACCGATGACCAGACCTCATTGATGTCATTCAGATAGCTGGATTTTCCCATCTAATGTGGATTCACAGTGAAACTGATCAGTGGAAAACTAGTCACATGATTTATGCCGCACTCCGGAAATCGTGGAAGGGGTGGGGCTCTAATAAAGTGGCCATTTAATATAATATCATTACTATGGTATATTAGATCTGAGGTCATCCATCGTGCTATGACTTATGTTGAGCTGTTGCAGAAAAGCTCTGCTATATCTGTATAGTATAGTTCTTAAAGGGAAAGTTTACATTTTCTTATGTAACCCGATTTTATAAGGCCTTTAAGTCTTGCTCATGATGACCTCACCCTGATACAGGTGAGATATACAGGGTGGACCACGAAAAAGTAGACCGGCACCACAATCTTATGAAGGCTGTCTAAAAGAAAGTCAGCCTTTGTTGCCTATCGCAACCAATCACAGCATAGCTTTCATTTCATTACATGAAAGCTGCGCTGGGATTGGCTGCGATGGGCAACAAAGACATTTCTTAGTTTCAGAGGGCTTTCAGAAGAGTGTGATGTTGGGCTACTTTTCTGTGTATAATGAATTACGTATACACTATGTATATGACTACTAATACTACATATATCTCACAATACCAAACCAGTGACATAACGGATCTCATTCAGCGCAGATCTTTATCATTCTGACGTGATGTTAGATGATGATGATGATGACTCCCAACTACTGCTGAAAATGAGTATTTCTTATCAGTACGGGGAAAAATCTAAAGATTTAGACAAAAATGTGACTAATTTGTGAGTAGGAGATGGAGGTAGGTATGGTTTGAGCAATGTCAAGCTCCAATGTCGCTTTGGTGCCACCAGCCCAGTGCCAATTGAGTCTTGTGCCAATTGGTTACAATGTGCAAACCTTCCATCCGGCTGCACATGGCAGAGCCGGATTCCACATGCAGGTTCCTGCAGCTCTAACCCCGGCCAGGGACCCTGTGTACCTGCTTTTTCTGTATTTCCCGCACCGTCAATAGGCGATCCTGTGGGTACCCGCAGCCTATCCACAATGTCTATTGCAGATGGGCTGCAGGTTGGACGGCTTCCATTGACTTCAATGGAGGCCCCAGCACAATAGAGCATGCTTCGATTTTTCCTCCATTCATGGAATACGCAATTCATTTTCACGAGTATGAAGAAGAAAGCAAGTTTACATAACTTTCCAAGTATGTGATTTGCTGCGGTTCCTCCGTCACAGTAATGCTTCGAGATTGAAAAATTGCTGCAAGTCCTATTTTGGGGCGATTCCTCGCAAGGAAAGGCCTATTATTTCTTCATGGGATCTTTAAAAATAAGCTGCATCACACTCGCGAGTCGCATATGAGTGCGATACGATTTTTACCATTGGAACTATTGACGGCACTTGCGTTTTTTTTTCAGGCGCGTGCAAGTACATAGATGCAAGGTGATGGGTTTTTTTTAAGTAAAACCGCATCATGCTCGCATTCAGAATCGCAAGTTTATGAGTACGATATGCCTCGGAGTTTCTCGGACCAATATTGTACTTGCCCATGTAATTGCACCCTTAGCTATTCCGTCCAAAGCTGGAGACTGGCACTGTGCCGAGGGCAGAGAGGGGTTAGGCGAGGTCAGTAGTGGGGAACCAATACCCATTCCCCACCTCACAGATGAATAGGCAGCATAGTGGTAAAATGTACTACTTCATACAGATGTAGCAGTGCTGAATATGTTAGTTGAGTGTTTTTCTTCTTTCATTGATTACGTCATGAGTTAAGAGATTGTACTAGGTCTGCCCGCAGTCCCATGTAAGGACACCTTGCAATACTACCAAGGTTTATGCCAAATAGCAAACTCAGCTCTGCTAGATATGTTGCGGCCATAACTATCTCAAGCAGCACTGATTGTCCGTCCTTCTCTAGTGTGAATTGTGTATTGTCTCTCTTAATCTGTAACTTGCAAAACTACTTTCTTTCAGAGTCTGAAGCCAGAGCCCTCGCCAAGGAGAGACAGAAGAAAGACAATCATAATCTCAGTACGTTAATCCCCCGGCCATTTGTATGTCTGTATGCTAAACATACCGGAGCAGCTTCAAATGTTATAGATAAGAAAAAAACTGTATATTGCACTGATGGGCAGTCTGTCTGTATTCAGTTTGCGTAGGAAGCAGCAAGATATCAGCATATCCACACCAGAGCAGCTTAGTGATTAAATACTGTACCAGAACCAAGCTCTTAACATAAATATATAGCCTTAGAACCCAGCTAATGACATAAATACAGCCCCAGAACCAAACTCAGTACATACGTACAGCACCAGAAGCAAGCTCAGTGCATAAATACAGCAACAGAACCAAGCTCATAACCTAACAAGCTCAGTACATGGATACAATACTAGAACCAAGCTCCTAAAATAAATAGAGTGCCAGAAACACGTTAATGACATAATTACAGTCCCAGAACCAAGCTCAGTACATAGATACAGTACTAGAACCAAGCTTTTTACATAAATACAGAACCAGAACCAAGCTCAGTACATAAATACAGCAGCAGAACCAAGCTAATAACATAAATACAGCCTCAGAACCGAGCTCATAGCTTAAATGCAATACCAGAACCAAGTTTAGTAAATAATTACAGCTGAAGAACCAAGTTCATAACATAAATGAGGTAGAATTGATGGTGATAGTGGTGGCTCAGAACATTAGAGGGGAGGAGATGATTAATGGATAAGGATGATTAATGTAACTCCACAAGATGCTGCTTCATGGAGGAAGAAGATCATCTGGCTGGGTGCAGTTGCCCCCAGTCTAGATCTGCTTATATCCCCTTACAAGCTGGTGGCCAGCACCCTGTGTGATGGTTGAGGTTGGCCCTGTGTTATGCCAGTCTCTGCTGTAAAGTATAGTTAGGACACGCTCACACATGCGCTTTTTTACCGCAATTACCCACAGTATAACGCTCGCATTGATTTCAATGGGGCCTCGTATATATGCGCTCCATCGCAGCATTTTCTGACGCAACGATTTTCGAGCGCTGTCTGCGCACCTCATCACCCATCACAATGATGGGGTGCGCTAAAGCCCTCTGTCGAAGGCAGGAACCCGCGTACGAAAATGAAAGTAAAATTGCGGTGTGTGTGAGAGTGGCCTTAATCGGATGTGTCGCGTACGGCCACACCCCTAAGGTCCTGTCCACTTGTCTTTTTTTAATTGGCTGGGCAGGGTGTAAAACTTCAAAAAGTTACAACTTTGGCATGTGTCAAAATTGCGACTCTTGTACGCCACAATCTTCACTACAAGATTTATTAAATGTGTCTGGTGCATTACATATTGTTCTTCCTGCCCCAGAATTGTAGTGTGAAAAAGTCACAATTTTTTGGCGCAAAGTGTTTACTCTAGTCCCTGACACTTTTTTAAAACGTAGAAATGCGCAGAAAAGTAGGGCACTCTGCTTTTTTTTTTTTTGCGTGACCGAAATGTGCGCACAAAATACGGAAATGTGAACGAACCCATTGAAATTAATGGGTTCTATTCTCTTTGTATTGTGCGCGCAAATACACCCATGTAAAGGCACCCTTATTTGCTATGAGCCTCACTCAATTTTTATATTTTATTAACGTAGAGAACAAGTATTTTCTGAAGTGCAACATCCCCCTCTAGTGGTCATTTTAGATCAGTACAGATGTCTACATTCTTTTCAGGTTTTTGCTTTCTTGCTCTGATATGTTAAATAGAAATCTTTGCGTTCTGCTCTAAGAAGAGTGTATACATTATTTATATACAGCCAAAGCCGTCTGAATGTTACATTGCGGAAGATATTTGATTTGCTTAACTCTAATCTATGTCTTAGGCCTCTTTCACATTAGCGACAGCAATATCACCTTAAGGAGACACAACACCCCTTCTGACCCACATCTATAGGCCTCTCACAAGCTAAGCCAGAAACCTGCTGCACACTAATGAGGGGTAAACGCCCTGAAACAGCTGTCTGTGTATGGTTCTCTGGTTTGGTTTCCTATTCCCAATCATTGTTAAAACTTGTTGGAGAGTCACATTGATTTGTAAGGAATGCTGCCATCCAATAGGGGGCGCTGCAGAGCTATTTTTCTATCTTCCTTATTAGCTTAAAGTGACATACACTGAATTGTAATGTTTCATTGCACTTACCTGTAAGGTGCAACATGTTAAACAGAACAGTGTGAATCTTTGACCCTACAACCACCCCTCTATAGAGGCATGGCTCACACAAACCAATCTTTCTTGAGAAGAACAGATTTGTCACTAACTAGGCTTTGTGTGCCTTTATTTAATGGGCAAAGCCCCTGTGAATCCCGCACTTCCAATCTCATCTTCTGCCAGTTAGCTCTAGGAAAGGTTATTCACACAGAGGTTCACTTACTTTTGAGTCAGTTCAATAAAAGACAGGGGTTTTGCGTGTTATTAGTTAGATTTTGTTTGTCTATAATTGGGATTTAGATATCAATCAAGCCACATTTTTTCACTAATTTGGTACATCTGCTTTCATTTACACATTTCTTTTACTCCCCTTTCAGTTGAGCGAAGGAGAAGATTTAACATCAACGACCGTATAAAAGAATTAGGAACCCTCATCCCCAAATCGAATGACCCGTGAGTATAGTTCAGATGTACGATATAACTTATCTTCTAGGCCAGTAGTCTGCAACCTGAGGCTCTGCAGCTGTTGGGAAACTACATCAGAGTATTTTGGGAGTTGTAGTTTTGCAATGGCTCAGAAACCTAGGTTTGGAAAAAAGTTTTCTGTATCCCCCTTGCTGGCATTTTCCCCCTCATTTTGGCAATCAAGCATAGGCAGGGCAAAGCACAAGTGCGGCCTAAGGGCTCCTGTCCACAGGCGATAGTTCATTGCATTATCCACAGTGTTAATCCGGCCACGGGTAACGCAGTGAACGCTTTCCATAGCGTTGCTATGGGAAGTGCAGCCCCGACGTGAACGAGCAGGATTCAAATCGCGGCATGCCACGATTTGCCGCGATTCTCAGTAGTGAACATATCTGTCAGATAGGCCCAGCGCGGAGACCTGACAGTTCTTCCCCCTGCTCCCTGGTGGCAGAATATCGCTAGCGTGGACAGGGGGCCTTACTGTTTTTTGACATTTGTAGTTTACATCTCCATGGCAGAAGGACAGCTTCATATACATTGAAATTGCTGCACCAAGATGGAAACGTTGTGGAATTATGAAAATCATAGGATTGATAGACATGTTAATGATATGCAAATGATGAAAAATGGAAACAAAATGTTCGAAACATCTTGATTTATTCAGTATGAGCATCACGCACAAAAATACACGTACCTACATGTCTTGGCATGCTATCAATGAGGCTATTAATGGTTGAGAAATGTTCTACCACACTGAATGGACTTGGGCATACAAATCATCGATATGCGCTGCTGGCGGCTTCTTTTGTAATTGCCGACCAATGACGTCCCAGATATACTCGATGGCAGAAAAGTCCGGAGACGCTACAAGCCATGGTAGCACGTTTAGGCCTCACAGGCTGCTCACATTTGCACGAGCAACATGTGGCCTGGAGTTGTCATGTTGAAAAAGTCTCTGGGACACTTTAGAGAAATAGCCGTACCACTGATTCCATGACAAAATCAATGTAATGCTGAGCTGTTTATGTACCTGGAATGAAGACTATAGAGGTCTGGCTACCGTTCATTATGCCACCCCACACCATAATCCTAGGAGTAATATTGATGTGGCATTCTCACATCAATGGTGGGACCTCTTCATGGTGTTGCCCACGTGGTCTCCAGACCAATCTCCGTGACTCGTGTTCAGTGACTCACCACTGAAGAGGCTAAACCTCCATTCCAGCCTCCATTGTCTTCTTGCTTTGCACCATAATAACCTTTGAGGGTGGTGACGTGAGAATGGACCACATGTCGCAGGATGCCTGGCTAATAGCCCAATGTCATGCAAGCGCCTTCTGATGGTTTGTGTAGAGGCGGTGCAGAATGTATGAAGCGCCCTTCTTCTATTCTCATGATTCATCCATGCAGAGGTCTTCCTCTGTGCACCTCTTGCTGTAATTCGAGTTCATCGTTGTTCTTCCAACCACTGGGAGATATAACCACAGATAGAGTGCTTACCTCTCGCCTATGCATGGAATGATAAGCAAAGATCTCTCACTTCAGGGAGAGGGATTCTGTCCCTCTCAATTTACAACAAGTGTTGATGCCAGAACGTCTATGAACGGGAAGCATCACACAATCATACCACAGGACTTTGAGGTTTCATATGCCTGAAAAAACTTGCTTTCGATCTGGCTTTTATACCATTGAAGCCCCTCCCATTTGCCACAGATTGCAGCTAGGTGCTTTAAAATTCGAGCATTTGCATATTTTAGCGACACTTTCTGGTTCCTCAATTTGCATAACCTTATGACTTTTTCTTTTTGGTGTTGCAATTTCAATGTTGAGGAGTGTAGTTGCTAAAATGGGAGTGGAATGAATGGGCTGAACTAGTGCTTATACATAGCAGTATGTGCCTTAGGGCTCTTTCCCACGAACGTAGGAGTTTTTACTTGCGCCCACTAACGCCGTAAAAACGCTTGAACGGACGCACAAATCTAACGTTTGTGCACCAGTTTAGACGGCACGGGCCCGGCGCATATACGCTAAGGCCTCAATGCCGTTGCCTCACCTTCCCTCCCCTCGCCAGCTCACCTCCTCTCTCCTTCCCTCCAGCTTTTTGCAATTGGAGTGGGCGGATGGGGGCCAAGCTATGCACCCACCCTCCCCGCCCCTTGTCTGCAGCCAGCAACGGGAGGGGACGGGGCAGAACTTAGCTCTGCCCCTGCTTCGCCCCCTCCCATTGCAAACAACTAGAGGGGAGGAAAGAGGAGGAGAGAATGGGGAGGGAGTTTAGCAGTCACGCCTCCCTTATCCGGCAGCTGTCATTGGCTCCCATAAGAGCCTATGCAGTGGCCGACGTATTCTGGGCACAAAGATAGTTCCAGGACCATCTTTGCTGCCCAGCATTAAAGCGCCCGGCACTATTTTTGCCGTCTGGGTGCTTTTACGCCACGGTAATATGCTTGTGTGATCTGATGCATTGGAATCCAATGCATCAGATCATAGCATATATCAGCCAGCTGTGAAAATGGCAGCCAATATATGCTCATGTGAATAAGCCCTTACTGTGCAAATGGAAAGCTCAGCACCTGCTGCCACTAAATCTTGCTGCGGGTCTTTTTCACGCGCATGCAGGGCCAGTTCACGTGACACAACCTTTCCATGGATTAAAAGGCTAATAAGCAAAATAGAGGAGGTCCTACTTTTTTCCGCGCTCATGAGAACTAATCCATTGAAACCAATGGGTTCTATTCTCTGTGTGTTTAGCATGCACAGACTTTACGTGTGCAAATACCTGCACAAACACGGTCTTGTGAAGAAGCGCTAAGACTGCAGTAGTCATTAAAAGTGTCATTATGTGTGGAATTCCAATAAACCGCTTGTTATATTAGTCGTGTTGAGCTATTTAAATTGTTCTTGTTTGATTTTTTATTTTTTGTGAAAGTTAGCACATTTTGGAAATTTAATTTGCATAGGGGGTTAAATAATTTTGATTGCATCTGTATATCAATAAAACTGTTCAATCGGTTGCACAATCTTTAGATTATTTGCATGCAGTGGGATTCTGTATTCTAGTGATATGCGGTGGAACAAGGGAACGATCCTGAAAGCCTCAGTGGATTATATCCGCAAACTGCAGCGAGAGCAGCAACGCTCCAAGGAGCTAGAGAATAAACAGAAGAAGCTAGAACATGCGAACAGACACCTACTGCTGAGAATACAGGTAGGTTGTCAAAGAAGGTAGCAGTAATCAGGCTCATGTCCTAACAGTTCACAATATTAATGGTACACCAAACCGAGCTGTGGCCCTAAAAGTGTCACTGGACCAACTTGACACTGAACTTTCTTAGGGCTGGGCTCTTTTGTTCTGGGTTGTCCCACCCACAGTAGTAAATAGATTAATTTATGGTCCTTTCAATTCTCTGTCCAATGTAACGAGCACCAATCAACATGCATGTCACTAATGGAATCATGAGAAATCACTGAGGCAGAGGGAACTTTATGAAATATAGCTCTATTCACAGACGAATATCATTTGTGAATATCACTAATAGAATCATTCAGGGCTTATTCACATGAACGTATATATATAGTCTGCGTTTTCATGGCTGGCCGATATACGCGACCATCTGATGCATTGGATTCCAATGCATCAGTTCAGATGGGCGATTTTCAGGTGCGTAAAAACAGCCGGCCGGAAAAGATAGTGCATACGGTGTGCATTCCGGTCGGCCATTTTTACGCCGGCCAGAAAAGATAATTCTGGACCTATATTTTTGGCCGGAATATGCCGGTCAGTCCCATGAACTCCTTTGGAAGCCTATGAGACCTGCGGGAAAGGGAGGTGGTAGGGAGTTTAGCAGCCGCTCTCTTCCCCGCCTGATGGTATTCTGGGTGCGGCGTATACTCCCCACACCTGGGTGATCTGAACTGGAGCATAAACTGGAGATGCAGCCGTGACTTGGTCACGGCTGCCTCTCGTTCATGCGTATTTCGGCCGCGCTGCAGCAGTGACGTGGCCGACCAAAAATTGCAGTGCCCGTGTGAAGGAGCCCGCACACTGTGAAATGTACCGGCTATCAGTGGGCATGCTCACATAAATGAGCCAATTTGCTGACAAACAAATGTTTGCTCGTTTGTTGCCTGATTGTTGGTCCCTTTATACACCCCAATTGTTGAGGCAAATGGGCATTCAGAGGAACACTCAAACCAATAATCAGCCTGTATAAAAGAACCATTAGAAATGTAGACTGGTATGAAAATGATAAATAAATAGATAGATGTGAGATAGATGAATATGAGATGACGTAGATAGAGAGTTATGTAGAAAAATAGATAGATATGAGATGGATAGATATTAGAGAGATAGATAGATATGAGATAGATAGATAGATATGAGATGGATAGATGTGAGAGAGATAGATAGATGGATAGATGTGAGATAGATAGATAGATAGATAGATAGATAGATAGATAGATAGATAGATAGATAGATAGATAGATAGATAGATAGATATGAGATAGATAGATATTAGGTAGAATTGGACAGTTTTCAAACAATATTTTCTTAAAAAGAAGACATAATAAAACCTGATTAGCAGTCTTGATAATCTCTCATCTGTCAACCCTTTTACCTCTTGAACATACTGTAGTCTTTAACGTCAGACCAATTAAAACTCATTTACTTTACTTCCTCATCTTAACAGTTTTTTTCCATTCATCACTAGGCACCTTGATAATGAGCAGAAGGTGCGATTATCCTCACTTAATAGATATAACTTATACCGGTGCCTAGGGGCAGTTGTGTTATGCAATGGTAAATATAGCTTTGTGAAGAAGCGTCCTGATAATGTGTACTGACACGTGTCATACACCTCATGTTATTGTGCACACAGCCACCAAAACGCTTTTCTTAATGAAATCTTGATTTGGACTGTTGATTGGTCGGAATTCAACATGTTGAGGAATGTGGAAATGATTGTACAAATATATAGCATATATTCTCCTCTATGCTCTCTACCTATGAAAGAGGTGCCCTTCCTTGAGTGGGTCCCAGTCCCTATTCTAAGCGGAGGGTGGCCTTTCGTCTTTGGTCATCCTTCATGGAAGATAAACCACTTTGGAATGTATATGTAAAAAAAAAATGCCTACAATATAGTATTTTATATACGCTATGAATGAAAAAGTCAAAACCTCAGCTGGAAGTCATTGGTTTGATATCGGAGGACATACTGGACTTCTAGATCTTTCATTTACAATATCATTAATATCTTAGATTATTTAGCCCAGATTATAGAAACTTCCTGCTGGTGGTTCCTGCAGATGTCTTTTTGGACTGGAGGGTCTACCACTTGCTTTGTCTTCTCTTTTACCCATACTTTGTGGAAGAGAAGGGAACCATAAACTGTTTGCTTATATCCCATTGTTTATTGGGAGAGGGGACTCTGAGAAGTATCAGCTTGGGGCAACTTGAGTTGAGTTCACATTCTCTTTCCATTGTATTTCAACCTTACCAAATAAATCAGACTGCATGGTCCATTTAATAGGTAAATGCACTAAATGGCCCTTCTCAGGGTCGGTTCTGTAAAAAAATAGAATGATTATAATTTAACTTGCATGATACTGTCATGTAGTGACAAGATAAGGCTCTGTTTACTCATCGTTTTCCATAATGTTTGGTGTACTCTCTGCACATATTGCAAATTTAACCATAGGGCCGAGTGTACCTGTCAAAATATCTTTCTCCATTGTATAGGAAATCGTAGTCAGTTTTTTTTATAGTGAGCAATGTCCTCCCATAAATAATTATGCCTCTTTTCTGCCCCTATTTATTTGTGCTAGTTAAAAAAAAAAAAAACAATCAACTTACTCGTCTGTTGCACTCCCCAAGCCGCTCTGGACTGCTCCTCCTTACTCCTGGATAGCAAGTACCTGCTATACACGTGAGTGGCACTGGCTAATTCCTGGTCTAACAGTCTGAGGCCAGGGATGGTCCAGCGCTGGTCTCGTATCTGAGATCTAACTGAGCCTCATCGCTTCTACTGAATCGGTTTGGCACCCGGTGATTTGCAGTAGTGTTCAACTGTATCTGTTTCCTGAGGACTCCATTTGCACCATTTGTCCTATGTTTAAAGTGGCCCTGACACCGAGTGTGCATCTGACAAATAACAAAATCATAAAAATAGTATTAAAAAAATAAGGATTATCTAACATAGTTTATGAGGCCGAAAAAAGACATATGTCCGTCCACTTCAACCTTTTTACCTCCGCCCCCCCCCCCCCCCTTCCCAATATTAATCAAGAGGAAGGGAAAAAAAACACATAGTAGAAACTGATTTTCCCTATTCAAGGGAAAAAGATACTTTCCAACTCCAATCTGGCATTAAGAATAATCTCAGGACCACCGGCCCTTCTGAAGTAATCAGTAACTATAGCATGTAATATTGTAACGCTCAAGAAAGGCATCTGGGCCCCTCTTGTACTCTTTTTGTGAGTTCACCATCACAGCATCCTCCATAATTTCACTGCTCTAACAGTAAAGAACGCCCTTTTGTGTTGGTGTAGAAATATCTGTGTATATCAGTATGATCCCCCAAACCGAACATATCCTTCCGATGTCTACAGTACAACCTTCTATGGTTGATTTGTGATTAAAGAGAATCCGTGAGTTCCCATATGGTTCCTTAGCTGCAAGCAACATGGTATACACTGATTTCATCAGTCTGTTGTCAATCAGTATGGTAGTTTTGTAAAACCTTTTAAGGGCCACTCCGAAAAAACCACATTTTTCTATCTCTGCCCCCCTCACTATAAATGAGACGCATCAGATTCATCTCTGCCCAGTGTTGCACTATTTAAAAAGTAAATTTTACAAAACTATGAACTGATTGGTACCTCTAAAATCGGCGGTTCTGGCACAGCTGATTAACCATAAGAGACCTAACAGGTTCCCTTTAAGATCACGTTGATTTGTAGAAGTCATTGCTAAAGAACTTGACTGCAGAAATCCTTCAATGGAAAAAGTGTATATACGATCATAATCAAAAAACCTATATTTGGAACCTGTAGTATATAGAATACCCCGATCTACTAGATGATGGAAAATAGGATGCTGTTCGCAATGTAATGTTCACATTCTTCATATTTTCATAGTTACCATTTTCCTTTTCCCTTTTTAGGAGCTAGAAATGCAAGCCAGAGCCCATGGACTTTCCATCATGCCCGCTACCGGCCTCTGCTCTTCCGAGCTGGTGAGTCGTGTCATCAAGCAGGAACCAGTGTTGGACAGCTGCAACCAAGAAATGTTACAAAATCACCACGACCTCTCTGGCACGTCCACCCTGGATCTCAATGATGGCACCATCACTTTTAGCAACAACATAAGGAACATTACTGACTCTCCCACCGCCTACAGCATGCCCACAAAGATGGGCTCCAAACTGGATGACATATTCATGGACGATACACTTGCTACAAGAGTACACGATGCACTTCACTCAGTATCTCCCGGCACTTCCAAAGCAAACAGCAGGAGAAGCAGCATCAGCATGGAAGACAACGACCACCACTGTTAGCATTGGGTGTAAAACACCCTCCTACAGACTTCCATATCTTGTAATATTTTGGAGCAGTTGATTTCTAGATAGTTCAGTTTGATAGAAATTTCGCTGTGTTTCATTCATAGGCCAGCACTTATGCTTTGTTTTTATTTTTAGAATTTTTGTAAGATACTTGTGTATTTTATTACTTGCTTTGCCTCCAAAGTATTGTGCATGAGAGGTCTAGTTCTATCCACTGCAAGGACATAACCGATTGTCAAGTCAGATTTATTTCAACCAGTAGCCCTGTATCAGAGGCCAGGTATCTGTCTGTTTGGGATGAGCTTGTAATGAACCATATATAAAGACAAGCATTGCAATGAATGTATAGAAACCAAATATCTATATGCCGAAGAAAAGTTTCCATAGAACTGTCAATGCGGTACAGTGGAATGATGTGGGATCAGAAGAAGAAAGAATTGTATGGTTACAGTCAGTGACGTACATTGAAGAGAGAAGGTTCCATAGCAAAAAAAAACAACATTTGGCCCTATTCTGATGCCCAGAGTCGGGATAGAATGGCCCGGTGGTTGTTTTCCCCATCACACCCAATGCACTTCCTCTAGAGAGGAGAATCCTGTACAACTTTTGCCAACCAGTAGCAATGGGGATGCCACCAACCAGGGCTGTGCCTCCTTCTCTCCTCAAGACCTTACAGCAGCAATATGCTATGGTATATACGTCCTTAACTGTAATAGAAACTGTAAGAGGTACTGTAGTAGGTTCTTGGCTCAGTATTTCCATTGCCATTGATCAGCCAATATATAACAGAATGTGTTAAGGCTTTTCAAGCAGTATTTTTATTTATTTTTTGTTGCCTTTTTTGACCTTCGTAATATGATCTCAGGATTCTAAAGATTTGGAGGTACCCCAGTTAATATATAAGGGATTTGCAATATCTGAAGTATAATTCCCTAATATGGTTCCAAACTGAAGGTACACTTTAATGTCTTATTCAGGTCCGATCTGTAAAACTTTATTCCAAAAGTAAGAAGATATTTATAAAATCAAAGTAAAAAAATTGACTAAATTAACTCTGTTTGGTTTGTATTGTGTACATCGTAGCAGTTGCCTATTTTCCTCAACCTGTGATGCTTGACATGGCAAAATTGTAAGCCTTACAGTAAAATTGTAAAATTATTTTTACCAATAGTCTAGAAATTCTTAGTCTGTTTTTTATATCTGGTATGGTAACACCCGATAAACCAGACTTTCGTTGGTGGAGGACTGAATGTATATAAGCTACTAGAAGGTTAAAACAAGTCAATTCACATGTTCAAATAGCATAGAAGGTTTGATAATCTGGTGCCAGTTGGATCTTGGTGATGAGTAAAAACATTTTGCTGTAATCAAATGGGCCCAACAGAAACAGGAAACATTGAATAAAACCCATAATGGGGAAGTGTAGAATATCGGACTTCCTACCAATCTCCAGAGAGGATCCCAACCTCACCTGTTGGCACCACTCTTCATTCTATCTAATATAATTTGCAGAAGCCTCCCTTAAATGCAGTGAAGAATATATGTATCAGGTGTATCCTTTATAGATTCTGGAAGACATGTAGACCCTTGCTGGCTGGTTTACCGTAGAAGATGTTGTATATGTACATGTCATATATGTACCAGCATCAATCCAGACATTTGAATCTCCTTTGCATTTAGTGGGACTTCACCATTTAGATTTTGGTGAAACTCATTAATATACAATAAGAGATACAGAGAAGAAGTCTTACAGCTTTGATCTATGGATCCATAATACAGTATAGTATAAAGTATTGTCTAGTATAGGGAAAGTGGAAGTCAGCATGTTGGCTCATACAGTTGCCAAAGCTATTAGAGTACTGTTAGTTGACCACTAGAGTACTATCCAACATGCTAGTCATGTCTCCTGCCTTTACTTCAAACTTTTTTTATTCTCCAAAGATTCTTCAAGTTTCTTACTATTTCTGCTCCCTCAGACTGCCCATGGTCCCTGCCATTCGAGTATTGGAATGGGGTTTCATACTTAAACCCCATTTATAGTGTAAAGTAGTTCATGTTCTTCAGGGTCTTCTATTATAGAGCGATTCTATTCAAAGAGTCCCTACAAAAAGATAAAAGTAACTTTCATGTTTGGTTATACCACTGGAGCAAATAAAAAATTCTGTACCCAACCAAATTTTTTCATGGTCCTAAAAACTTGGACCAGAAGGTTTTACAGCAGGGCATTACATTCATGCAATACTTTAATGTGAAGGTGCCAAAGTTTTTAATTTTTGAAAGGGTTGTCTAGGATTAGAAAAACGTGACTGCTTTGTTCCTAAAATAATGCCACCACTGTCAGAAGGTTGGACAAAATAATAAACTGTTATTTTTACACCTTTTACTTGAATCAGCTGGTTTTTGGTAAACCTGGAAATCCCCTTTACTTAAAGTATGCAGTATGGATGTCATATTGGTAATAGGAACATGTTTTGCTTGAAATTTACCTTGGGTTAATATAGAAATGTATACTACTTGCTGCTCGTATTTTATAAGGTCACACTAAAATAAATGTATAATATGACAATGATAGCGTCTATCAGAATAAAACTTCAACAATTTAAAAAAAATAGTTTTAAAATTCCATTTTTTGGAAGTTCAATTATTTTAAGGGCTGTTATAGCCCAGACAACCCAATGTAAAATCACCTATAAGGGTACCTTGAAGTATTTGAGGGGGCCTTCCGTGATCCTCATGGAGTCATCCCTATTAGCTAGAGTAGAGACACACTGCAAAGAGTGAACATAACTTTGGAACAACTGATGCTCCTATTGAAGTCAACTGTCCTCTGTTGTTTTGTACTCAGAGCACATAGTGTCAAGGAATGGGACACTGTCCAATACCAACCAGGTTGGGAGGCTTGAATGTCACACTTTAAAAAGTAAAAACCTAAACAAATGCCCACAAAATTCTAAATATTTCTGCATTATATAAGTAGTATACACCTTTATCTGAAATATTCTTAAAAAGGATTTGTCATGGGATAGAATTCGCAGGGTCGGTTGCATGACTCCGCAGTCGCAGACCTACAGACACTATTAACATGTTTTAGAATGTGTGGTGGGCTCTGCCTGCTTGACACATTGACAGTGCCAGGAGCTGGGCCTAAGAAAAGCCCTTCCCGACAAAGGAAGGTGAGTCTGGAAAAAACATGGGGATCGAAGCAGTGGCAGAGCCATGCAGGCAGCCCCACTGATTTATCCCATGACAGGTCCTCTTTAACTTCAGTATCACTACAGTTAAAACAAAGAGAAAATCAATTTTTTCTAGAAGTAGTTCAGCCAGCAAATAAAAAATATTAAATTGTACGATAAAAAATAGAAAAAAGTTTTTGAATATCATTAAAAAATATATATTTTGACAATATGGTATACGTTTCAGTAAAGTGTTTTATGAAAGTGGCGATCCCTTTTTAAAAGATCAAGCAAAGGAAGAAGTGAATACTTACTGTGGGGCTATAGATTTTAAAAAATAGAATACATTTTATTAATTTGCCAACTAGATTTTTGCATTTTTGTCTTTTTTTATTGTGTGATAATTTGACAAATTTTGATGGGTCAAAATGCACTTTTTTTCATTTTTTCTAAACTGTAAAAATACATCTTCAAAGTGCGCAATTTTGCCAAGCATTTCAGTTGTTTTTATTTTGTTTTATATGTAAAGAAGGGTTCTTTTTTTAAAAGTTGTTACAGAGACATTAGGGGATATTTTCTGATTTAGCGACTTTAGATCATTTAGAGAAAAAGTTAAAAATATTTATTTTTAGAGGTTTGTTAAAATTGTTTGGAATCTAAAAATATTTTTTGTTTTTTATTGATTCAGTGTTCATTTTTTGGGGGCGGGAAAGGGGGTGGGTAATGTGAATAATAAACATGCAGTTTATTTCGGTCTTATCCGAAGGTGTTCTTTAAGAAAACTGGTATATCTTGACATAACTGTTACTTAATGATGTATTTGGAATTTAACCTACAACTATGATGTACAGATAGATTTGATGTATTAATTATTCATGTAGATCTATGCAATAACAGTAGTTCTAAATGTATTTTTGATCAAAAATTAGGTAATTCTTTACAACCCAAACGTATGGTAATCTAATTTTATTTCTCGTCGTAGAGAGACGTTTTTGTCTTGTAATGGTCACAATAGAATTTCTCATTCAGAATGAAGTGCCTTAAATGATAGTCTATATTTTTGGACTCTACGCACTGACTGAAGTGTGGCTTAGCGAAAATTTACTGGATTAGTATAGCATATTGTGAACATGGATGTTGCCAAATGTTCTTGTCAAACCATAAGTGCTTCCAGAATAATTTTGTGAATTTAATGTTTTATGGTGGGTCGCCAAGGCCATTTTCTGGGCAGTCAACTTTTTATTTTTAAAGGGGTTTTCCAGGACCAAAAATGTGATGGTCACATGATATGTCTGCTTTAGTACTACTGTACTACTCAAGAAATAATCTTAGAGACACTTTCTTCAGTAGTCAGCATTGTGCCATTCCTCTGTTTCTTCTAGAAATGTATAAATCTTTGACAACTGGGCAGTATCATTTCCTTTTCCTGCAATCAATGCCAACTGTTTAAGGGCTCGTTTACAAAGCCTAATCATCTGCCGGTCTGAACAAGTGGCAATCTCCATAATAACATGCCAGTAAGCCCTTGTTTTGCTGTTCACACAACAGTGGATTGGCACATGGGAATGAGCAACCATTATTAAGATAGTTCATCCGCATACAAAGTACATTCCTCGGCAGCTCAGCCCCCTGTTCACATGGAGAATGTGCTGCCAATGAAAGGACATTTCTTTTACAGGATGAAGGAGCGAATCAGTGGGTAAACAAGTGTTTTCCCATTCGTCAGCTGATTGCTGGCATATTCAAATGAACAGATAATCGGATGGGCGAATATTCATACCTGGCCATTGGCCTGTGTAAAATGACCTTAAACGAGTGGAACACATCCTATTGACATAAGAAACACTAACACTCACATGTATTTCCATGAGCAACAACAGAGGAATGGCACCATGCATAATTCTAACAAAATAGACCGCACAAGTGTTATTTCATGAGGAATACAAATATTTACTAAAACCGATACAGTATCCCTGAAAAGCTGACAATGGCTCTTCAAGATAGGCTATCAATGTTTGATTGGTAATGCTGGGTCTCCTGCACCCATTCGAAACATCACCCACCCACATCAGCCAATGGCTGCATAATCTCACCCGCATTATGGGAAAGATATCGAGTCCATTGGCTGCTGTGGGTAGATGGGCTTTTGAATGCATACAGTAAACTCAGCATGAAAACTCAGCTTGAGGGTCTGACTAATTAGTAGAATCAGTGGCTGCAGGGCCTTGACTCACTGTTTTATTCAAGTGTAGGGACTCATCTGCAGCTGAGCTTTGTTCAAAATCAGAGAAGACCATAAGTGTTTTAGTCCCAGAAAATCCCTTTATAGTAGCAAACTGTAGTTCCCAGGAGTCTTGAAATATGAATAGTTTAGAGGCAGACTTTACAGTACTCAGTGAATTATTTGTAACCCTAGGACAGCAAATGTAGCCGGATTCTTTAGGATATAACCCACTTCTAATCAGTAGTGAAAAATCCTAATAATAATGTAATATGAACTATTATAGCTTAAATCTTCTCCTTTAAATGAAGTTGATATACAAATTAGAACTGTGATATAGACTCAGGTGTTGTGTTTCAAAATTTGACAATAGAACGAATATTCACATTATCTCAGAAAACCTATATATGAGGAACGTTATTTCACACTATTCGGTTTGTGGTTTTATGGAATAAAAAATGACATTTATCAAATTTTTGAAATGATTATGTTTTGAAATTTTTTTTCACAGATTGTAATTTAATTTTTAATTTCTTTCAACATGTTGAAAATGCAAAATACAGTTTATAATATTTTAAAACACTGAAAATAGTATTTGTTTGTCTTACTGTATGCTAGTATTTTACTGTATTTTTTTTCTTTTTTTACTTAACTCCTCCGACTATTTCAGTTTATACCAATGTTTTCCAAATTTTAAAATTTAGAGCAATGGATCCTTTTCTTGTAAAAGCAAGTATAAGTGAAAAGTTTTTGTTATGGCAAATGTTAATAAATTATGTACATCTTGAAATGTTTTTGAACAACTAGCAGATGCAGTATTCAATAGAAACTCAGGTATGATAAATTACTGTTAATGAAATATGCATTCTGTAGCGCAAACTCAATAGAAAGGTTAATAAGGCCAAGCTTTTCTAGAGATGAAATGTATACGTTTTTCAAAATGGCTGAATTTTAACAAAAGAAATAAAATAACATTTGTTTATTATTATTACCAGTTATATAGTAATTATAAAAGCAATACAAATGATAAAAATATAAGGCAATAGAATTTTTGAAAATCCCTAAAATTTAAAATCTTAAGTTACAGTGAAAGATGCTTAAATTATCTCTACGAACAAAATGGTCCTTTCCGAACTGAAATATCTATCTATCTATCTATCTATCTATCTATCTATCTATCTATCTATCTATCTCTCTCATATCTATATCTATCTATCTATCTATCTCATATCTGTCCATCTTATATCTATCTATCTCCTATCTATCTATCTAATATCTATCTATCTCATATCTATCTACCTATCTATCTCATATCTATCTATCTTATATCTATCTATCTCATATCTATCTAACTATCTGCAGTGTTTTTAGTCTGTGCTCTCTAAATGGTTTTCATTCACTTTTTACCATCGTATCTTTCTCAAGATCTGTAAAAATGTTGGAATATCTCAAGTTAACATTTTGCATCTTAGAATAAGATCATTGTGGTCCTTGACTTGTATATTAATTTTCCTTCCCAAGTCTCTGTTAATCATGGTTAATTTAGGTTCCTACTCTGTCTTGACAATGTCGATGGCAAAAAGAGTGGTTGAACAGTAAAAGATTGTACAATATTAAATGTTCTTTCTCGATGTTAACCTTAAAAATGGTCATATTGGTAAGTGTCCATAAAATAGAACCTGCACAATTTCCCCCAAATTTTCTCTACATTATTAAAATTAGAACCATTGTTATCATCAGCCAAGGGTCACAGCTGCTCAACATCACCAATTTGACCATGGTTATACATTTGGTTGATGAAGTCCATAATAGGAAAACTCTTTTAGGTATAATATAACCTCCTGTGAGGAACAGATAGGTTAACCCCTCATATTGCGGTTTGTGCATATTTGTCATTAGTATTTCAAAAATAACAGCCAAAGCGCTACAGAATCGCTATGTGTGGACTTACCCCTTCACTTAGTACACCTTTATGTTAGAGTGCCTTTAAGTTCATCTGGTAATTTGCTTTAATTATTGTGACAATACAATATAATGTAAATTCTTAGTTGTTTGTAGAGGGAGGGGGTTTCAAATCCACCATAGACTAGAATGTGTATGTCATAAATGTTATATCTTTACATGCTAGCTACATAAACTATTTCATGATTGTTCATGGAATAAAATCTTTCTGCATTTCACACCTAGGCCAAAAGTGATTTTACTATATGGAGGTGCCGTTAAGAGGCATTAACATCAATACAGCAATACTGGTTAGTAGAAATTTTCTAATTTTTGTCAGAAAATGTCTTTATTAAAGGAAAAGTATGTAAAAAATACACTATTTTATGCCCTGAAAGGGTAATGAGTGACTTCTGGCTTTAGTATTCTTTGTATCTCTGTGTCATGCTCCACTCCTTCCGGCCTTGACATAGTGTCTCAGTTTTTTCCTGGAGTGTTCCTTCCAAAATAAATATATTTACTTGGCTTTTATTTTATTTATTTTCAATTAAGCAATAAATTAAATCAAGGTAATTTTTTGTACTGTGCCTTTAAGAAAACTCCCAGGTCGATAGGAAGTAATAACTTTTCACAGTCAAGACAAAAATGGCTGCCATTGTTAGGAAGCAAAATGTATAAGAAGCACAAAAAAGACAAGTATGTTGGTTTTCACGTAAACTGCACTGGAAAGAAGATCTTTTATTTGCATGTGTACCTAGAATTTTTGGTAACAGGGATGAGATGCCTCCTGATTTGTACTGTAATGTTTTGTTGATGTACACTCTTGGCTGCTTCAGGTGGCAATAAAGTGTATTTTGATTCATATCCATGTGTGGTATGGGTCAATGTTAATGTATCCAATGAAAACATTTAAACTATTGTTATTGATAGAATGAATAAACAATTGGTTTTTCACATTTTGATCTCCTATTTTCTTTTCATTTTTATGCTACCGTAAGTGGTTGCCTAACAAAAATTAGACTTTTAACATATCAGGCATACATTGTTGAATTTTATTAAAAGAAAAAAAGAAATTCTATGTAGTTAAAAATGTTGTTTGAGGTTAGAAAAACAACAAGCTTTTTTTTCAAAAACAGCACCACAATTCTCCAGCAGTTGTTTCTGGTATTGCAACTTGGGTCCATTGAAGTAAATGGATCTGGTCTGCAATACCACACACAACCTGTGTGAGAAGGAATTGCTATTTTTTGAAGTCAGAGACCATGTTTTTTTTCTAATTCTTGACAATCCCGTGTTAGTGCAAACAAACTATTTGCTATGCTTCTGGGGTCCAAATTCTTAGTTATAGGGATAAGCTCAGCGCAGGAGATTAACGCCAAACCACACAGTCATGGATGTGATCCAAAGTTATCTGTTTATTGATTGACAGGCAGCAGTTTTTATAGGGGCACATGCTTCAATTACAATAATTCAAATTTATTATAATTCATTTATTACCATTGGTCAAACAAACATAAACACTATATGAATATGCAAGATAAGGAATTTAACATCTAAAATTAAAGGCAAAGACACGCAATCGCAGAAGAATCATATGTGATTAAGGGGATTAACTTCTTAGAATACAAAGGTACAGTAAGTATAAACAATAAACTGTTTAGAGAGTAATGGGAGAAGACGGCGCAATGACCCGAGACATTCACTCCAGAGCCTTGGAATATTCTAATTATTGAGGTTCCCTACATTTGAGCAAATCTTGTTAAAGGAAAAGTACAAAACACTGACCCAGACTATATCATACAAAATGGAAAGAGCATACTATTAGACAGTGAAGGGAAAATGGAGTCATATTCATTTCACTAACACCTGTAAATATTTAAAAAATTAGAACTCAGGGGGGCGTGTTCTGACATCTCTCCATGGTGGACGTGTTTGCCTAGAGCTCTGGCACAACGACACGAAACTTAAGTCACCCAGCTCTCCCAGCAAGCAGGAAACAGAGCCTGAAGATGCCCTTGGCTCTCCTGATCACCTGTGAGCCGATTGAAAGTTGGGTAGCCCTGCGGAACACCCACTACAAGAAGCGGGAGTACCTGAGTCCCACTGCGGCCTACTCGTCCCCAGATGCTGTGGACAGCGGGAAGCAGGAGCCTCACTCCACCTGCCACAGAGCCCGAGAAACACACACAGGCTCCACAGGGGTAGCGGAAACTTAAAACCCACCGCACTCCTCACACTGCAAGACTCGGGGCTCCAGCGGCTGGACACAGCCCAGGCAACCCGCAATCCTACAGCCCTCCATCAGAGACAGAGCAGGAGACGCTTACCACATCCCTCTGCAGGCAGAGGATACCCCAGGCATAAGAGAGACCATCTGATCCTGGGAGAAAGCAGCTTTACAGCAGAGGCACGGCAGCTGGACCTGCAGAGTGCCGGTGAAGAGACCACACCGTCTGCCTGGGTGAGTCCCTTGCAGCTCTGCTTCACCCCCGCACAGCAGAGCCAATAGTACACCCAGCCACCCAGAGCCACAGTGACAGTACATGCAAAGTAGACGGAACCCTACATTTTGCACTACATAAAAGCAGCCCTGCTGCTCCATCACCTATAAGCCCTAATATCTACAGAAGGCTACATCTCCCAATCCTAAACGGACCTAAACTACATAATCTTTGTAAAAAAAGGTTACTCATTACCTTGTAGCAGTATATCCCTCTCAGTGCTCGGCAGATCTGGACCCGTTGCTGTGCTGCCTCAAACTTTCTCCAATTTAGCGTACTGTGTCAATCTTACACAGCAGGTGAACTCTGCTGCCACCTAGTGGCTTACAGTGATATAACAAGCATAAAGCAAAGAATAGCTATAACCTCTGCTACACAATTTACGCTTAACAGAAGCTTTGCTGTACTGGCACGTCACATCCAAAGTGTGTTAAGAGAAAGACTTTGTGCTCTATTACAATGATGACACATTGAAAAATGTTACCCACACACAGCTCCATGTAGTGGTCATTACTTGGGAAAGACCGCAAAATCCCACCCTTTCCAGAAGACTGACCCACACTCCTCTGTTTATTTACTAATAACACAGCAACTATGCACTCTACTCAACCCAAAGGAGGAAAACATAGCCAAAGCTCACAGCAGATAGCTAAAAAATCTTCTAAACTGCGGTCAGCTCCTGTCTCTTCTGATGAATCATCCTGCTCGTCAATGGAGGGTCCACAGCATCCCTCCAGCGCTGACACAGAGAGCCCTAATCATAACCCTTCAGAAAATTCAACCTCTACTCTCCCAGACAATCTCTTAGCTCAAATACAAACACTATTGCAGAAAGAACTCTCCAAGATTTCTTCTGAAATAACCACAAAACTTTCCAACAAATTCTGAGAGCTCAGTCAGAGAACAATAGCTCTGAAAGACAGAATGGAGAATACCACCATAGTCCTAGACTCCCACGAGAAAGAAATAGAGCAGCTCCACGAAGAGATACACTTTCTTCATGATAAGTTGGAAGATGTTGAAAATAGGGCGCGTAGAGACAACATACGCATCCGGGGAGTCCCAGAATCCATTAAAGACCTACAATCAACAGTGACGGCGCTGTTCCAGGAGCTCTGCCCGGGTATCCCAATTAAACGATTGGAACTTGACACAGTGCATAGAGCTTTGTGAGCACCAAACTCAAATGGCCCCCCAGGGACATTGTGTTAAAACTTCACTTCCACCGTACAAAAGAGCAACTGATGTGCGCAGCACGTTCCTCCAAAAAGCTAACATTTCAGGGCTTTGACTACCAACTGTTTACCGACCTGGCTCCATCGACACTATCCAAAAGGTGGGCTCTGAATTCATACCTCTTGATCCTGTAACAGGAAAGGATACAGTACAGATGGGGCTTTCCTTTTAAACTGATGTTCTCATATCAGGACAAGGTGCACACTATTATATCTCCTGAGGGCGCCCAACGCTGCTTCAAAGAAGTAGACCTACAGCAACCTCCACCTCAGTCGGGCTCTTCAACTTCATCTCCTATATCCCCCTCGCCCCTGAAATCTACACCTGGAGTCAGAGAGAAAAGCACCGCAAATCCCGGACAGAATCCATAGCCTCTTGGTGTAGCGGTCATACACAGTCCTCAAGATAACATGACCTGCATTTCTTTTGTCTGCTTTTTCTCCCTTACCTGTTGTGAACACTCCTTTCCATCCCAATGCTTGGGAAATCACCTCACATTTTTTTCCACCGAGTTCCCAACCAGCAAACAAGGAGAGTAGACTATGACAGATACGTTCCTGGCGACAACCTTGTGGAAGAACAGAACAATAAGCTTCCTAAGCAGGCCATTATCTATGAAAAAGTGACATTCATACATTGCCGCCAGGTTTTCTTTTACTCAGATACCCCTCCATCTCCCTCCAGTTTCTTCTCCTTCCCACCCCCTTTGGGGTCTTTCTCTATTCTTTCTACCTTTAGCCATAAGTACTATAAACCACTCCACTTCAGAGCTGAAGTGGCTTTCCTTCTCTAAATTTTCCCGTAATGATGAGATCTGTATTAGCAGCTGCCACCAAGGCAGTTCCACCCATTGTTTCTAAAGCTAATTGCATTTGTTGGCCGCCACCTGCTTCCTCCTGCTTATTTCCTTCCTCTCCCACCACCTCGCCTCCCATTAGGTGGAGGCTCTGAGAGAGTTATCATTCTTAATAATCTTCACTTTTCCCCATGGACTTAAAAATAGTATATCACACAATGCACAAGGCTTTAATTCCCCACAAAAACTTTCAAAGGCGTTCCGATATTACAAGAGCAGACGCGCGGATATAGTGTGCCTGCAAGAAACCCACTTCTCCTCCAACTCCGCCCCATGCTACCTCTCTCCCCAATATCCCACATTTTATTCAGCTAAAGCCTCATTCAAAACTAAGGGTGTCACCATCTGCTTCAGTAGGTCAGTTCCTTTTACGCATACCTTCACCATTGCGGATCCAGAGGGTCGCTACCTATTATTAACAGGCTCCATCCAGGATGTCCCAGTGACCATCATCTCCTACTACGCCCCAAATTCTGAGCAAATTCAATACTTCACAAAACTTTTTGAACAGGTTGAAGCCAACAAAACAGGCACAGTAATTCTCTGTGGTTACTCAAACTGCATTCTTAACCCAAATCTGGATAGAAATTCTGCCACTCTTCCAACCCCTTCTCCGCTACCCCAGCACTCAGTTTCGCACAATTTTAAGTCTCTCCTTCAGCAATACCACTTAGTAGACACTTGGCGGGAACTAAACCCAACCACTAAAAACAATACACATTTTTCAGCTCCACATTCCCTATATCGGAGTACAGACCACATCCTAGTTCCCAACACCTTCATACCACAGATACTTCAGTCTAAAATCTTCTCGGTCCCATGGTCTGATCACAGCCCTATGTCCATCACCTGTAATTCCTTGATGTCAAAACCCACAAATACTGCTTGGACCCTCAACGATTCCCTTCTATCAATCCCTGAGGTTATCTCCCTATTGACACCAAGGCTAGAAGAATACTTTCAAATTAATAGCCCATCTGTTTCCTCTTCCATTTCTCTTTGGGAAGCAAGCAAAGTAGTGATTCGAGGACACTTAATGCAAAAAGCCGCCTGCCGTAAACGTGAACATATGTCGCAACAATTGGCTTTAGAACAGCGAGTCTCTCAGCTTGAAGAGGTGCCAAACATCACCTATCCAAAAATAATCTTCAAATGTTACCCAAGGCCAGAACTGAGCTGGACCTTTGCCTTACGGACTCCATAGAACAGAAACTACGCTGGTCCCGTCAGCGATATTATGTACTTAACAATAAACCCTCCACACCGCTAGCCCGCAGACTTCACTCACACCCCACCTAAACCCCTTTTACAAATTACGTACAAACCAAAATGTAGTCACTGCTAACCGACTCACGATAACCCGAGAATTCCAGCAGTTTCTAGCCAGATTGTACTCCCAGCAATTTTCCCTCCCTATAAACCAAATTGCCTCTTATCTCCAAGAAATACCATTACCTGTATTCGAAGAATCATTTATTGACAATCTTGTATCTAAAATCACCCAAGAAGAAGTGACAGACGCCATTAAAGCACTGAAGGCAAATAAAAGACCAGGCCCAGATGGTTTTTCTGCCCCATACTATGAAAGATTTTCACCAATTCTGTGCTCCTATCTAGCAGATTACTTTAATGCAATGAGAGACGATTAGAGATGAGCGAGCACCAAAATGCTCGGGTGCTCATTGCTCGAGTCAAACTTTCCGCGATGCTTGAGGGTTCATTTCAAGTAACAAACCCCATTGAAGTCAATGGGCGACTCAAGCGTTTTTGTATATCACCCATGCTCCGCTAAGGTTTTCATTGGTGAAAATCTGGAAAAACCAAGAAAGTGATGGAAACGACACAGAAACGGATAGGGCAGGCGAGGGGCAACATGCTGGGCTGCATTTCAGGTTCCCAGGTCCCACTATTAAGCCACAATAGCGGCAAAAGTGGGCCCCCCCCAACAATTTTTACTTCGGACAAACCCTCATTAGTAAGCCACACCTTAGCTAAGCACCACACTACCTCCAACTAAGCACAAGCACTGCCTGCGGGACACAACGCTGCCTCTTCTCCTGGGTTACATGCTGCCCCCCCCCCCCCCCGCACGACCAAGTGTCCACAGCGCACACCAAAGTGTCCCTGCGCAGTCTTCAGCTGCCCTCATGCCACACGCTGGCCTCATAGCCACACCACCCTCATGTCTATTTATAAGTGCGTCTGCCATGAGGAGGAACCAGAGGCACACACTGCAGAGGGTTGGCAGGGCCAGGCAGCGACCCTCTTTAAAAGGGGTGGGGCGATAGCCCACAATGCTGTACAGAAGCAATGACAAATCCAATCCTGTGCCACCTCCGTCAGGAGCTGCAAACGTGGGCATAGCAATGGGGAATCCATGTGCCACACAGTATTCATTCTGTCAAGGTGTCGCATAGCTAAAGTGACACTGCAAGGGGAAAGCCGTCTGCGCTCTGCCCCCTACCCAAGTCAGTCAGTGTCTTTGTGCCAGACAGGTCAAACACCGCGATGGGAACTAAGTTTGCACCAACAGCATAGGTGGGTCCTAGGAAACCCAAGACATGAACAAAAAATTGATCTGAGCGGCCAAACATGGCAGACTTGCACCGCGCCCACGACATAGGCCTCGGCCCACAGCTTCAGCAATCCTAGGCAGGAAGCGAACTTTCACTGCACCCAGGACATAGGCCTCTGCACAAACCCTCAGCAATCGCGGGCCTACAGCGGACTCCTATGCTAGCGTAGCTATGCACGTCTCATTAGCGCTGTATTGCTCCTGTAGTTTGTCCCAATGCAGTGCCCCAGATAGTAAAGCTAATGTCAGATTAAATACAGGTGGGCTTCGGCCCACACTGCAGGCCCCAGTCTGACCGGGGTTTTTTATAAGTATACACAGGCAGGTACAACTCCGTGTGGGCCGACAGCATGGGTGGCTCCCTGGAACCCACCGGCAGTACATAAATGTATCCCATTGCAGTGCCCTGGACAGCAGAGCTAACGTTTGATTAAATGCAGGTGGGCTTCAGTCCACACTGTATGCCCCAGTCAGACTGTGGTTCTTTATAAGTAGACACAGGCAGGTACAATTCCGTGTGGACCGACAGCATGGGTTAGTCCCAGGAAGCCACCGGCGGTACATAAATAAATCCCATTGCATTGCCCTGCACAGCTGAGGTAACGTCAGATAAAATTCAGGTCGGCTTCGGCCCACACTGCATGCCCCAGTCTGACCGGGGTTTTTAATACATAGACACAGGCAGGTACAAATCCCCTATGTGAAGTCCCTGTGGACAGACAGCATGGGTGGCTCCCTGGAACCCACCGGCGGTACATAAATATATCCCATTGCAGTGCCCTGGACAGCAGAGCTAACGTCAGATTAAATACAGGTGGGCTTCGGCCCACACTGCATGCCCCAGTCTGACCGGGGTTTTTAATACATAGACACAAGCAGGTACAACTCCCTAATGTGAAGCCACAGCATGGGTGGCTCCCTGGAACCCACCGGCGGTACATAATAATATCCCATTGCAGTGCTCTGGACAGCAGAGTTAACATCAGGTTACATACAGGTGGGCTTCGGCCCACACTGCATGCCCTAGTCAGACTGGGTAAATGTTTTTTGTGCCATGTACGTGGAACACCGCGATGGGAACACTTAGTGCACCCATAGTATGCACCGACCCCTGTAATACTCCTGTAGCTAAGGTATACGCACACCCCACTAACAGTTATGTTCCAGAAGTCTAGGGAGACCCTACTAGCACTTCTGTAGTTACAGTATAGACGGACCCTAGTTTCATTTTAGTAGCTGCAGTATAGGCAGAGCACAGTATCTTGTTACATTTCAGTAGTAACGGTATCGACAGACCCCTTTAACATTTCTGTAACAGCAGGATAGGCATAGCCCAGTATTAGTGGGATTTCAGTAGTAACAGTATAGACAGATTGACAACGCCTATGTGGAAAAGCTAGTATTTTCTAAGAAAAGAGAGGGGCATTTGATTGCAATGAAAAGGATACTCAAGGTACTGAAAGTCTGCACTCCTTCTCATCTCAAGCTGGAAAATGGAAAAGCTACATTCCTATTGTTTCCGTTGTCCATTTCATTTACAGCAGTATTGACAGATCCCAGTAACATTTCAGTTCCAGCAGTGCAGACAGACCCCCAGTAACATTTCAGTAGTATCATTAGTGACAGGCCCCAGTAACATTTCTGTAGCACCAGTATAGACAGACCCCAGTAACATTTCATTTACAGCAGTATTGACAGACCCCAATAACATTTCAGTAGTAGTAACAGTATAGACACACCCCTTTAACATTTCCGTTGCAGCAGTGTAGGCTGAGCCCAGTAACATTTCATTTGCAGTAGTATTGACAGAGTGCAGTAACTTTTCGGTTGTAGTAACAGTATAGACAGACCCCATTAACATTTACATTGAAGCAGTATGGGCAAAGCTGCAGATTCACATTTCCCTGGCAGCAGTGTAGGGAGAGCATATTTTATTTTTAACATTTCAGTAGTAGCAGTATAGTCAGACCCCAGTAACATTAACGTAGAAGCAGTATGGACAAAGCAGCCGATTCACAATTTCCTTGCAGCAGTGTAGGGAGAGTACAGCTTTTGTAACATTTCAGTAGTAGCAGTATAGTCAGACCCCAGTAACATTAACGAAGAAGCAGTATGCACAAAGCAGCAGATTCACAATTCCCTTGCAGCAGTGTAGGGAGAGTACAGCTTTTGTTACATTTCAGTAGTAGCAGTATAGACAGGCCCCAGGAACATTTACGTACAAGCAGTATGGACAAAGCAGCAGATTCACATTTCCCTTGCAGCAGTGTAGGGAGAGCACAGCATTTGTAACATTTCAGTAGTAGCAGTAAAGACAGGCCCCAGTAACATTTACGTACAAGCAGTATGGACAAAGCAGTAGATTCACATTTCCCTTGCAGCAGTGTAGGGAGAGCACAGCTTTTGTTACATTTCAGTAGTAGCAGTATAGACAGGCCCCAGTAACATTTACGTCAAAGCAGTATCGGCAAAGCAGCAGAAAAACATTTCCCTGGCAGTAGTATAGGGAGAGCATAGCATTTGTAACATTTCAGTAGTAGCAGTATAGACAGGCCCCAGTAACATTTACGTAGAAGCAGTATGGGCAGAGCCCAGTATAAGTTACATTTCTGTTATAGCAGTATAGACATGCCCCACTAACATTTCCGTTGAAGCAGTATGGGCAGAGCCCAGTATTAGTAAAATTACAGTTGTAACAGTATACACCAACCAAGGTAACATTTCAGGAGCAGAAGTATCGGCAGACCGAAGTTACATTTCTGTTGCTGAAGTATAGTCAGACCCCTGTAGCATTACTTTGGCAGAAGTATAGGTAGGCAGAACAGAGTTACATTTCTGTAGCAAAAGTGTAGGCCAGCCCCAGACACAGTGGTGTAGCATGAGTGCAGCCGAAGCCCATAAAAATTACTTTGATTACATTGTAGGCGAGGGCCCGAAAAATTGGTGTACCGACAGTACAAATGTACCCCACAAAAAATTGCCCATGCCCAACCCAGAGGGCAGGTGAAACCCATTAATCGCTTAGCGTACTGTGGCTTAATTTTTAACTAGGCCTGGAGGCAGCCCAGTCAAAATAACAATTGGTTCAGGTGGAAGTTTCAATGTTTTAATGAGAATTGAAACAGATAAATATTATTTAGAGAAGTTATATGAGCCTTTTGGCCCACAGAAAAATTGCCCGTTCGCGGTGATTACGTGAGGTTTCAGGAGGAGGAGCCGGAGGAGGAGGACGAATATCATACACAGATTGACAAAGGTCTTTAGGTAGCGCTGCTGTCCGCTGGTGGACAAGAGAAGTCTGGGGAAATCCAGGTTTTGTTCATCTTTATGAGTGTAAGCCTGTCGGCACTGTCAGTTGACAGGCTGGTACGCTTGTCCGTGATGATTCCTACAGCTGCACTAAACACCCTCTCTGACAAGACGCTAGCCGCAGGGCAAGCCAACACCTCCAGGGCATACAGCGAGAGTTCGGGCCACGTGTCCAGCTTTGACACCCAGTAGTTGTACGGAGCAGAGGCGTCACGGAGGACGATGGTACGATCGGCTACGTATTCCCTCACAATCTTCTAACAGTGCTCCCTCCGACTCAGCCTGGACTGGGGAGGTGTGACACAGTCTTGCTGGGGAGCCATAAAGCTGGCAAAAGCCTTGGAGAGTATTCCCCTGCCTGCGCTGAGCATGCTGCCTGATCTCCGCGCCTCCCCTTCTACTTGGCCCTCGGAACTGCGCCTTCTGCCACTAGTGCTGTCAGATGGGAAGTTTACCATCAGTTTGTCCACCAGGGCCCTGTGGTATTGGCATCACTCTCAAAACCCTTTACTCTTCGGGAATGAGAGTGCAAAGGTTCTCCTTATACCGTGGGTCAAGCAGTGTGTACACCCAGTAATCCGTAGTGGCCAGAATGCGTCTAACGCAAGGGTCACGAGAAAGGCATGCTAACATAAAGTCAGCCATGTGTGCCAGGGTACCTGTACGCAACATATGTCTGTCCTCACTAGGAAGATCACTTTGAGTATCCTCCTCCTCCTCCTCCTCCTCCTCCTCCTCCTCAGGCCATACACGCTGAATGGATGAGAGGCAAGCAGCATGGGTACCCTCTGCAGTGGGCCCAGCTGTCTCTTTCTCCTCAGGCTCCTCCCCCTCCTCCTTCTCCTCCTCAATGCGCTGAGATATAGACATGAGGGTGCTCTGACTATCCAGCGACATACTGTCTTCCCCCACCTCCGTTTCCGCATGCAAAGCATCAGCCTTTATGCTTTGCAGGGAACTTCTCATCAGGCATAGCAGGGGAATGGTGACGCTAATGATTGCAGCATCACCGCTCACCATCAGGGTGGACTCCTCAAAGTTTCCAAGGACCTGGCAGATATCTGCCATCCAGGCCCACTCCTCTGTAAAGAATTGAGGAGGCTGACTCCCACTTCGGCGCCCATGTTGGAGTTGGTATTCCACTATAGCTCTACGCTGCTCATACAGCGGGGACAACATGTGAAGCGTAGAGTTCCACCGTGTGGGCACGTCACAAAGCAGTCAGTGCACTGGCTGATTAAACCGATGTTGCAGGGTGCGCAGGGTGGCAGCGTCCGTGTTGAACTTGCGGAAATATACGCACCTTGCCGAGGAGGTCTGACAAGTGTGGGTAGCCTTTCAGAAACCGCTGAACCACCAAATTAAAGACGTGGGCCAGGCATGGCACGTGCGTGAGGCTGCCAAGCTGCAGGGCCGCCACCAGGTTACGGCCGTTGTCACACATGACAATGCCCGGTTGGAGGCTCAGTGGCGAAAGCCAGCGGTCGGTCTGCTCTGTTAGACCGTGCAACAGTTCGTGGGCCGTGTGCCTCTTCTCTCCTAAGCTGAGTAGTTTCAGCACGGCCTGCTGACGCTTGCCCACCGCTGTGCTGCCGCGCTGCGTGACACCGACTGCTGGCGACGTGCTGCTGCTGACAAGTCTTGATTGCGAGTTAGAGGTTGCGTTGGAGGAGGAGGAAGGTTTAGTGGAGGTGGCATACACCGCCGCAGATACCAGCACCGATCTGGGGCCCGCAATTCTGGGGGTGGGTAGTACATGAGCGGTCCCAGGCTCTGACTCGGTCCCAGCCTCCACTAAATTTACTCAATGTGCCGTCAGGGAGATATAGTGGCCCTGCCCGCCTGTGCTTGTCCACATGTCCGTTGTTAAGTGGACCTTGCCAGTAACCGAGTTGGTGAGGGCGCGTACAATGTTGCGTGAGACGTGGTCGTGCAGGGCTGGGACGGCACACAGTGAAAAATAGTGGCGACTGGGGACAGAGTAGTGCGGGGCTGCCACCGCCATCATGTTTTTGAACGCCTCAGTTTCCACCATCCTGTACGGGAGCATCTCCAGGCTGATAAATTTGGCTATGTGGACATTTAAAGCCTGAGCGTGCGGGTGCGTGGAAGCGTATTTGCGCTTTCGCTTCAACGATTCTCTTAGCGACAGCTGGACGCTGCGCTGAGAGACATTGCTGGATGGGGCCGAGGACAGCGGAGGTGAGGGTGTGGGTCCAGGCCAGGAAATGGTCGTGCCTGTGTCGTGAGAGGTGGGTTGGATCTCAGTGGCAGGTTGGGGCCCAGGGGGAGAAGCAGTGGTGCAAGCTGGAGGCGGTGAACGGCCTTTATCCCACCTTGTGGGGTGCTTGGCCATCATATGCCTGCGCATGCTGGTGAGGCTGGTGGTGGTGGCTCCCCGGCTGATCTTGGCGTGACAAAGGTTGCACATCACTGTTCGTCGGTCGTCCGCCGTCTCAGTGAAAAACTGCCACACCTTAGAGCACCTTGGCCTCTGCACGGTGGCTTGGCGCGAGAGGGTGCTTTGGGAAACAGCTAGTGGATTATTCGCTCTTGCCCTGCCTCTACCCCTGGCCACCCCACTGCCTCTTCCAACCTGTCCTGCGGCTGCAATTGCCTCCCCCTCTGAAGACCTGTCCTCAGTTGGCTTATCACACCAGGTGGGGTCAGTCACCTCATCGTCCAGCGGCTCTTCCTCCTAATCCTCTGTGCGTTCCTCCCTCGGACTTACTGCCCTTACTACTACCTCACTGATAGACAACTGTGTCTCATCCTCATCGTCCTCCTCACCCACTGAAAGCTCTTGAGACAGTTGCCGGAAGTCCCCAGCCTCATCCCCCGGATCCCGGGAACTTTCCAAAGGTTGGGCATCGGTCACGACAAACTCCTCCGGTGGGAGTGGAACCATTGCTGCCCAATCTGGGCAGGGGCCCGAGAACAGTTCCTGGGAGTCTGCCTGCTCCTCAGAATGTGTCATTTTCATGGAGTGAGGAGGCTGGGAGGAAGGAGGAGCAGCAGCCAGAGGATTCAGAGTTGCAGCAGTGGACGGCGTAGAAGACTGGGTGGTCGATAGATTGCTGGATGCACTTTCTGCCATCCACGACAGGACCTGCTCACACTGCTCATTTTTTAATAAAGGTCTACGACGTGGACCCAAAAATTGTGATATGAAGCTGGGGACCCCAGAAATGGTCCTCTCTCCTACTCCCGCAGCAGCCGGCTGTGATTCACCTGGACCAGGAACTTGGCCTATGCCCACACCCTGACTTGGGACTCCGCATCCTCGACCGCGTCCACGTCCTCTACCCCTACCCCTACCCTTCAGCATGCTGGATTAAGAATTGAGCAGAGACAGAGCGGTGTAAAAATGTTTGTGAATTATTGCCGCGCAGTTGGTGGCTGCCAGCGGTAATATAACGCAAAATGAAGCCAGAGATAAATTATAAGGAAGGCTGCACGCAGGCCTTGCTGTGCACTATGCAGTTTGGATGGACGTGAAGTCCCACAGGCCACGCAGGCACATGCACTGGGTCACCGGTAGCCGTAAAAAGAATTTCCTTTTTAAATCTCCTTTTCTTTCTATGCAATGCAGGCTGAGGCTATGCAGTGTGTATTGCACATTCAATCTATGGGCGTCTGACTCACCGTGCAATTGTCAGACAGCGCGCGTATAACACAGAGCAGTGTAAAAAATTTGTGGTTTCTTGGCGTACACTTAGAGGCAGACAGCGCTGACGTAACGCTAAGTGCGGACAGAAAAATATTTAAATGAAGGCTGCACTTAGGCCTTGCTGTGCACTATGCAGTTTGGAATTCAATAAGTGTTTTATTGGAATAACAGTAACTTTAGAAGTCAGTAGCTTTACATGTCTGTTCACAGTTCCATTAGACCAATCAATTTCTCGCTATTAGATACACAATTGGTTTGTTTTCTATAATCTTCTTATATCCAAATATAGAAACTAGAGTGGGGGCTGGTGGAGCCCTAGGGGTCGGGTTACTAGAGGGGGGAGCTTACCCATCCGGCGGCCGCCATCCAAGTGTTGATGTTATCAGAACTCGTTGTACTTTGTAGATATGTCTAGGGTTGTAGCACATCGTTAGTTATCCAAGAATTAAATTAGGTAGAGGATTGAAAATTTAGCCAGGTCGCCCATATGGCATAGTGGCTCGAGAATTTGGTTTCGTCTCTGGCCCTTAGTTCTTCCATCTGCATGATGTCATCCAGTGTTTTTACCCACATTAATCGTGTGGGGGTTGCCGTGGTGTTCCACAGTTGTGGGATCACTTGCCTTGCTGCTAGGAGAAAAAATCTGAGGACCCCTTTCTTGATTGTCTTAATGGGCCCTGGAAAAGTGGATAGGAGTGCGATCTCGGGTGAAAGGATGACTCTTCCTGCAGTAAGGGTGTTATATAAATCGTTTATCTCTTTCCAGAAGGGGGACACCCGTGGGCAGGACCACCATATATGTGTCATCGACCCTGGACTACTCAGGCATCTCCAGCAGCTGTCACTGGTATTCGGGTACATCCTGGCTAGGCGGGCCGGTGTACGATACCACCTGGATATAATTTTGTAATTTAGCTCGTGGTGTCTGCCGGAGATAGACATTTTATGGGTCATGATTAGCAATTTTGACCAGTCGTTGTCATTGATTTCATGGCCTATTTCTTTCTCCCAACCACCCCTGAACCTCACGCCCGTGTCTCGCGCGTCCCCGGCCGCCAGCACGCCGTACAACACGGAGATCTTTCCTTTCCGCTCCCGGGGTCCCTCACACATCACCTCGAAGGGAGTGGGTTGTCGCAGGACCTCTGAGACCTGGCCTTGTGATCGGATATAGGGATTCAGTTGTAGGTGTTGGAGCCACGCACCGGCCAACGGGCCCCCCTCGCCTAGTAAAGTTTCCGTTGGCTTTATTCCAGTCTCTGTCATTACATCCCGGATTCGAGGGAGTAATGTTCCCATCCTGTCCAATAATGGAAGGCCCCGCATTCCCATCGGGAAGTCTGGGTTGCCCACCAGGGGTGTCCAAGGGCCTGGCATCGACACCAGGCCCGTCCTTGTTGCAAACCCGTCCCATTGTTTCAAAATGGATCCCATTAGTCGGGGAACTGTCAGTCCCCTGCGTCCGAGGGCCCCTTTTAACCAAAATAAGCCCTGTGCTTTGTATGGGGCTGAGTCTTGTTCGAGTTCGACCCATCGTTTTGATGTTCTCCGGAGCAGCAGATCCAGTACGCATTTGCATATTGCTGCTTTGTGGTATCTTGCAAAGTCAGGCAGCCCTACTCCTCCCACCTCTTTTCTTTGCGTTAAGATTTTGTAACTTAGTCTCGGCCTTGAGCCATTCCAAAAAATTTTTATCAGGACTCTTCTAATTCGCGTGAAGAGCACTATGCAGTTTGAATGGACGTGAAGTCCCATGGGCCACGCAGGCAAATGCACTGGGTCACCGGTAGCTGTAAAAAGGATTTCTTTTTTAAATTTCCTTTTTTTCTATGCAATGCAGGCTGAGGCTATGCAGTGTGTATTGCACTTTCAATCTATGGGTGTCTGACACACCGTGCAATTGTCAGACAGCACGCGTATAACACAGAGCGGTGTAAAAAATTTGTGGTTTCTTGGCGTACACTTAGAGGCAGACAGAGCTGACGTAATGCAAAGTGCGGACAGAAAAATATTAAAATGAAGGCTGCACTTACGCCTTGCTGTGCACTATGCAGTTTGGATGGATGTAAAGTCCCACAGGCCACGCAGGCAAATGCACTGGGTCAACGGTAGCCGTAAAAAGGATTTCTTTTTTAAATCTCCTTTTTTTCTATGCAATGCAGGCTGAGGCTATGCAGTGTGTATTGCACTTTCAATCTATGGGCGTCTGACACACTGTGCAGTTGTCAGACAGCACGCGTATAACACAGAGCGGTGTAAAAAATTTGAGGTTTCTTGGCGTACACTTAGAGGCAGACAGAGCTGACGTAACGCTAAGTGCGGCCAGAAAAATATTTAAATGAAGGCAGGCTCTGCTGTGCAATACTGAGGTACTACAACTCCCAGCAACCACGGAGTTAAATGCACACGGTCACAGGTTGCCCTAAGAAGAACCGTTGGGGTTCCTGTAGACAGGATTCTACACTACCACTGTCCCTGCCTGACCAATACTGCCCCTATACTCAAGTACAGACTGCAGCCTGAGAACGCTATAGCCTGCACGCCCGATATACATTAAAAAAAAAGTGCAAAACTGCTCCCAGCACCCACAGCAGTAGTGCACTAGGTGAGCTGTGGCCCTAAGAAGGAGCGTTGGGATTGTTGTAGACAGGATTCCACACTATCACTGTCCCTGCCTCACCAATACTTCCCCTATACTACGTAGTACAGACTGCAGCCTGAGAACGCTATAGCTGTAATGGGGCTGCACGCCCGATATACATTAAAAAAAAAGTGCAAAACTGCTCCCAGCACCCACAGCAGTAGTGCACTAAGTGAGCTGTGGCCCTAAGAAGGACCGTTGTGGTTCTTGAAGACGCTAACACTATCCTTATAGCAGCACTTCCCCTGATCTCTCTGAGCGTGTGTCTGTGGCGAGCCGCGGGCGGGGCTGATTTAAATACTCAGGGGTCACTTGATCTCGCCAGCCATTCACTGCAGGGGGGTGGGATAGGGCTGGAACGTCACAGGAGAAAGTGGTAATGCCTTCTCTGTGTTTCTATTGGCTAGAAAAGGGCGCAAATTTCTAAGGGAAGGAAATGTAATTGAGTCGAGTGCCGCGTGGTGCTCGTCTCGAGTAACGAGCGTCTCGAACACCCTAATGCTCGAACGAGTATCAAGCTTGGACGAGTGCACTCGCTCATCTCTAGAGATGATCATTAAATCGGCTAGACAGCCCTTTTGGCCTCAATCTCCATGATACCTAAGCCAGAGAGAGACTCTTTGGACAAACAGAATTATCGCCCCATCTCCCTAATAAACGTGGACGTAAAGCTCCTGACCGCAATCCTAGCGGCACGTTTAAATATGGCCCTTCCTTCACTAGTTGGTAAAGATCAAGTTGGATTTGTCCCAGGCTGTCAGTCCCCTGACAGCATCCGAAGAGTAATCCACCTCACCCACCTCTGTAGAACCAGAGGTATCCCAGCCATGCTACTTTCCCTAGACATGCACAAACCTTTTGACACTCTAGGTTGGGAATACCTGTTTATGGTCCTTGAACAGTTGGGGTTCCCTGGCGAGTTCCTCTCATGGTTATGGATATTATATGTGCACCCCAGGGCCTTTGTGCTTTATAGGGGCTTCTGCTCAGACATATTCCTAATCCATCAAGGGACCCGATAGGGTTGCCCACTGTCCCCATTACTCTTCATCTTGGCCTTAGAATCTTTGGCTATTAAACTCCGCAATAATCCTGATATAAAGGGTATTGAGGTTGCTTCGGTACACCACAAATTCTCAATGTTTGCAGATGATTTTCTAATGTTCATATCCTCCCCTCACACTACCATACCCAACCTTTTGGTGAAACTATCCAGATTCGGGTCTCTATCTGGTTTAACAATTAACCACTCAAAATCTAAAGCATTTAACCTTACGTTATCTCCTGAGTCAATAGCTTTACTCCAGATGAACTTTTCCTTTCAGTGGACGACGGGCTCACTGGGCTACCTGGGCATCCACTTGAGAAACTCCTATGCATCCTTATATAGTCAAAACTACATCCCCCTCCTCTGCAAAATGAGGGTACTCCTGGAAAGCTGGAGCTGATACCATATTTCCTGGATTGGGAGACTTAAAGGGGTTGTCTCGCGAAATCAAGTGGGGTTATACACTTCTGTATGGCCATATTAATGCACTTTATAATATACATCGTGCATTAAATATGAGCCATACAGAAGTTATTCACTTACCTGCTCCGTTGCTAGCGTCCTCGTCGCCATGGTTCTGTCTAATTTCGAAGTCTTCTTGCTTTTTTAGACGCGCTTGCGCAGATGGGTTTTCTCCCTTCGGCTCTGCTCAGCAGCATCGGCGTTTTGGCTCCGCCCCCTTGTACGCGTCATCGCGTAGCTCCGCCCCATGACGGTTGCCGGTTCCAGCCTCCTGATTGGCTGGAATCGGCACGTGACGGGGGCGGAGCTACGCGATGATGCGTACAAGGGTAGGCGGAGCCAAAACGCCGATGCTGCCGAGCAGAGCCGAAGGGAGAAGACCACACAGCGCAAGCGCGTCTAAAAAAGCAAGAAGACCCCGAAATTAGACGCAACCATGGCGACGAGGACGCTAGCAACGGAGCAGGTAAGTGAATAACTTCTGTATGGCTCATATTTAATGCACGATGTATATTACAAAGTGCATTAATATGGCCATACGGAAGTGCTTAACCCCACTTGGTTTCGCGAGACAACCCCTTTAACGCATTAAAGATGACACTCCTTCCTAAGCTTTTATGTTACTTCAGAGCCTTCCCGATACAGGTACCTGGATATATGCTGAAAACTTCAGCAGATGTCCCTTCGATTTGTCTGGAACAACTCGGTTTGAAGGGTTTCGAGATCTACTAGGGATGAGCGAGTATACTCGCTAAGGCCCTACTCGCTTGAGTAATGTGCCTTAGCCGAGTATCTCCCCGCTCGTCCCGAAAGATTCGGAGGCCGGCGCCGGGCGGGGAGCTGCGGGGGAGAGCAGGGAGGAACGGAGGGGAGATCTCTCTCTCCCTCTCTCCCGCCCGCTCTCCCCTGCTCCCCGCCGCAACTCACCTGTCAGCTGCGGCGGCCCCCGAATCTTTCGGGACGAGCAGGAAGATACTCGGCTAAGGCACATTACTCGAGCGAGTAGTGCCTTAGCGAGTATACTCGCTCATCCCTAAGATCTACCTTGTTTAGACCAAATGGAAGGGCGCTTTAGGAGTTCCTAATTACTTATAATATTACCAGGCGGCCCAGGTGGTCCAGCTAGCTCTATTACACTCCTCATCTAACACCCCTCTCTGGGTGTCCTTAGAAGCAACTGAAATACACCCCATTAATACAGACTCTATTTTATGGATACAGCCTAATCATAGGCACCCAATCAACAATCCCATTACTAATCACTCCCTTCGTATTTGGGACTCCATAAAATATTCAGGGAAGCTAACATCCCCTCACCTGCCTCTTTTGCCATTTCTGCGAAATCCTATGTTTCCACCGGGAATAGAGTCACTCCAATCGTTTGGGAACTGATCGAAATCAGGCCTCACTAAATTATACCATGTGCTTTCAATAAATGGACCCACCTTTTTTCCTACCTTACAGGAAAAATATTTTGTTTCCTCTCTCCTTAAGAATATATGTTCTCCATTGCCTTTAACCCCATTTTAGAGATATTGCTATAGATAACCACATGAAAGAGGCCTCATTTCGCAAATTTGCTCAGGATTGGTGCATTCTCCCTACCATACAGAATTAACATACTTAACATGTTGGGATAGGCAAAACACTCTCCAAAGAGGACTGGACCCAGATATGGGAGTCTACTGACAGTAGCACCAGAAATATATTAATACTGGAAACTTCATTCAAAATCCTGTTCCGCTGGTACTTAACCCCAGACCGAATGGCCCATGCAATATATGGACGCTCTGCCAGCTGTTTCCGAGGATGCTTGACTTCAGGGGATATGCTCCATATTTGGTGGTCCTGTTCTCGGGTTAGGAGGCTATGGATTCGAGTTTGTTCTCTAATATATTCAGTCACAGGCCACAACATACGCAAAAACCCTTGGAGGCGCTATTAACCAAATGCATAATTAATGTACCCCCGACTCCACAAAACTAATTTCCTTCCTTTTTCTGGCCACAAAACAAGTTATTGTCCGTTCGTGGTGCAAAACTTCCTTGGACTTTACCGAGGTCAAGCGCAGGGTGAATTGGTAC